>NC_081317.1:50228271-50531301 GCF_026419965.1 Kogia breviceps | reverse complement strand
ATGATCTTTGAAAATGCACACTATTTTAAATGACCATCTGGACAGCTACGGCTCCGTGCCTGTGGCTCACATCTAGAAGCAAGGTTCTGCGCTCCGGCCCTCTAGGATAACAAGTCGGCTTTTAAGGAAACGCCGTGTTAAGACTGTGTGCTGGTCACTGTCACGACCACTGGAGGAGCACCTGCTGGTGCACCGAGGCTGGTCCACCCGAGACTCCACCAGTCTCACCAGGGCGCGCACACACGTCCGTGCACCGGGACGCAGCTGGCCAGCCCTCCTGGCCGAGCTGGAGGCAGCCGCCGCAACCACCGCGAGCAAGCGAAAGCCCAGAGCCTGCCTCGCCCGGCGGCCCGACCCGCCCCGTGGTTCCCGCCCAGCGCACGGCTCGCGCGCAAACCCGAGATGCGTCCTCGAGCTGCGACCTCGCGCGGCTGCGCCCGATCTCACCTAACACGGCGCAAAGGGAAGAGCGGCCCGAGGATCCTCCCCGCTCTGTCCCGGGCGCCCACGGTCCCAAACCACCTCCGCACACTGCGTGGCCGCAGCAAGTCTCGAGACGCCCCGGGAGCGCCAAGGACCACGCGCGAGGAGCCGCCGTACCAAGTGGGCACGCCACCAGACACCACCCGACTGGAGAACCCAGTGCACGCAGCCTCCCACAAGGCGGAGGTGCCAGTCCACCACAGGAATCCTGCCCTTTTTCTAGAAAAGCCCCCTCCCCCACTTTCCCTCCAATACACTCACCTGCGTCTCGGCGCAGTTCTTCTCGCGCCACCCGCGGCCGTACCCCAGCACGTCCACGCCTGTGCACGCTGCCTGGCGCGACTGGCCCCGTTCGGCTCCCGCCGCCCCCAACCAGCTTGTGCCCACAAGAGGGGCGGTGCCACCTCCCGAGGCGCCCAATTCCCTCGACTCCAGCCGCCAGGGGTCGAGCTCTAGGAACTTCCCGTACACAACCTCCGCCGCCCCCACCAACGTTCCCGCCCTGAGCCCGGACGAGGGATCCCGCCGAGCCGAGGCCGGACTCCGCAACACAGCGCCGCGGCGGCGCGCACCGCCCTCAGCCTCAGCGTCCGAAACAGACTCGCGGCCCGGCGAGGCGTGCCCGCCCCCGCCCCCGCCCCACCCCACCCCACCCCCGCACTTGCCTGCTGTGACTCAGAGCTGCAGCTACTACGGCTCGCGCTGCCGACCGTCACACAGCCGCGGAGGATTCGCTCCGGGCGGGCTCCGCGGAGAGGCGGTAGTGGCGGCGGCAGCGGCGTCCCCAGGTCTGACGGTGACGGGAAGGCGGCCTGGAACCCAGCGGAACCCCCGCCCCACCCGCGCCGGCAACCGGCCTCCTCACCCGGCCCGCAGCTGCCTCAGTGACGCCCGGGCGCCGCGGTCCCGCCGTTTGTAGCGGGGCGAGGAGGAGGGGCTTGCTTGGAAGAGCGCCAGGAGGCGGGGCCGGCGGCGAGTTCGCGGCGCCGCGGCTACTGCTGCCGGCGCGTGCCCTGCCCGGCAGCCCCGAGGGTCGGTGCCTGGGAGCAGACGCCCGACTGCGGACGCTCTGCTCCTTCCCTACCAGCTTCCGATTCCAGGCAGGCTCCTGGACCAGGTTCCCCTGGCAGAGCGGAGAGCGTCGCGCGTCCAGAGGCGTCAGATACCAGGTGCAAGTTTGCAAACCCCGAGGCTCCGGACGCTAACGGGCAGCCAGAGCGATTCGCGCGGGGGTACTTTGATATATGTGTATCAAATATATATACATACATATATTAACATATTGCAAGCAAAGCTCAAGGGCTTTTTCCCTACTTCACAGCTGAAGGGTCCGGTCCCTCCGCGAAAAACTAAAGGTTTGCCCCCGCTGCCCTTCTCTGCCTGTCTAGATGGGATCTGATGTTCAAATAAGCCCCGAGTACCTGTGTGGGGTGCTATACTCTGCTTCAAACACAAAGTAGGAAATCCTGCACTCGACTATAAAAGCGCCTGTCGCTCGCCGCATCCTTCCAACGCCCCCCACCGAAGCCCCGAAACGGCCAACTCTTCACCGAGGGGGCGTCCCATCGCTGCCTTTCCTAGGCCCGCCCCCACGCCCAGTTCAATCGCTTTCCCCAGGAAAAACCTGTGCCAGTTCTCAGACCCAGACCCAAGACTGGGAGTCAAAACCGACCCCAAACCACGCGGCGGGAGCACGTTTTTACACCTGCTCATCCGCTTAATTACAAGAGCACCTGTCATGTTGGGGTTTTTGTGTGTGTGTTTGTTTTCTTTCAGTGCAAAGGCTTCCGTTTTAACCCTTCCCCCTAAAAAACTACATTTAAAAATATCACCTGTCAAACCTACCTGTAATCGCACGAGGTAAGAGAAAGAACTGAGCAGTGGGCGGCTGAGTCGCCGCAAGAACGTGACCGAGGTTACAGCTTCAAGGGCATGATGCGGGTTTGATGCAGCAAGGTCCGCTAAGGGCGGCCAGCGCTCCCCGCCCCCCACGCGACGGGCGGGGCTGGGGGAGAAGCGAGGAAGGACTCCTCTAACCCAGGGCGGGGGGTGGAGGAGACAAAATTGCCCTCTTGGGCTAAGTCAAATCAGACAGTAAAGTAGGGGGCTCAGCCATGATCGAAATGGAGACAGTCCATCCCTCAATTTGGGGGACCCAGACTAGGGACACCAGAAATAGCTAATTGATTCTATATCAGCATTTTTATTGTCATCCCAATTACGATTTGCAATTAAATGACCTTAATTGACTTTGTACGGGTTCCTGGGAAACCGGCTCAAAGCGCCTGCGCCTCTTTGACCTCCCTCTAAACAGTTAATTATAATATTCCCATCCCAGGCAGGGGGGATTGCTAAGAATGCCTGTTTCCAAACGTTAGGTAAAAATGGGCCTACCAAATTTGCCAATCCAAGCCTAAAACTCTTAGAATGCCTTATGATGCCCTACTTCCTGAAACTGACTTCTTGAAGTTATGGGAGACCTCTCTCTCAACAGAGTTCCCCAAGTCTTCCAAACCACTTCTAGTTGGCAAACACTACGTTTTCGTGGAGAACTCCAGAACAGGTTAAGCTTTATAAAGTGGGGTTGCCAAGCACTTGGTTAAAAGAGGGAAAGGGAACCCAGGAGTACCTGATGTAAGACAGACTTAGCAATAACTAAGAGAAATAGTTATTTTCTTAATCCCCCAAAAGGTGATTTTTAAACATTTTCTTTCCCTCTCTTTTTTTTTTTTTTTTTTGACTAATTTTAGATTCTAACAAATCTTTCAGATGTCTCATTTAAGAAGCCATTTTACCAAGGAAATCTTATGGGCCCTAAACAGATTTTATACCCTTCCATCCCCCAAACACTCACACCTTTTCCCCTGACTTTTAGGAACTGATTTCCAATTAGGAAAATAATTTCTTAGGTTACTATTGTCTGCTCTGTACCCCGCACCCCCGCATGTTAAGCCTACATTTTATAGGTTGCACTGTAGGCCTAAGAAATAAATCACCTCCATTTCCCTTCCACTCTCAACATCCAGAGGATGGGTATAATAAATAGGGTGTAGGGAAGGGCTGAAGGTTTCGAATCTTAACCAACAGGAATGTTTGTACATGAGCGGGGGAGGGGAAAGAACCTGTTCATTTCGGGGAGAAAGTACAGAGACATCCATCCTGGCCCAGCGGTGTTAAGAGTAAATTCTAAATGGTTGACAATTTCTCTCGCTCTGGCCACAGTAAAGCCAGATCTGCAGCTGGTAATTACGAGAGAAAATACCCAGTCTCGACATCAGTTTCGCTAACCCGTACTTGCAAATGGAAAACGGAGAATGTATCCAACCTCCAATTTCCCACAGTTATACAGCTCTCATATTAATTCTTTACAGACGTGAAATAGGTGGGTACGTGGCAACGTGCTGGGCATAAATTAAGCAACAATGGCCACGCGAAGTCCTGTTCGCCGCTGAGATCCCGGGGTGGGCACTGCCACCTTGCTATCCCCAGCCCCCAGGACCCTGGAGATGGCAAAGTCGAGTCCGGAGGACACCGGCCGCGCGTTGGCTTTTCGAACTGGGAGGGTGGGTGGGATGGAGAGCAGAGAGAAATTAACCCCAGCCGGCTTTGTACCTTTTCCCAATCCTCTCCTTCTCAAGCATCACACGACCGCTCTCATGCACACACTCGCCCACACCCCCTCGTGCCAATAATTTAAACTTCTCTTAGGCAAAGGCACTGCCACCACCATTCCCTCCACCCTCCCAGCCCCGCGAACATCCTCCCCCTTTCCCACCTCTACCCTGTGTTCTCTTTTTCGCAGTAGAAAGCCAGCTGGTTTCTCCTAAACCCTGAGAAATCACAAAAGTTAAAATGAAGCAAGTGTCTGCCCAGCGTCTCATCCCCAACCGTCTTTCTCCAGGCGTCAGTTTAACAATAGCTATTCGAGAAAAGGGGTGGGGGGGAGGGCCGCAAGGAAGGGGGTGAGGGATGTGTAGCCGAGTTGGCTACTGAGTGGCTGCGTAGCCTTGTCGGCTGCAAAGGGGGTTCCCCCCTCGCCCAGAAGGCGAAGTCAGCCGCGTAGGACCAAGGACAGGGCTTGGAATCCACTTCCCAGCGCGCAGCACAGCGAGGCTCCCAGGCAGCCGCCCCTCCACAGACACAGCTCCAAGGATCTTATTTACGCTTTTCTGAACAAAGGGAATCTCATATCCGGTACAGGCTTAAGAATTCGGTCCTAAATTGGCTATCTTCCTTTGAAACACAACCATGATCATTGGCGGCCGTGAATTAGAGCCCGCACACCTCGCAACGATGAGTTTTGACAGCTTCTACCCACCCCAGCCCCAGCCCAGCCCCAGCCCTCAGGCGGCACGTACTTTTTTCAGTCAACTACAACTAGCTGCCTGGTGCAGCATCTAAATTCCATCTGGCAATCCCATCTCCCCAGCACATGTTATCCGGTTAATGCAATTAAGTCTGGGGTTTTCGCTGGTCTAATCTCCAAGTCCAGGCTTCTGATTCCCCTTAACAGTCCTAAAGCCTCTCCGGTCCTTCGGTTGCTTCGCGAAAGTAGAGGCATGCATACCCCGCCCCCCACAAACCCAAGTTATCCCTCTCTTCCCACGAAATGAACTTCCAACCTCAATCCCGAAGCTCACTCAATATCTAGACTCCCATTGTACCCCTGTTCTTCCCTAGCCACATTTACCACTTAAGTTCCTGCCATTGACATTTGTGAATATTCAGTACGTCAAGCATGCGTCCACGGTCTTTTAGTCTAGCTCTCTAGAATTAAAAAGCAGAGCAGTATCTTTGAAATAATACAAACATGTGCAATTAACTTCGTATTCTGTATTCCACTCACTTACAGGTTTTCTGGGTTTGCCAGCGCATCGCTGCAACTAATGATTAAAGAAACCAAACCGAAACTTACCTTTCTCCCTTAAGGTTTTTGTGTATATGTGTTTTTAAAGTAACGGTGCAGTTCTCCCAATAAGGATGAGCAAGAGGCTGCTGGATAGTTCTCTTAAGACAGCACGAAACCTAAAACTGTGCTCGGCTTAAAAGAAGCAAATAAAAAGAAATGCTTTCGACCCCAAAGTCCAACGCTAAGAGAAATGGCGAAAAAAAATATATGAAAGGGGAGGGGAAACTTAAAAAAGAGAGTTTAAAAAGACGGAGACTACCCTCCTATTGCCGTTCAACTAAACAAAAAGGGGCAAGAAAAACAAACGAAGGAACAAAGAAAGAGACGAAAGAACGTTTTTTCAAAAAGACGATGTCTTTCTCCTTGTTGCTTTTTAGTAGGTCGCTACAGGAGTAAGCTGCTGCATCTCTAACTGAGAACAGAAATAAGGGGGGAGGACGTCTTAAAAGGGAGGTGGACTGGACCACAGATTTATAGCACCGTATCACCAACCCCTTCTCTGCCTCCGCACTGCCGTGTGTGCAGCTGCTCTGCCAGGCTCCTATCCCGGGCAGCACGCGCGGAAGTATACGCTGAGTCGTGCCACAACGTAACTTGCTCATCTCCCCAGGATCCTGATTGGTCCACACGCTTCTATTGAGGCCGCCCAGGAGGGGCCGCGCGATATGATTGGTTAGGTGCTTGTGTCACTCTCGAGAACTCAATGGAGTCCCGTTTCAAGGTAAGTTGTGCGGGGAGGTACACGCTTAACACTGGTGGCGAAGGGAAATGCAAGAAGCAAAAAGAGATGGGGAGAGAGCAACGTGGGAGGGTTGGAACTGTACTATCAGAGTTTGCGATATGGCACGATCTCCTTTCCTCTTAAATCTTTCTGCTTCGGAAAGACTCATTTCCTTTGCCATCACTGCCTCATCTATGGCACTTTTCTTTATTACATTAAACTCTGTCCCCTATGTATGAGTCACTGAGAGCTCCCTCTCTTTGAACTGAGTGAAAGGGATGAATGTACATCCATTACTTGCACGCATGCCTTTTTCGATTTGTGTTCCAGTATTCCAGATATTAGGTAATTTAATGTCTTTCCCTATTTTAATATATGCATATTGCTGCTCTCTTGTTTGTTTGGGGTTTTTTAAGCGTCTTTTAGGATAAGAATGAAGTCAGAAATGCTTTCAAATAAAGCTGAACGGTTTGAATTACCTTTCACTTCAGGTCAGAGTAGAAAAGTGCAGGATAAACATCCTGTCCAGGGAAAGAGGTACTGAGTTGAGCTAAGGTCCTTCACTTTGGGGTGTATGATGACACTCAAAAAGAGCAGCTGTATATAAAATTAGAACAAGCCACTCCTCTGCATTTGGTGGCAGTACAGTTCTTGGACCACACATGTATTGCTGACAGTAAAGATAGTCAAGCCTTTATCTGGGCTCTTACTCTGAGGATTTAGAAAGTTTAACCAGAAGACTAAGTGCTGTCAACCTTTCTGTTTTATAGATGAAGACTACTATATTATACCCCATATTTTAATAACATTCAGGAGGCTGAAATATAGCTTTATTCATGATATTTATTTCTTCCTCCAAGTGAAACTGTAGTCCTCAGGATCGACTTGATGTATAGGTAGAGACAATATTCACTTGACCTAGGTTCTTTTCCAGCTTGGATTTCTTCTTTTAATCTTGAAAGGTAACACCAGCTTCCTACACAGTACTTACAGTTCTTACACAGTGTAACATCTTTCTGGAAGCTCGTTCCTTTCCAAAAGAAATTCCTTTACATATTTATTTATTACTAGCCTCTATCTTTGAGAATGCCAGAAAGAGGAGGCACAGGTAAGAGTTAGAGATTGCAGGGGGGTGGAATGGGAATGGAGGGAAAATGGACAGATAGTCACAAAGCAAAATGACTAGAAAGTCAGGGTTGAAGTAAATCATAGTTCCTTGAAAGTGTCCTTGAGTGTTGATAAATGCTTAAAGGCAAAAAACAGAAGACCTGTTAAACTCCCATATAGCCCATACAATACGTCCCAGTTCTATACTTCGGATAACAATAACTGCAACTTGGAAAAGGAGGCCTGAATCTATATAACTGGCATTTATAATTATCATGCCTTAATCCCCACCCCTACTTTTTATATAACAACAGGCCTGGGGTCCTAATTTCAACATAAAACTATTCTCTAGACCTGGATGGAACTCAGGGGCAGAAGAAAGAAAAGCTGTTTGAAGAAAGGGAATCAAGGGGCTGAGGGAACAACAAATAAAAGGAAAAAACAGAAAACCTCCACCTCATCTACAATAAAGTAATCACTATATGAACAAACAGTTGGAAGATTGGGTTTGCTGTCATTCTCCTTCAACCCCTCCCTTCACCCCTATATCAGTACAAAGAGTAAATACAATTTGGATAAATGTATAACACTGTTTAGTCAGAATTACCAATGAAGTGAATTGTCTTTTATCCTTGTTAATATGCTCTTAATATTGAATTAGTTGCATTTGTTCATGTAATATTCTCAGCAATTTGAAGAAAATCTTTACCATTAACTTACAATTACATAAGTTCCATCTAATTACGTGGAAACTAATACTTTGTTTTATTTTTTGATGTTTGTATCCACAAGAAAGATTTTGTGGATTACAGTAGTATATTTTTGCAAGGATTGGGGGAGGGTGGGTATGGAAAGCTGGATGTGGTGTGGAGTGATGAAAATCCAGCATGTGTGTTATGTAGTTAAAGAAATTACCTGAAAAATGGCAAACTTGTCCATTCAAATGCAAAATGCTAAATTCTGTGGCTTCAGTATGTATGCTTTTTTCAATTTTTTTAAAGGAGCAAATATTTTTCAGAATGTTTTCATTTTCAACAAGTGTTTTTTCTATGTAGATAAAGTGGAGTTAAATTATTTAAGAAATTGAAAACATCTTAAAATACTAGTTTACTTCCTCAATCAAACAGGTTTTTTAAATTTTAAAACTTTTAAATGGATAAATATAGTATAAGTAACATGTACTTTTCCAACTTTTAAAAATAAAAACTGAATACAATCACTTTAACACAAATGATACCTGGATATATATTTCACTTTGAAATTCATGCTGTTACAGCCTGAAATATTAACATACTCTATTTTGCAATTAATAAAGACTATGTGTAAACATCACACTCCACATTAAGCAATTGTAATCAATCCCTCTTTGTTCATAGCTAGGTAAAGAATTATCCACAGCATCTGATCTTGTATTAGAAAAGCATTTGAATTATGATTGTCTTGTTACCTCTGATATATCTTCAGAGTACTTGATATTGAACCACAACAGAGAAGGGAGAGATATAGGGAGTCACTGAGAGCTTGGAGAAAAAGTTTGACGTGGAGAAAGCTGCAAAAAGAATAGTTCTCAAAGCAGAAAAAGTAATGGATTCAATTGATTATTTTCCTAAAATATCTTTATAAAGGAACAGTCATTCATAGGAATACTCATAAGCTATTGCGGGCAATGTCTTTTATGATAAATAACCCCCCTACACTAGTTCTGGGGAGGAAGAGAGGATACTTTTAGGGTTTTATGATAAAGGTGGCTGTAAAGTACAATTGTAACTTTTTTAAAGTAAAGAAGGAAGTTAAGGTATTTAAATGAGTTTACAATGTTTGGCTTAGGGTGATAGTTCCAAACATTATACCATCTCAGATGTATAAAAATATTATTCTGTGTTAATTTGTTGGGCTGTTTGGGATGAGGGAGGGAGGTGTCTGTTGTTCATAATGTTAGCAGTGTGACAGTTTACTGCCTGAGTGAGAAATAGAGGTATTATATAGCTTGATGATTACGATTTTATTTATTCTTCTTAAAGAAGTACGTCAACTTTACTTCCACAGTTTAGGAAACAGAAAAAATAAATGTCGAGAAAATTGATACCAACGTGAGTTTAGAACATGCAACCGGGCTAGGAATGAGGCAGGAGTTAGCACCATGGACAGAGACAAGCCGAGCCTGAATAAAGGTTTGCAAAGCTTGTTGGAGTTTTCTGTCCCTCCCAGTGAGACACAGAAACTACAGTTCTTGGGAACATTTCATTTCTACAGACTATGGGGCTGTCCTACTCCATAGAAACACGTTTATTTTGAATTAGGCTGGCTTTTGCTAGGACTCGGCCATAGTGACAAACCGCCAGGAAGGTTAGCGCCCCGAACTCGCTGCGCACCCTCCACTGTCCTCCTCTTTACAGACACTTCTTTCCCTAGTGAGTCTGTCAGTCATCAAAGAGGTCATACAAAATAAATGCAAATCCAGGTAGTCATCGAAAAGTCAGCTAAACCTACTCCAGAGTTTTTAATCCTCGAAATTCCCAGAGGGAATCGCAGCAAAAACGCCTACACGCTCGACCCTCTCTCCCCTCCCCCCGTTCTTCCCCCGGCTCCCTCCGTCTCCTGGCAAAGGGGCAAAGCCTTTTATCCGAAGGTGAGTGACCTCCGAGACTATTTCGCAAAGAACCCTTTATATTGCAAACACTTCCCATTAGGAACAGCGCCAGAGACGGCAGTGAGTAGGATCACAAACACCCTTTACTTTCTCTTTACATCATGTCTTTAAACTCCTGTTCAAGGGAAAAGGCTGTAAAAGGAGCAGACTCAGCGAGAATTTACCCTAAATTCCGAGGTTACTGTTTACACTTAAAGACACGGGAATTGTATAGGATTTTTAAAAAATTAAACGTAATGTAGTGTCGCGGTAAATTAAGACCAGCCTATATTGTTCTACCCCCACCCCGCCCCCTACCACGACCGCCTTTTTTTTCCCCCCTCAGCAAAATGTGTACGAGGTACATTCTCCTTTAGATGATTTGCCTGCGGCTATTCAGACTGAAATCTGTTGCACGTGCCCCAGAGTGTCTCGGAAAATTTATTTGCAGCTTCGGATCAACGATCATTTATGTAAACGCTCCTGCAAATGCCCTCAGCTTTCTTCCCCTCCTCTTTTTTACTCAGGACCAACTTTTAGCAAGGTAAACTCACGTCTTTCCTGAGAATGCAAAGGGTGATCTAGGCGACGAGGGAGGGTGAGGTAAGAAAAACTTGGAGGTGAGAAAGGGCAAGTCGGAGCTTTGTGTCCGTTTCTTCCAGGGATGCTAACAGCCTTCTCTAAGCTTCCTCCTGGAGCCGATACATCTCATGCAAAATTAATACAAGTAATTAAAAATAGCAGATTCCAAAGTTAAAGGAAACCATCTGTCTCAGCTGGTGGCAATCAGTCTTTTCGCCGGCCCCTTTACCGGGACCTGGGAAGAAACGGTTTTAATGCTTCCGATGCTCGGAGGCTCTTTCTTATATTGAAGATTTATGTTTCCACTTGTGTGCGATGCACGTCTAATTTGAAATAATAAAGCCGGGCTGAGCAACCAGTCAATCAGAGCTATCAACTGCGCTCGGCACGCAGCCCTGCCCCCAGCTTCCTCGGATCTCTAACCCTCTTTCCCTCCTCCCCCCATCTCGCTCTCCTTGCTCTCCCCCTCCTATTTCCTCTCTCCTCTGCTCTCTCACACACTCACACTTTTCCCCCACGTGTGTTCAGATCAAACCCTTGCCCCATAGAGCAAGTGACCGTACCAGGGCCCGGGGACAAAGGCAGAGTTTGTAACAGAAGAAGACTGAGGCCCGGGGAGACAGCGGCTAGAGAAACAGCTGTCTTATCAGCCCGCTGCAGAGATGGAGATGGCTCGAGAGGTCCTCAACAGATAATCACTTGAATACGTTTGCAATGCGCCAAACTTCACGCTTGATAAGGCCAACCCAATGTAGAGAACAGCCCAGATCCTGCTCCATTCTGTTTTATCTGGGCTGTAAATTAAGAAATTGAAATTCAGGTGGCAGAGGCAGCAGTCGGCTGACAGACCGCTAAAGTAAACTGTCATTAAAATGCTTTCGGCAGGCAAAGAGGGGGAGCCTGGAACGGGATATATTTTTTAATGGGGGGAGGGGAGCGATGAGAGAAAAAGTCCACCGGTTTTAAAAATTATTTGGGGAGAGGAAGCTGTGAAGAAAAGTTGCAAAGGGACACAGCATCTTGGTCATGATTCCTAGTCGTAACTACGATGTAGAAACAATTTGAAAAGAATAAAGTTGTGTGAAGTTTGGTGTAATAGAGATTAAGGGACAATTTAAACCAATCTGATGAAAAACTGAATTGTGTCTTTATCAGAGCATAGGGCAGAGGAAGCTCTCTGACTACAGTATTAGAAACAGATTCCAAATGGGCTCTAAAATTTTCCTTTTGTTGTAAGAAAAGTAGATCAATCAGATGCAGAGGAGTTACCATAAACTGAGGTAAACCTGACCTCTTTGTTGAAGTGATGGGGCCACAGGAGAGATTCCAGGATGGTTTTTAGAATAGCCTAAGAAGTTGTCAACCACAGAAACGAATCTGCTTTAGCTACTTACAAGAATAAGAGTTACATTTCATCCCCTCTGCCTTTACCCAGATAATTACTATGGGGTATTTCAGGAAACTCAAGAAATTCCACATGTGTATTTTGACATCACTTGATTCTTTCAGCACACTTTATATTTACACTCTTCTGTCTGCTTTTATGGATATGGGGCATGAAGTTCTATGCATTATTTGAATAAATGTTTCACAAAAAGTTTAAGATGTAAAATGACCAGAATATAGCCAGTGACCTTGTTGTCTTGATTCACTGATGACTCTGCACTGTATCTGGTTCTCTATGTGGTTGAATAGATTGTAAATTCACTGGTGTGCATTTATGAGAGTGTGTAAATATGAGAGGATGCAGTACATTTTCCAGGCAGCATTTATATTTTAAGTTTTAGCAACATTTCTAAAATGTTGCTGATAACACATGGTTAACACAGTTTTAGAAAATTGATCAGTTTTTACTTTGTTTAACCCCAAAATTTTGATCAATGTCAGAGTGCACTTAACTGGCAGTATAAAGGTTGCTTAAATCACAGTGGCGTGAGGAAGAATTAAAAATAAATTTGTTGGGAAAAAATGATGAGAAAAAATTTAAGATGCTAGTATACATTTCAATAGTTATTAAACTATTTAGATACATTAAAAAACAATTCTTTTAATCTTTGAAATTGTCATTTGATTACTCATAGGGAAGTAATCAAATAAATATGTCATGGAATCTCAAACATGTTTCTGTTGAACATTTTTTGCAAAAATCCTTCATGCCTTGTAACACTGAGAGGTATTAAAAATATTCAAGCACACGAATGAATGAGTGTTGTATGGGTTCTTCAGTGAGAGAGAAATCTAAGTTTATGTTAGGTAGCTTTTCCCCTCCATAACACCATCTTCCATAATGTTATCGTAATGGTTTAAATAATGGCTGCTACATAGGCATTTTAAGAAATATTCTTTTAGTGAATCCCAACCTTTTAGGCAATGTTATATTATCTTCTGGTAATGAGACATTTTTCTGCTTGTTACAAAGCACAGTATTGTTGAGTATTTACTCAAACAAATTTGAATTGCCAACTGTAATGTCTCAAGCTATGGTTTTTATTTTTCTTAAGTAAATTGAAAATATGCATACAAGGGACTGCTTAACCTATTCTTTGTCATTACAAGTAGGACTTTTTAAAGATAAGAATTTGCATAAGGCTTAAAAGATTTACTCTGCTTGAAATGTGAGAAAAAGATATTTTACAAATATAAATCATTGTAACACTTCAAAATTAAAAGATAATTTTAAAAAATTTTTCATTATTGAACAGAAAAATGTTTTAGCATGAAATTATTACAAAAACCACTCCTGTCTAATTTTTGTCACAAATAAATGATACAATTTCTAAAGGCATAGCAATTCATTATGAAAGATGAAAAATAATTTAAAAATTTTAAATGCAAAATTTATTTTTCAAGTGATTCCCCATTATTAATTCTTCTCTGTGGGAAAAGGGATAATAGATTTTTAAGGTAAACAGTCTCTCTATGATGTATAAAGGCAAAATACTGTATGCTTTGGAAATACCTAAAAGTTATAAATGTTTTTATTTAAAACTGATTATGATTTTATTACCAAAAAAAAAAAAACAACAATCAAACAACTAATTGTGTCTTTTCAGATATACCATTTATCTTCAGGTGAGGGTCAAATGAGTAATACATAATCATTTCCTATTTCTAACTATTTATTCCTGATCTTTGACAAAAGACCCATTTCAGTTTGATTCAATCATCTTTTGAGTGCCTATATTTATACAATATCTCTTTATAAGTTTTTTAATAGTATGGTTTGTCCAAAAATTAATCCTTTTAATGGAAATTGATATGTTGCTTTATTAGGAGCTACAATTTTGAAAATTTTAAGAGCTTGGGTTTTCACTTCAGACACATCTGGATTTGAACCTCACTCCACTTACTGTGGGGTCCTAGACAAGTTATTTTATCTTCTAAGCCTTGATTCCCTGATCTACAAAATGGTGATAATAATGCTTAATTTAGGATCCCTGTGAGGTTGAAGGAAGTCATGAGTGTAAAATACTCAAACTTCCTGGCATAGAGGAAGTAGTCAAAACACGGTAACTACGCTTATGGAACAAAATGGTGACTTAACACATTTATTTGATGAAGCCAGAATTAGAATTCCTGTGTTTATATAAAATGTCTCTTAAACATTTTCATTTGCTCTCATTAATTTCCTAACTGATATATCTTATGATAAATATCTTCTCACATTTCTAATTGTAACCAAGTTTAAAAGGCCCCCAAAGGCATAAAATCTGTCTGCCCTGTTATGTAGCTTCAATATATTTCCCAATACAATTTCATGATTCACCCATAAAAAGTTGTGGGTCTTCAAAAAGGAACTTAGTCTGAGATCTTATTTGATTGATATAATAATAAAAACACCTTAGATTTTTATAGTACCTTTTATCACAAAAAGTTCAATGCACTTTTCCATATTTATCATTGTTAACTCAGGAGGTAAGGAAGGACATAAATTATTTCTCATTTTCAGGAGCATAGCAGAGGCATTGGGAATTTAGGTAACAGTTCTAAGATTAATAGGAATACAGAATAGGTTTCCTGAATGTCAGTCTTTCTGCAGTGTTACTCTCTTTGGCATTAATTACAACCATTGTTCCTTTATTTAGGCTCACAATGTTAGTGTCTGGCATTAAGTATAGGTTATAATTCAGTTAATTACTCACTGAAATCAAGTTGAGTCAAATATATACTATCACAGTCTAATCAAATTGAAATATTTTGATTTTATGCCAAGAAACTTTTATTATTCAAATATATATATATATCATATATATGCATACATTATCCATTCTTATTTACCATTCTATGTTAACTCTATGGCAAGATTTTTAAAGTTACCAGTCATTTATGGCCTTGAAGGAAATCAGTTTCAATCTCCTCATCACTTGCCTCTCCCCAGGCTCATTCCCTCTCTCCACATATATTTTTATAGGCTATTATATTTTTTCCATTTACATAGGCTAACAGTAATTTCTGCTCTAGTTTTCTATTTCTTATGTTTCTGTGCTTGAAAAATCTAACAAAATAAATATCCAAAGGAACATAGAGGTAGACTGTGTAAAGGGCACAAGAGACTATGCTTTTTATAATAGTTTGTTTTGAATGAAACAAAATGGAGACATAATGTCCACTTGACGTTGTAAAACAAAGAATGTCAGAAGAATAGTAAAACTTGTGTATGGTTTACAGTTTTTCAGTTCCTTCCTGGGCTTACTTTGCCACGGATTGGTATAGATTCAGCTACAAATGTGGACTTTCAGTGAATAAGTAGAACAGAAGGAAACAAAACTTGATAAAAACCTGATAAAAGAATAAACTTTGGGACTTCCCTGGTGGTGCAGTGGATTAGAATCCGCCTACCAGTGCAGGGGACACTGGTTCAAGCCCTGGTCTGGGAAGATCCCACATGCTGCGGAGCAACTAAGCCCGTGTGCCACAACTACTGAGCCTGCGTGCCACAACTACTGAAGCCCGCACACCTGGAGCCCATGCTCCGCAACAAGAGAAGCCACCGCAATGAGAAGCCCGCCCACTGCAGCAAAGAGTAGCCCCCGCTCACCACAACTAGAAAAACCCTGCACGCAGCAATGAAGACCCAAAGCAGCCAAAAATAAATAAATTAATTTAAAAAAAGAAAAAGAATAAACTTTAAATATTTGGATGTCTAAGTTCATAGGTTACAATGGAAAAACAAACTTACTGTTCTTTAAACTACAATAGGCATCTATCTATAGCCTAAATGTATCCTATAATTTAATAGGACTGACCCATTCAAAGTCAAGCCCAATCATGTGAATGCCAGACTTTAATGAGGAAGTCTAATTAGCAACAAGAAGAAACAGAAGCATACACACAGAAGAGCCAGAGCTACTCTTTATTGCCATTTCGCACCAACCCCTTTTAACCCTTCATGTTGATGTGACTAAATGGAAAATCTATTTCTCTGATTGAGCATATGTATATGCATTTTAAGGCTGAGAATACTGTTGTAATAGAAATATGTTTGGTGTCTTTGGTCACTGTCATTTCAGTGTAAGAAATTAGAGAATATGTTGTTTGAAATGTCAGTTTTTGTAAACATGAGTTGGAAGATGTAACATAAATGAATGGTGTTACAGACTGCTTAAGCTGTCTGAGTAACAAATAAACATTTCCTTGAATTATTTTGACATGATTTACTATGAAATTTCTTTTTTTCTCTTGCTGATATTTCTAGATTTCTTGTGCGGACAATAAAGAGAAAAGTCTTTCTTTTATGTCAGGGCTCATTTTTTAACTCATAGAGCACTGTTTTGTAGAATACTAACATTTCCTAGATGTAAAATGAATACTAAAATAGAGACGTGTCTCCATATTAGTCATATCAAAAGGATACATGAAAATTTGAGCCTCTTTACGAGGTTTTTCACACTGATAATAATGAAAATGTTTTGATGGCCAAAATATTTACAGCAGGTATTAGGACAATGATAGGGTTCTGAACAAATAATACTTTTGAGCCAAAATGCCCAAGAAAGCTATGAGGGAAAGAAACCAGGAACCAGAGCCTATCATGCTGCACCCTGCTTAGCTGTGGATGCCCCTAAAACACCTTTGTGCCTAAAAGGGAGCTGTATAAACAATGCTAGGAGAGGATGCATCATGCTAAGATTCCTAGGCTTGAAGAAAGGAGACTTGAGTCCTAGTATTATTTCTCCCACTAACTAGCTGATTCCCTTCACCAAGTCCCTCTGACTAAACCTCATGATTCCCAGGAGAAGACTGGATTAATAATAATAATGGGTAACAAGCACTGAGTATAAAATATGTGCTGGGCAGCATTCTAATGCTTTACGTGCATTAAATCATTTAATCCTCACAATAATCCTATCATTTTAAAGATGAGGAAACTGAGGAAGTTAAGCAATTCACCCAAGATCACACAACCAGAAGTTGACAGAGCTGGGATTTGACCTTAAGTATCCATTTTTATGGCCCAAGTCCTAAACCACTATTTATTAGATGACCTGTAATGTCATTTAGCTTCCAGATGTAAAATTCAGTAATTCCAAAAAAATATGGCAGAAATTAATACTTGCAAGAGAACAAAAGTGTCTGGAAAATAGATATTACAGTTAACATAAACAAACAAAACTCTACTTTTTATAATGAAAATAATTATACTGTCTTGCCATGCTACCTATTGCTGACAAATGAAAAAGATAAAAGTGATAATTGGATGATTTGCTTCTTTAAAATGATTCAGGTCAAATACAAAAAAAATTTTGAGAAATATTACATAAGATGTCCTAACCATCAGTTATTTTGGGGGGTTTGAAGAAATTTTAATTATTTAACTTTTTTAGAGAATTGTCAAAAGTATTAAACATCATACAAAGGATGGTCACTAGAACATTAAACAGTGCCTATTTTGAGGTAATAGGAGTTGGACTTTCAGTTTTTTCTTAACATTTTCTGCATTATTTAATTTGTAAAAATTCTGAGCATGCATTTTTTTTTACACATCAGAAAAACAGGTAGTTTAGTGTTTTGAGGAGGAAAAAAACTTTACAGCTCCAGAGCTCAAGCTTCAGCCTTGTAGCCACCAGGTGGGAGCAGGACGTAAATACTGAGTTGTGAGGACCAGTGACCTCTTAAAAGACAATTTAGATTTAGAGAAGCACAGATTAACAGCCCTGGAGCTTTATAGTTTAAACAAAATAATATTCATTTATAAAGACAAATCTTGAGATTTAATACATATGAAAAATAAATATAATAGAGGAAAATGAAAAAAATCTCAGAAATTGCTCTACCAGTTTTTTAGAATAATACAGTATCAGATGTAACTATCTTGTCCCATTAGAATTGCCTAATGTATACATTTTAAAAATAAATTTATTTATTTTATTTATTTTTGGCTGTGTTGGGTCTTCGTTGCTGCACATGGCATTTCTCTAGTTGTGGCAAGCAGGGGCTACTCTTTGTTGCAGTGCGTGGGTTTCTCATTGCGGTGGCTTCTCTGTTGTGGAGCACAGACTCTAGGCACGTGGGCTCGGTAGTTGTGGCACACAGTCTCAGTAGTTGTGGCACACGGGCTCTAGAGCACAGGCTCAGTAGTTGTGGAGCAAGGGCCCAGATGCTCCGCGGCACGTGGGATCTTCCTGGACCAGGGCTCGAACCAGTGTCCCCTGCATTGGCAGGCGGATTCTTAACCACTGTGCCACCAGGGAAGTCCCGAATTGCTTAATATTAATTACACACAGGAACAATTATTTCCTTCACTCACTGCCTATCTATATTATGACCAAGGGATGTTCTTCTTTTCATTTAATTAATCATTTCTTTTTCCCTACTCTACCCTTTCTTGCAATTGCTGAGATTCTCATAAAATGAACTTTAATTCCCAACTAGCAAAGCCCTTATATTTCTATGGCAAATAAATAAATGAAAACCATAATACAGTAAAGAATTACGATGAGATTGAGCAAAAACTGGCTTCCTGACAGGTACCATTTAGTGAATTGCTATTTCAATGCCCTAAACAGTCACCTGAGCTAATTCAATTTTCATATTGTTTAATTTTTGTCTTTAAAATCACTCTTCACTGTCTCAACTCTGTAGGATGGTACATCCTACAAACATCCAAACATCCTCATTTATTTAATTTTTCCATTTAAAAATATTCTAATATTATGACCAAGAATCTAACAAGAGCTAAATGCAGGTATTATTTATTTTTAAAGGAATGCTATGAATAAACCTGTATTGACAGAAGTGAAAAAGAAGGTACTAAGAAACAATATCAAAATAAGAGAATTTTGTTTTTTAACATGATGTGTTTTAATGTGACCCTGTTACTATCTTTTAAGCTTTATAAAATGTAAATGTATATTACCTTTTATAGATGAATTGTGGCCATTTTGGAAAAAAGTTATTCGTCATAAACAGAGGATATAAAATGCCACTGCTCTCACTCATGGACTCATTTGACTCATGGTGCAGTCTTGAATAATTTTAAACCAAACATGACTGCGGCAATCAATTTTCGTCCAATTTATTGGGCATGAGTTAAAGCCAATTAAAAAACCATTTTTGGTGCAATTCAAGGGGAAAAATGTATAAACCCATGAAAAACAGATTTCAGTCCTAGACATGAGTCATCACTATTCCAAATAATGGCGTAAGCCCCAAATCAGAAAGAACATGTCCTAAAATTGCATATTCCACACTGGAAACTGCATTTCTCAGCAATGATTTTATACTATTTAAATTTTTTTAATAAGAAAATGACCTGGAAGGAAAATCATGCTCTTCTCACATTGTCTCATTTCTGAATATTTTTTAGCCACAAAATTAAAAGGTAGTTTACAGCAGCTCCTGAGTTTATGAATTAAGAACTAAGGTAGAAAGCCATCTGTGACCTTTATACAAAGAAAGCAAAACATTTTACCTATAATTTTAAAGTATCTTTTACCTATTAGACCATGTCTCCTTTCACATGAATATAGTGGCTCTCTTTTAAGGCTGTAAAATGAAACAATCCCTGTGCGCTCCAGATAATCTTAGGGTAATCAAAGCAGCAAAATGGAAGCTTCTAGGTTGGAAATTACAGCTATAAAATGCAGCCATACATTTTCAATCTGTATATTTAAAAGGCCTTTTCAGGGTTATAGCTGTTCAAAGTATTCAAGCAGACCTGGATTTTGGTTCTGCCTCTCCCCTGTCCTTGGTATATGACTCTAGACATGTTGCCTGATCTCTCCAAGCCTCAGCTTTCTCATTGGTAAACTGAGTATAAAAATAATAGCTACCTCTTAGGGATGTTGTGAGCATTAAGTGAAAATATATTTGTCAACTGTTTAGGAAAGTGTTTGGCACAGAGTGCATCTTCCGTGAATGACAGAACTGGTGAGATGAGATGAAAGCCCAGGGGTTCTTACACATAGCTGTGCATCTATACCTCAACCCACCTGTGGAGGCTTTCTTTGAAAGTACAGATACCTGGGCTCGATCCCAGGAGTAATTCTACTCAGTATCCAAGGTAAGGTCTAAGCATACATGTTTATAAAAACCTCTGTGGATGATTCTGCTGAGCCACTGATTTAAAGCAAAAGCTGATACAGATTTTTCAGTTGCTCAGTTAATATGGAGTTAAAGTAAACTCTGGCTTGAACTATTTTGGTTTGGCTTTCTCCACTGAGCCGATGAACTGGAGTAATTGCCAAATATGTATTCTGGATATGCTGAAAGAGATTTACCTGGGAGACTCTTTAAATATTTTATTTACTTTCAGATGTCTGTGAGGTCACAGAGTAAGCATGATTTTCAAAAAGTTCCTGTTATTATAATAAAGGAATAAACACGTGAGATAATCCTGGGAGATTACAGTCATTCCACTGGCATGGATGTATTTCAGTGTTTACTACATCTCGTAGCTTTTGCTTCTGTTTAATAACATAGGCAGATAAGCCAATACTACCAAATCAATTTTTTTCAGTGTTATATTTTCCTTTTGAGTTCATTTCTAACTGTCCTATTTCGAGATAAGTAAGTAGTCTCCTCTCCTCGGTGATAGAGATCAGGAGTGCCACACAGTTAAGAAAAGCAGCTACCAGAAAAAGATGTATTTTGGCCTGACATGACCACCCCACGAGTTACTCATCATGATTGTTTCACAAAAATGAGGGCATTTTACCTGGGAGCAACCTTTAAATATTAACTGAAACCTGGACTCTCCTTAATATCTTCCCATTAGTGGAGATTAGCTTATTAGATTAACAACCTGTCTGTCACATTGGAAGGGAAAGAGAGACTGTCCTAGTAGACCTTGGGTTTTACCAATGTCTGTAAAGGGGGCAGCACGAGCCTAGGGGCATAAGGGATAGCAGGTCCTAGAGGTATCAAGAGAAGGTGATGGGGAGGTGAGATAACCAATCATTCAGCATTTTGTCACCATTTTTGCCTAGGGTAGCTCTAGGTGCAGCTGGTATGGTCTCAGACTTAAGGTCTTCCTTGCTGGTAGGCAACCAGAGTTATTTATACCCCGGCACAGCTCTGTGCAGGAATCCAAGAATATTCCGATACTGCCATACCACCAAACAGAATTTTGAATTTAGAGAGTTTTTAGAGAGCAGGCCGTTGATATACTCTCTCCTTGGATCTAAACATGCAAATTCACATAAGATCTAGTTGGGAAAATATTATCTGGGAACATTCTACCTCCCACCCCACCTCAGGGTTCAGAAATGACTCAGAATAGTCTAGATATAATTCAACATCATGTATTACCAAGCTTTTGGTAGATCAAATCTTAATGTTGATTAAGATGTTGATCAAGAAGTTGGTTTACCCAAATTCTAGTTTTAAAACTATTTGTAAATCTCTATGTATATATGAAAACTGGAGAAAACGTTTATTGTTGTGGCATAAGAATGGAGAGGAAAAGAATTATTTTTTAATATACACAACTTACTAGCAAATTATCCAAAGCCTTTCAGGAACATATTTCCTTTTTCTTAAGTAAACTTCCTTTTCTTTTCCTTTTTCAATACGATTCCCCAAAAGTTTCAAAATCAAGTTGTAAGATAATAACCCTATGTTAAAACTTCAAAAATTGAAATTGCCTCAAACTTGCTGAACTCTCTTGGAACATGAAAATCTGTAGAAAAAGTGAAACTTTCCCTTTTTTTTGGTTTATGAATGTCATGTTTTATCTAAGTCTAGCCTTAGACAATTGGTTTCTAAAACATGGCTCTCTGAAATTTTAGAGGAGAGAGCCCTTTCAGAATTTTTCATTTAACCGGCAGAGAATTGCTTTCTCACAGCTGGAAGCTTGAACAGCTGTTGACTCTGGCACTTTTCTATTCCTCTGGGTGAGAGTTCACGGACCCTGACTGTGCCATTAGGAGGACAGCCAGCGATGTATGTGGTCAGAAATATTTTCCAATGCAACCTATTTCCAAGGCTACCCCTCCACCCTCTCCCTAGGACTGGGGCACAGATAACTCAGAGCCCTTGTGTCACCTTGGGAAATATTCTCTCAGTTGAGGAAAACCAACCTCCATAAAAATCTTCATTCTGACCCATGGTTAGATCACAAGGCTCATGTGACCATAGAGATTCCATGAAGGACTTTTGATGTCAGTCAGTCTCAGGATTTAGCATCCTTTTAGACTTTATAAATATCCACTCACCCTCTTTTTTTTTTTTTTTTTTGCATTTTATAGGAAATTTCCCTTTCATTCAGCGTGCAATTCTGAGTGTTTCTTAATTGATACTAAATAACTAACTCCGTTTTGAACTTACAGAAAGAAGAACAAGCAGAAAGACTATTTCAGAATAGCTGCCACTGCAGTACTATTTACTGTATCCACTAGAGGACACCTCTCAGAATGGCTTAAAATATCTCCCCTCTCATTCCCTGTGGCCTCTGGCATCTGATGCTCAACTAACTCTTGAGCTGGGCCACTGGCTACATATCAGTGCCAGAACGAAAACATTCCCCCTGCTTTAACACCTCCTGCTAGTTCAATAAAGCGATGTTTAAATAACTGAACTGGCTTCAATGAACTGTACTTGCCATTTTTTCCTGCTTCTTAGCTAGATAAAATGGAGATAATTATGAAGTGGATGAGCAGGTTTAATGAAAGCCAGTTTCTTTTGGTATACTCCTGAAGCAGCAATCATCATCTGTTTGGCTTTTGAAGAGCAACAATTATAATCACTTAAACCCCCAAGGGGAACAAAAATAGAATTTACATTAGCATATAAAATATACAGCTGGATTGGGCAAGCCTATAAAATTCTGGGAAAATCATTCTAATCTGAATGCTATTCAAACTCACAAGTAAAATGAGTTCAAGAGTATTTTACATGCTTCCTTCCTATAAAATAATACATATAACAATGTTGAGAGGATTTTCCTAAAAATGAACACAAGGAAATAAAAAATTGTTGCCAGCAGAGAATCCCAGCAGGAATGGGCTAAACTGTATTGTCAAGATATCAGAGAGCAAAATGCAAAACGATATTCACAGGAAGGACTAATCACTCTCAAGAGAAGATTTTTCATGCACTTGGGAGTTTAAAAAAGGAAATAGGGTGGCTTTAGTCTGATTAATGATGAAACTTAATCATAAATAAGGAAAATTTGAGATTACTAGTACTTTCCTCCTCCGCTGTAAATGTGAAAGCAATACAAAGGAAAGTGAAATCGCTTAAGTTGATACCCTATTGTTATGAAGCAGAACTCTTTTTCCTATTTTAAAATATTTTCATATCATTTCCTCTCAAATAACCTCTTTCTTACACCTCCCGTTCTAATTCTAGCCCAGATCACAGGCAATCTCCTTCACCATTTATGTTATTTAATTACTTTTGCTTTTGTGTGCCTTTCACGGTTTACAAGATACTTTTTTTTTTTTGGTAGAGCACAGAAGAATAAAAATGGAGCCTTTGCTTTATCCATTATGCTACTAGCAACAAAACACTAACATAATCAATATATTAAAGGCTTTCCCAGCTGTGCACATTTGTCAAAGGCAGTGTGTCTAAGAAATTACACTAATGAATCTTGAAAAATTCAGCATCCTACACAGACAACTTGTTCTCCCTCATAATAAGTACATATCAAAATGTAAAGACTAGGAAAATGAATACTTTCATCTTTCTTTATATTATTTGAAGTTCCACTATTACACTTTTCTTTCTGATGGAAAAACAAGTCGGTATGCAAAACTTCACCTCCACTGGGAAGCGCTTCCTGAATACCCACACAAAAGCCAACTGCAGGCATACTGGCGATGGCTTCTTCTATCTTTCTAAAAGCACTTTGTACACACCTCTGATAGCAATTATGTCACTGCATTATAACCATTTGTTGACATGCCCGTCTCCTATACAGACTGCATTGCTTAACAGCAAAGCCATCTTTTTCATCAGGGTATTCCTGGGCTCCAGCACTGTACCTTAAACCTAATAAGCATGCAATAATGTTTGTTGAGTGAAGTTTATCATTTTTGTATTCCAAGACACATGAAAATGTTACGGTGATTGATAAGGTTCAACCATATATTAAATACCATCTCTGCCATAACATCAAATTTAATGGTGATATATTAAGCACTGAGAAATTAGAAATTCCAAAGTCTCGATTTCCGTAGCAATCTTTATTCTCCTTATCTTTAACAAAGGATAAGGGTAATTTTTTAGATTTTATTAAATATTTATAAAGTGTCCAACAGTTATTTTTACTGGAAACACTAAAAAAACTGAATTCTCATTTCTGAATGATAATGACGACTTCAGGTTTCACCAGCTTTATATGTCTTTCTTTCTTTCTTTTTTTTTTTTTAAGTTAGAACCATTAACATTGCTTTCTCAGCCTTTGTCAACGTCTGTCAGGTTTGGTGGTGCCTAGCTAGTAGTATTCTGCCCTTTCCTATAAACTTTTCATGCTCTGAGAGGCTTTGAAAGTCCATAACATGTAACTTTACATTGAATACAAATGTAAAGATTTCATGTTTGAAAGAATTTAAAGGAATAATTGAAATGCATAGCATGAAGGATTCCAGGACCTATGCAGGAAGTATCTTAAGGTCCTTTCATTCTTCTCCTAATTTAAACATACTCCACATTTTCCTCCTAATTTTTCAAGTGAAATTATTATTTTGTATGAGGTTATGGGACAGCGATGGGTGGTGAAGTACAAGAAGAGACTCCACAGACCTATCCTAAAATACTCTTACATTTTTAGTTAATAATGAATGTTAATATTATCATTAGGTAAAATTCAGTTTTGTGGCATTATCCCACAAATTGAAACTGAAAAACTGCTTTAATAACTTTTTTTGCTTCATACTAATATAACTTTTTGTACATTTATTATTCATATATACAGACTTGTATACTTTGATGAATTTGAAGGGAAAGAAAATTGTACATACAACTGTATGATTTTAGTACATAATAATGTAATGTAAATTTCCAAATCAAGGATAAAATAGAAGATTATACAAATATTTTATTAACTATGATAAAAACCCAGCCTGAATTTTAATTAAAATGAGACAATAACTAGAATTAGGTTGGGGAGGTAAAAGTTCAAGTTATGGTCTCCAAGGTCAAAGTGAAGTAGAATTGAGTTATATGTGACTGACTGCTAGACTATTTGGGAGTTTGAAATGTTTAAGCCTCACAATTCAGCCCTTTATAACATGGTTCTTAAAAGTCCAAAATTATCAGACTCTTAAAAAAGCTATTGGAATTCTCATAGTGACAGGGTTTAAACATGATAGAGCTGGACAATTTCACTTTTTAAAATCAAACTTACAAAATGGATAAATCAGTTTTTTAAAAGTCCTTCACTTATCAGGAGCATTCATTCAAATGCCTTTTAAAATATGTGTGTTCTCTGCATTTAAAAAAAATAACTCAATTTTATTAAAAAAAGGTCCACACAAAACAACTCAGAAGCCCATCTACTGCAAAAAATGCAGATAGAGTGCTTTCATTTCCTCTCAGGTGAAAGTGAAAAATTGAACAGTTTTCTGCTGAATGTACATGATGTCCTTAAATATTTTTAAATTTAATATCTATGTCCCAATCTCTTAGGTTCAAAGATTTTATAAATAAAAAAGAGCAAAATTAGAGCTTTTTAAAGGGAAAGGTTTTTTTCCCAGTATTTCAGTCTATCATCTTTCATATTTAAAAAGGAATCATAAAATGAGGCCCCATATTTTCTATACCACTTTGTATCTTTAAGTCTCTTTAGTTCACTAAATGAAGGTAGTTTTAAAAATGGAGGCCCATATTCACTGAATAATTAGTGTAAAACTTAACTGATTAAACTCTAACTTAGAAAATAAATATATGGCAAAAAAAAATCATGAAATGATTTACTACCTATAAAAGCATACAACATTTCATTGCTCTAGCAAATGTTATTGTAACTGAATTTTTAAAGTCTTTAAAATGGAAAATTAAATATGAATTTAAGTTGGTAAAATAAAAAAAAATCACTCTGCTCATTTGATTTATGTCCCTTATATTTAAGGAAAACTGGGTTTTCAGTTAGGCTTTCCTTTTATTAAGTTGTTGGTACATATCTGTGTATGTTGTGTATGTTTCAAATATATTGGTACATATTTAAAAATACTTTTGTCATTAAATTGATTTAATCTTCCTCTCCTTTTGTTTATTTTTGGGGTGGGACAGAGGAGGCAATAAATCCTCCATTAGTGCCCCCAAAAAGAAACAACCAGCCAAGCCAGCATAATGTATCCAATCCCAATCTGGGGATATAATTAGGAATGTTTCAGTAGGATTTTTTTTTCTTCAAAATGTTTCATTGAGGAAAGTGCCCAGATTAACAGGTAATCATTCCTATGTTTGGAATTTGGGGAGATTATATGGGTTTTATGTGGAAGATCTCTTTAAATTGAGTAAATTAGCTCATATTTTCTATTATTTGATTCTCATTTTGCTTGATTTTAGACCCAAGTTTAGAGTCAGAGAGATTTAAATCCTCACTTTATGGTTTATGAGCTGTCTGATTTTAACTACTCAGTTTCTAGGCATACTAAAACTACCACCTAGAGAGTTCTGAAGAGTAACTGAGATAGTATATGTAAAGCACTTACATATATGATTGGATCATGGTAGAGAAACAACAAATGTTAATTAGTAAAGTTAACTTCTTAGCTGTTTTACATTGTATATTTGATATAAAATACACATTAAAATTTAATACTAATTAGACATAATAAATGAAAGTTATTTTTGAATTTTTAAAATCATAGTATCACTTCAGCCATTTCTTTTTTACTTTTTTTGCTTGCAGGCACATTTTATGTCCAAGAATGGTATAAGAGGCAACACCTACAATGTAACATTAGATGACCCTGGCTACCCTCCCCCTGCCCCCATATCTCACCCATTTTTTTCTCCTTTATGGGAAACAATGAATATTTCTATGAGACTATAGAAATATTGCTTAGTTGAAAACACTTAGAATTTTGTTCTTATGAACATTATAAGCTTTCTGTTATTTGTAAAATTTATTCTAATGGACACAGGTTTAGGGAAACTATCAAAACATGGCCACTGTATTTCCAATGTGCCAATAACATATAATTAGAACACTGAAGAAAGAAATGATTGTAGTATCATATTCTGATATAAAGAAATTTCCATATTGAGAATATTTAGCAAACCTACAATTGCCACAGAATTAGGGTATTAGTAAGTGAAAGTGCCAGGAAAATACAGCTCTAGTCTAAGTACATATATAGGAAACTAAACATATACACTAATATTAATTATCATTTAGAGACAACTCTCAATTATCCAACTTATTTTAAATAATAATTGTTATGATTATCTTCAACTGAAATAGTATTTTTAATGTGCAAATGAAAAACTATAGTAAAGTTGAGGGTTTGTTTGAGATTATGAGTATGATAAAAATAAATTTGATTAAAGATGTTTTTCTCAATTCAAGTATCAAAACAATCTAATTTTACATATGTACAGGCCATACATTTAAATTAAATAGGTATGAGAGTTGAGTAGTATGGTCCAAAGTAAATTATATAGTTAAAAACATTGTTAGTTGACTATCTGTACTCTAAGAATATCAGCACATAAGAAAAACAAACTTCCTAATTTCAATGAGATTTAAATATATATCCTAAAAATATATAAAGTATTATATTCTAATCTAAACTCTTTTGAGAGCCAAAACTTTACTGAATTGATTCTTCCTGTACCAACAGATTAACAGTCATTTGGTGTTTAAGCTCTCAAACTGAAAACTGTTTTAAGGATGGTGATTGCAAATAGTGATGATTTTGAAAGCTAACTATTAGGTGACACTTTCCTATGATAGTTACTGGTAAATTACAGTAGCTTCACGTAGAATCGACAAAAAATAAGTCAGTTGTTAAAATAAGTTATTAAAATATATGCCCAATAAAATACATTAATCTTTATTGCAATATAATCAGTTTAAAAGTTACTATCTGTGTTTCTTAAGATCAGAAGATATTTATAACTTAAAAATCTTTATTTCAGAATAGATCTTGAGAAATGTAAGCACATACAATTATACATCTACACACATATAAAACTAAGAATGGTTTCAACAAAACATGAGAGCAATTCCTTTCAAGGGGGCATTTTTGCTTCCATTTCATCCTTCAAATGAGAAAACTTAGATGGCCTTGCCTCATCAGAGAATGTGCAGGTCCATTCCAATATAGGGCATCCCAGTCATCTCCATGGCAACAGCCCTTGACAAGTCAAAAGGCAACTACATTCACAAACAGAAAAAGTTAAGACTACTGAGAGCTGGCCAAACAATTTAGAATTTTCCAGAGGAAAGGTTGAGCCTTTTACCAAACTTGAAATTATTAAATTTTACCACAGATATTAAGTTGGATAGTTATTCTCAGAAAGTGAATGAGATAAAGGGGCAAAACTCAGAAATTCTTCCCTGGAATATACCTCCCATTTAAAACAAATAAAAGGGATTAGGAGAGGAGATTGAGGAAGGATCCGTATATGAACCTGTTCATTTTAGTTTAAAAAGAGGATGGGGTGGGGAGGAGAGCAGGGAGAAGTGAGAAGGAGGGTAGCAAGCAATCCCTTTCTCCAGACTCAAACCTTTTAAGATCACAACTTTCCAAATGCATTATGTGATCATCATTTAGCGTTTAAAATTTGTCTAAGAATGATGGCTTCTAAGGTTGCTACCTGAGGAAGTGCAAGGAAGAAAGGGGGAGGTCTAACAGGGCAGGTGAGGACACAGAGACAGTTGTAGTAACTTAGCGTGACCCCATTGTTCCTTTTCTCCTTAGGATTTTGGTCAGGAATGACCCGGCTACTGTGCTGAGTTCAGGAAGTCAGAACGGCACGGCTCTTTTGAAACCAGACAATAACCTAGTTCCCTTCTCCATCCTCTGCACCTCGACCCTGCTGACTGCCAACTCTCACCCACTTGAAATACATCAAGCCCATTGCCTTCCCAAGAGTATAAAACAGATAAACACGGAACACGTCTACTGCCCATAGTAAAGAGAAAAAATTAAAACTACTATTTTCTGTTTCACCACCCCCTGCTCACAGCTCCCAGTCCCAAGCCCTTTGTGTGTGATGAGTCCCCTTCAAACCTCCCACAGACCGAGCACCCGAGAAGAAATGGTAATTTTTTGTTTAAAAGTTCACTTACCACGGCAACCTCATATTGCTTTGTCATGCTTTTTGCACTTAATTTTTCAAAACTGCTTGTGCAGGGCGCAGAACTGGGAAGGCAGGACTAAAGTATCTCTAGTAATCACAACAAAAAGGAGAGAACATTCACCAATCAGAATTACATTAAAATGCACAACCCCCAGAGCTAGACGCGCGGTTCAGACCACACCGGGGAGGGGAGGGGAGGGGAGGGGGGCGGAAAAAGCCAAGCTAACGAGACAAAAGGTAAAGGGGAGAGTTGAGTGGTTGGAAGGGAAATCGATCCAAGCCGCCTTTAGACTGAAGAAGGGCTTAAAACCAGCAC
Source organism: Kogia breviceps (assembly GCF_026419965.1). Taxonomy (NCBI): domain Eukaryota; kingdom Metazoa; phylum Chordata; class Mammalia; order Artiodactyla; family Physeteridae; genus Kogia; species Kogia breviceps. Next base: position 50,501,855 of record NC_081317.1, on the reverse strand, counting down.
GACTATCACCCCTCCCCCGCCCCCAGCACCCCCGCGATCACCCGAGCGACTGCACTTGCCTCCAGCCAGCTCAACCTTAGGAGAGGAATGCCCCATCTAAGTACGCTAGCCCTGCCACAGTCTTCCACTGCCTGCTGGGTTCGTTCAGGAAAACACTTCCAGAGGCATCCATCCACTTGAGGTCTGGGTTTGGCTGCTGCTGCGGGGCGGCTGCGATCAGCTGCTAGGATCGTTGCCGTCTCGTTCTTGCCTCACTCGCGCTGCACAATAGCCCCGGCTGGGTGCACCTCATTAAGCCAGCCCGAGAGCCCCAGAGCAGGGCAGGCAGTGTGACAGCGCTGCCCCTTTGTAATGACTGTGTGATGGATGCAACCGAAGGGTGGGGTCTGGGTGGGTCAGAACTGTTAATGACAGTATGTATCATTCTGTCTGTCCTCCAGGAGAGGGAAGCCCCCTGCCTCCCCCTAGGTCAGACGGTCTCTCTCTCTCTCTCTCTCTTTCACACACACACACACACACACACACACACACACACACACACACACACACACACACACACACACACACACACACACACACACTCCCCTCTTTCCTCACCTCCCTACGGGATTTTCTGCTGTCAGCGTTCAAAAAAGTATGAAAACCATCGTGTCATTTTCATCTGAACAGATATGGATAGCGAATTTATCCTTAAGGAAAGAGAAGATCCTAAAATCGAAAAATACAGGCGGAAGGGGGAGTGGGGAGAAGAGCGGGGTGGGGCGGTGTCGGGGGCAGGCGTCCGGGACCTTCACTGGCCGATAGTTTACAGCTGTCAGCCAACTCGCGCCAGCACCTCCGCGCGGCTCCGGGAGGCACGGGACGGGCTTCCCCGCGCACCGTGTTCTCCCCAGAACCAACCTGGGGGCCGGGCTCAGGGGGAGGAGAGGGGATAAAACCCACCCGAAAGGACCCCGCCGGGGAGGAGATTGCAGGAGGGGTCCCGGCACCCGGACCGCGTGCAGCCGGTGGGGGAGGAAGCCTGCACCCTGACGCAAAGCCAGACCGGCCGGGCAGGGGCTGCCGGGGTGCTGGAGTGAGTGCCGGGTCCCAGACGGGAGCGGCGTGCCAGGGGTTCTGTCCCCTGCCGTTGGGTACCGCTCGGCCCGACTCCCCGTCCCGCTAGCTAGTTCTGCGCGGCTCCCGGGTCCGGCAGCGCCGGCGCCGCAGATGCGACACTAAGTCTCAGCTTGCGGGACGCGACCCCGCCTCTTCCTCTCCCGTCCTGACAGCCTTGCCACCCCTCCCAGTCTCACTCCTTCCTCCGTCTCGCCCCTGCAGCCCCCAGAAGGCAGAAAGCACGTGGAAACGCCTCTCCTTTCGCCCCCTCTGTGGAGTCTGGAATCGTTGCTTCGCTGCCGCCCTATTGCCCCGCTGAAAACATCCGCGGATACTTTTTTTCCCAGTCACAGGCACTGATTTTTCAAGTATAGGAAAGCCTTACAGTCTATTTCTCTACGTGGACAAATAGACTGTTATTTTACACTCAGCTTTCCATTTCCAACTTACTGTGATGCTATCCACTCGATGTGTCTACAAAGCACCTGTTCCGAACATCCTGAGCGATTTCTCCAGAACCGCGTGGATGATATTTATTTTTATTAGAATTTATGGCTCCACTTCTCTGACACTGTAATCGACTTATGTATTTTCTTCACTGATGCCTTATAGCAGTTAAGAGAAAGCAAGAAGCAGAGAGAAAACAGGACCTTTATGTCTAATGAAGCATCTCTCCCTTTTTATGTCTGCTATTTATCGCTTAAAATTTGTGTATATAGGTTGTGTAGGCTGTCCTAGGCCGTGGGAGAGCACTGAAGACGATTTTTATGCCACTCTTCAAAGAGCTTCTGATCCATAGGGAAAGCAAAAGAACCGGCAGCTTTTAATTGCTTCTGATAAGAAACCACTTTTAGTGATAGGAAGGAGAGATCTTGTCAGAGATTTTCAACATAGGAGAAAAAAAGGTGTGGTGTTGACTTTACGTGGTTCCTTCAGTTCTTATAAACCTTCAAGGGCACAAAAACCTTCCCCCTTTATAACCAATTACTTTTTACAACTCTTTACAATTCTATGATTTGAAGGTAGTACCAGACTTATGTTCACTTATTTATGATTAAATAAAGGGGGGAGGTTGGGGAGAAGACCAGTTGGAATTAATGAGAATCTAAATTAATTGACTAATTACTGACTAACAGTGACACCAACTTAAAACATGCCTAGAACTCCTTAAAGATAGACTTTAATGAGTAAGAATAAGAATTATATATCCTTAACAAAATAATTGTTTCCATGTAAACAGCTCTTATAAGAACATAGAAAACTTTTTAAAAAGACATTTCCTCTTACATTGTTTTACTAATAATTTGCATAATATACAAGTGTTAGCTCATAAAAACAGTTTTGAGTGGAGACAGCTTGAATGGCTTTTGTAGTATATTATTAATTATAAGTGTAATAATAAAGAATAAAAGTTTATGTTTTTCTTAATACTAGCCATTTCTTCAAGACCTAGATGGGCAAGACACTAAGGACTTTTAGCATATTCTCCTGGTTGAAGGCAACGAGGACATTTTTAAAAGAACAGCCTATTAGGGGCTCCCCTGGTGGCACAGTGGTTGAGAGTCCGCCTGCCGATGCAGGAGACACAGGTTCGTGTCCCGGTCCGGGAAGATCCCACAAGCCGCGCAGCGGCTAGGCCTGTGAGCCATGGCCGCTGAGCCTGCGCGTCCGGAACCTGTGCTCCGCAACGGGAGAGGCCCGCGGTTTAAAAAAAAAAAAAAAAAATAGCTTATTAGGTGGCTGGGTAAATTTCCCCCCACATGGAAAATACACACTTTACTAAGTTCACTTTTCTCTGATCTCCCTGTCCGCTCCTCCAAACCAGAACAACTTTTAGGAGAGGAAAAATGGAAGGAATGAGAATGCTAACTAGTGGAATAAAGATGGTTTCCTTGACACTCTAAACAGACTAAAGAAATGAACAATAAATTTGGAAATTGGGCCTCTTAACAAATGAAAAATTTAAGATGTGATAAAAATAGCTCCAGTAAATGTATGCATTAAATGTATTAACCTTGCAAAACATAAGACTGCACCTGGGAGAAGTTAACACAGTTGGAGATTATTAAGATGTATCAACTCACTCAGCATTAATGAGAACTTGAGCCTAGTGTGGAAAACAGTTGTACTAAATTGGCAAGAACCATATACCTAAATGTAAATTGAAATTTTTCTAGGAGAGAAGGATATATCAAGCCCAAAGAAAAACTGTAGCTATGTTATAACAAAACAAACAAAAAAAACTACCATTCTGCAAAAGTGTTTGTCCTACCAAAATTTTCTAGTCTGTTCCATAATAACCTATATGATAGCATTAGTACACTCTGAAAATAGGATGTTTAATACCCGAAGAAGATAATATGTTCTATTTTCTATTTTTATTAAATCTATTTTATTATGATTAGGGGCCTGATTTATTTTCCCTGTTGTATGTGGCAGGGAAAAATAGAGGACAAAATAGTTTCTTTGGTATACATCAAGAACTAGATTATAATCAATAAAAGCAAAACAGGTCTAGAAAATATATAGGCTAGGTGTTATACAAGTAATTTACCATCTGTAAATCTCCCACCAGTGGGTAAATATTGAGAGTCATGCTAAGGCTTCAGTGACTGATGGAATACAGTGGTTAATCCCAAGTGACCTTGACTCTCCCCTTCTTGGGAACTTCTCAATGAGTTTTGTTACAAGTAAGAACAAGGTGATTGTGTAAGACTCCAATAAGGAATCTAAAGATTCTCCATGCTGCCTTTTTAAGAGCAAGTTCAATACTCAGTCTGTGGGAAAGCATTATTTTCATGCTGTTATGATTTCTTGACCCATGTTAGGTAGCAGCGTTTCTGGAGTCATATAGAAATTGGTTCCAATTCTTATAAACTGCATGACTTCGACAATTCTCTTAACCACTCTAGACTACACTTCTCTTTTTAGTAAAATTAAAAGAGCAAGGATAAACTACTGTTGTGATGATTTAACGATACAGAGTGAAAACACACTGCCTAGTAAAGTGTAAGCACTATTGAGACAAACATTGTAATTGGGCTCACTCAACACAAATTCTCAACCTCCTTCCTCCTTGTCTTAAACTAATTTAGAGACTAGAAAGTTGAATATTTGATCTTCCAATTTTCCTTGCAGCTAGTCTGTTTGACACATTTCTGGAAAATTAAATGTTAATACATATTTGCTGAGGGGTCTTCTGGAAAAACTTGCTTTTTTGATGAAAGAGGAATAGACACAGCTACCACCACTTTTTCCCCCCTTTGCCCTACCCCCTTCTTACTCCTTGGATATTGTGTGGTGGGGAGGTGGAGCAGCCATCTGCATTTATGAAGCAATAAATCGAAGGGCAATCCTTGAAAGATGGTGGAGAAGAAAGATGGGAAGAACCTAGATTCCTGATGGCATATTTGAGCTGCTCAATTAGTCGTGGACTGCCTAACTTTGGACTTTTTGTTTTATATGACAAAACAAACTATTCTTTATTTAATCTGTATTTAGCTGAATACTCTGTAACTTGAAGCTTTCCTAACATATCTGCTACTGTTGTTGTGGTTTCCTGCCTGTAAATAGAATCTGCATAATTATTCAAATGACTCTGGATATCAACCATTTTGAAGAATTCCAGGTAAAGTCTTCTCTGAGACTTCACACATAACCAGGTCACTAGTACTGGTGGGATAATCTGCTCGCTCAAATTATAGAGCCAGGAGTAGGTTTTTAAGGACCACTTATTTGAGGAAATCCTGCAATTGACAATTCTTTTTGAGGAAATCCCATAATTGTCCTATAACAGATTGAACTTAAAGTTTATTTAATCCAAATATCTTTTCCCCTTCCTTTCATAATAAAATATCTCTTTGCTTTTGTTTCCAAACAAACATATAGGTATAGTCACCTTGGAATGTATTTATATTGCAATATTCAGAATACTCATGTTGGAAGACTATGAACACCTACTTAATTGATGACTCCAGTTTACTGTCATAGCCAAAACAATTTTAAATGCCCCTTTTTAGGAATTATGTTCAGAATCTGAATCACAATTTTGGGGAATGCCAGCAATATCAACAAATATGTACTCTGAAGATTGAATTCGATTTTGGAGAATATCCAAAAAGTTGTTCAGAGTCAACTCTAGTAAATTAATTAAGCAATCACAAACTGGATAATACACATTTTTTTGTTATTGTTAAACACAAACAATTAGGTATGTACACAAAATAATCAAATTTAAAATGTGTTGCAGCAATGATGGCATGGTTTAAATAAATATATGTCTTCCCAAGGTGACCGCTTTGGAGGTCCACACACTTGGTCACATGTGTTAGCTAAACTCATCAGTTTCATAGCTATGCTCAGTTGTAATTTCTTTGAATAAACCTGATGTTTCCTTTTCCTCTTTCCCCTTCCATCCTGTCATAAATTTCTTATTCTGAAACACGTTCAGTGTTCATTTGATTCAAAGTTCATATAGTTCATTTTTGTACTATAATTTTGCTATAGTTCTTTTTAAAAAAGTACAAATAGCAAGACAAAATAATACACCAGTAAGATTTTGAATAAAACAGAATTTCATTTGAGCTCCAACCTTACTACTCACTAGCTGTGTAATTTGAGTAATTATTCAATCATTTAAGCCTATTTTTTATCTGTAAAATGAAGATAAAAATAGTACCTATCTTAGAGAGTTGTTGTGAATATTAAATAATATATATGGGCTTTGTGTGTAATGATTGGGATATAGTGGGTGATCAACAAGCATCACTTAGGATAATACCATGTTAGGCAAATAGTGAAGTCTTTGGAATACTTAAAAGGTAAATAATATTAGGCCATTTATAGGAGTTGCTACCAAGAACTGCATGAAATTCTACAATTCTAACTTTCAACAGTTTTGAAGGCATTCTGAAAAACATACATTTTACTGAGTTCACTTTTCCCTGATTTCCCTTTCAGGTCCTCCAATCTAGAACCACATCTATTAGAAAAGAAAAAATGGAAGGAATGGGTATGCTAACTAATGGAATAAAGCTGTTTGTTTTCTTTGGCACTTTGAAAAAAAGACTAAAGAAATGCACAATAAATTTATTAAGAGTTAATTATGAGTTAATCATGGATAGTTAACATGGACTAATCTGGATATTTTATTATTTTGTTTGATGCAGTCCTGGTTTCAGTGTATGAATCTAGATAAAACACTTAACCTACCTAAGTCTCATTTCTTCAGTGTAGTGTAACTAACGTCTGTCTTCCCAGGGAAATGTTCTCAAAAAATAGGTAAGAATCCAATAATTACTTATGTACCCCTTGTAAGTAAAGAATAGAAAACTGGTTGCATTTGCTAAGAACCAGGAAGTCACAATTAACTTGGAGTTTACAAAAGATCTCCAGAAGCATTTTATTACTTGAAGACCTAATATAAAAAGACCTATTAGATAAGAAAGTGAAATATGAATATGATTTTAAGTTATCCAATTGTTTGCTTCTAGTTAATTTTGACAAAATATAAAATAAAATTTTCTCATTTGACTCAACAAGACCTTCCCCTCACTGACCTAATTATAGTTGTATGGAGAAGGATAGAATGTAGAAAGGTGGAGAGAGACAAGGGGAGAGATGAAAGAAAATCTTTCAATAGTTTTTGATTGACTAGAGTTTATTATGTTTTTAGGGTACCATCTCCAAAAGGAAATTAAATTTTTCAGAAAAAAGGGAAAAATCAAAATCCTTTAAAAATTACTTAGATTTTAGATTTTTCTTATTTTACCAGAAGAGAAATATATCATAAATAATATGTTATGCTATGCAAGAAATAGTTTATTCAGAAATAAAATTACATGTATGTTAAATTTAAAATATTTTTGATAGAATGGACTCAACTGCAGACCAATTGTTCTCAAAGTATCTGCAGACATCATCATCATCAACTGAAAAACTGTTAGAAATGCAAAATTATTGGGCCTCATCCCAGACTTACTGAATCAGAAACCGAAGTAGACCTAGTAATCTAAGTTTTAAGAAGCCTTCCAGGAGATCCTGATGCATATGAAAATTTGAGAACCACTGCTGCAGGCTTGAGCAAAGGAATGTATTCTTTATAATGTGACTTTGCAGTTTCTCCCATCAAGAGAAGTCGTCTCTATCAACACCCTTGGAATCTGGGCTAGTTTTGTGAAGTTCTTTGACCAACAGAATGTGGCAATACTGACAGTGTACCAGTTGTATACCCTGGCCTCAAGAATTCTTTCATTTTTCCTCTCCTTTGGTACCCTGGCACTGCCATGTATACAATCCAAGAATAGCCTATCCAAATATGAGAGCACATGGAGGAGAGCCCAGGTATCCCAGCTGAGGGCTTCGGAACCAGGCTACAGCAAGTCAACTCCCAGACACATGTGAGAACCCAGCCAAAATTAGGAGAGCTGCCTATAGGACCCACAGCCGATGCATGAGTAAGGCCAGCCAAGAGTGAAACTGCCCAGCTGACCCAGAGACCCCTGAACAATAATAAGTGCTTACTGCTTTAAGATACTGAGTTTTGGGGTGGTTCATTATGCAGCAGTATGTTAATTGATACACCCTACCCAAAGTGTAGAATACATTCTATTCCAGTCCCTCTTTAAGAAGCTTTATGTTGATAACACTTTAATGAGTTTAAGATATCACATTATTTGTGAGGTGTTAACACTTGCTTTATAAAGATCGTTTTAAGAATAACCAAGCAAGTTATACACACCATTGCTAATTCTTGCAGCAACCCTGAAAAGAAGTGGATATTACTATTAATAATATTTTTACAGATGAGAGCAATATAGGTTGAATAATTTACTCAGTGTCACACAGTAAGTGGTGGAATTGATGTTTGAACCCATGTCTTTTTTTTTTTTTTTTTTTTTTTTTTTTTTTTTTTTTTTGTGGTACGCGGGCCTCTTACTGTTGTGGCCTCTCCCATTGCGGAGCACAGGCTCCGGACGCGCAGGCTCAGCGGCCATGGCTCACGGGCTCAGCCGCTCCGCGGCATGTGGGATCTTCGCGGACCGGGGCAGGAGCCCGTGTCCCCTGCATCGGCAGGCGGACTCTCAACCACTGCGCCACCAGGGAAGCCCGGAACCCATGTCTTTTAATCACCTGTATTTGCCACTCTGCTACAGTGTAGGAACTGGAAGGACTATAAATACCTCCCAGCCCAAGCCTCTTATTTTTCAGATAAAGAAACAAATGAAGTCCAATAACTTGGCTAAAGTGATTCACAACATAAAGTTTTCAATCTTTAGAGTGCCAAATACTCACCTGTGATTGCAGAATTGGACACTGAGCAACAATGAGTCGTTTCAACATAGGCCTCTAGAGAAAGCTTCATTTTTAAGTGAGCATAATAGGTGATTCTGCTGCAGGTGGGCTAGGAATTATCTGAGAAAGGCTGGGTCAAATTAATCCTGGAGCCAGGACTCAAGTGAGGTCAACTTTAAACTACACCAGTGATTTTCAAAAGATAGGGAGGATTCCCTCTGGTGGTGTAGTGTGGGCAGAATCTACGGAATCACCCTACGGGGACTTTTCAGGTCACCTAACAAACCCTCTCCCCACTTTCCCCAAATGAGAACCTTTGCTACAGTACACTACTGTCATTGATGGATTTATGTTATCATCTCCAGCCCCCAGGTGTGTAGGGGTTAACAATGACAAAGGTTGAGAAGTACTACTGCACTGCGTTGTGTTGCCTCAATTATTTTATCTGGCTAAATGTACTCACACAGTAAAATCAGATGAATAAAAGCTTCAGTGAGAATAGGACTCAGAAGTATTATGCTTTGAACACAGTAAGTATAAAATGACGAGCTTGGGTTCTGCTCATACAGCTTTAAACTGTTACCTGATGGTAGCGTGTAACTCCAACTCCACATTTAGACAACACCTGTCTCAGGGTAGGGTAATATAAGGATCCCTATGTTTGAAGTTTTTAGCTTAGCATTGACTCAGTCTATAGGTTTTTCTACTTTGACCATATTTTTCTCCTGCTTTGCTCTCTGTTTTCTTTGCTAATGGTTATTATTAAATCCTTATGTGCAATTAACTGACTGGTATGCTCAGGTCTTATCACCTGTCCTAGTGTTCAGTACCTGCCTTTCGACTTCCCCAATATTAAACGAACACCTACCTGCCTAGGTATCGGATCATTTTTTGCTACAGGATTTACTTGCCAGCTGTCCTTGTGTCCTGTCTCCTCTGCTTCCTTATCCCCCTTACATTTTCCCCAAGAAGACAAAAGATGGAAATCTTTAATTGGAATGCCTATCTTTTGAATAATGAATCTCTTGCCTTGTTTCTATGTTCAGACACCCATTCTTTTTGTGCACTGCAGTCTCTCTCATTGCAGCTGTTTCACCCACCACCCAGGTCTTAGAAATGAAGAGTAGGGGGAGGAAAGTGAAACATGATTTACTTGCCTGGTCCTGGAAAGGCAGTGTAGTATAGGTATATAGCAGACAGTGCCCTTTTCGTTTTTTAAATTCTATGGTTTTATGAGGCAAAGTTACCCAAAAGGAGCAGTAAGATGCTGACAGGGAGCAAGTTGCTCTATACAGCTACTTTATTGTTTTGCTCTAGACAGACAGATACTTTATGTTTTGCCTAAGGATCCATGGAAATTCAGAAGCATGGTCCAGGGAGAAAGTTTGTGCTATGTCTTCACCTTTTATTTAATGAATTAGTTGTCTACTGTTGCTGCAACAAACTACCACAAGTGCTGGCTTAAAACAACACAATAGAGCAACACAAAACTTTGTAGGTCAAAATCCCAGGTCTTATCGGGCCAAGATCAAGTTGTTAGGAGGGCTGCATTCCTTCTGGAGGCTCTGAGGAAGAATCTGTTTCATTGTACTTGTCTAGCTTCATTTTTTTTTTTAATTTTTAAAATTTATTTTTTATTTTAATTTATTTTTTACAGAATGGTTTTTAATTTTATTTATTTATTTATGGCTGTGTTGGGTCTTCCTTTCTGTGCGAGGGTTTTCTCCAGTTGCAGTGAGCAGGGGCCACTCTTCATCGCGGTGTGCAGGCCTCTCACTATCGCGGCCTCTCTTGTTGTGGAGCACAGGCTTCAGACGCGCAGGCTCAGTAGTTGTGGCTCACGGGCCTAGTTGCTCCGCGGCATGTGGGATCTTCCCAGACCAGGGCTCGAACCCGTGTTCCCTGCATAGGCAGGCAGATTCTCAACCACTGCGCCACCATGGAAGCCCATTGTCTAGCTTCTTGAGGCTGCCTACATTCCTTGGCTGCTGGCCCCTTGCCGTCTTCAAAGCCAGTGATGGTGGTGGAGTCTTTCTCCCATTGTATCGCTCTGGTACTGACTCTTTTGTTTCCCTCTTCCACTTATAAGGACTGTTATGATGACATTGGGTCCACCTGGATAATCCAGATACTCTCCTCATCTCAGGGTCATCTGATTAGCAAACTTAATTCCATTTGCAACCTTAATTTCCCTTTGCCATACATTTACAAATTTTGGGGGTTACAACATAGACATGTTAGGGAAGGACCATTATTCTGCCTATGGCATCTGTGTAGTGAAAAAACAAATTTCTCGTGGTAAAGAAGTATCTGTAACGATATCTATTCACTGGGATTTACAAAGACAATATACAAGTAAAACTATCTCAGGCTCTTTGGGGAATTCATGTAGTGCACTGAAAATTCTAAGGAGATTGAGAAGGAAATTGTTATGCAGTTAGTAGCTTGCAGGAATTTTTTTTTTTTTTTTTTTTTTTTTTTTTGCGGTACGTGGGCCTCTCACTGCTGTGGCCTCTCCCGTTGCAGAGCACAGACTCCGGACGCGCAGGCTCAGTGGCCATGGCTCACGGGCCCAGCCACTCCGCGGCATGTGGGATCTTCCCGGACCGGGGCACGAACCCCTGTCCCCTACATCGGCAGGTGGACTCTCAACCACGGCACCACCAGGGAAGCCTGGAATGTATGTTTTTAAAAGCCTGTGTTGTTCTAGAGTTCATGTTCTGTGAGTATTGTTTTTAACCTGAAAGCATCACACCTATGTATATGAGGAGAGTTTCTGTAAAAATGAGCTGCCCCCAAAGAAATGGGGACCAATTCAAATGGGTGCAGGAATAAGGAGAAGGAACAGAAGATAGCTTTGTAAAAGTAGAAGCAGTTTTTTTGAATTCTTATTATAATGTAATAATTCCACTCTCAAACTTCATCATTTTCTCTGGCTCCAACCCTGGTTTCCATCTATGCTGTTGATTTAGAAGCCAAGTCAGTAATTTAAGTGTTAGGACTTATTCTGCATGCTAAAGTCTGTTTACAGAATCAAAGGATTTTCAAATGGAAGCACTTATCTGGAATTTGGAGATGAGATCTATCCAAGTGCACAGAAAATCTTAAGTCTGAGAAATAATTAAATTACAACATTGTTTCTATTGAGCTCAAGATCAGTTTATGTTAAAAAATTAAATGTCTCCCCGTTTTTATCTTTCCTGTTCATTTTTAAAAGAAGAATTACTTTATTGATTTTGTAAATGTAACACTTGCTTATTTTAATGAGTTCAAGTCATGCAGAAAAGTAAAAAGAGCTTTTTAAAAAAATCACTCTAAATCCCTTTTTACCATTATTAGCACACAATGCTTGCTATTTTTATAAATAAGTAATGAATTAGAAAGAAGCCAAGTGAAGCTGAAATGAATTGGAATGGACTGCTAAACTTCAAATAAATGTTGTATCTGGTACAGAGTATATTATCTCTTAAGAGATCCCTCTAAAGTTAAGAAGAGATAACTGAAAACATTAAAATGTTGAAATCGTAGCTTTAAAACCTACACATTTCAGTTGTAGATGGCATCCATTGTTTCCCTCCTCTGAAAGATGAAGACATTAGCTTCTCTCTTTGCCCCTCTTCCCACCTCTCAATCTTTGTATTTATATTATTATTTATATATTGACAAGGTTTTTACATTTACATTCTGTTCTATAATTAGGTATACTTTAAATTGATTCAATGTTCACCCAAGACTTTTCATGTGTTTCCTCTTTATTTTTCCATCATCTCTTAAGTAGTTGGATTTCATTAGCAAGTAGTGTGTGTTCCTCTGTTTTTTGGTTTATGTTTTGTGTTGGTTTTGGTGAAGAGGTGTGCATGGGTGTTGTATTCTGCAGACTTTTTTCATGTTTGAAAACATCTATGTGTTGTACATATTGCTGTTGTATACCTTGTATACATGTATACTTTGTGTATTTTGGATATTTATATTACTGTTATATTTCTTTACTCCAAAATTTCTTTTTTTAAAAAAAATAAATTTATTTATATATTTTTGGCTCCATTTGGTCCTCGCTCATTGCGGTGTGCGGGCCTCTCATTGCAGTGGCCTCCCTTGTTGCAGAGCATGGGCTGTAGGCACGTGGGCTTCAGCAGTTGTGGCACGTGGGCTTCAGCAGTTGTGGCACGTGGGGCTCAGCAGGTGCAGCTCACGGGCTCTACAGCACAGGCTCAGTAGTTGTGGTGCACAGGCGGCATGTGGGATCTTCCCCAACCAGGGCTCAAACCCATGTCCTCTGCATTGGCAGGCGGATTCTTAACCACTGTGCCACCAGGGAAGTCCCCAAAATTTCTTAGATATTTTCCAATGGCTTCTGTTACTGAATGTTACTGTGGAATAACATGAGACTGGCATGGATATTTCCCTTCGATGGAGATTTGCTCTGCTTTTTTGGGTGCCTGAAGAATTCTTTATCCTTGAGGACTGGTAATTTAACTATGGATTTATCTCAGAGATGAGTTTTCCTAATCAAAACATATGCTTCTTTTCAATCTACAAATTAAACTTTTGCTTCAATTCAAAGAAAGTTTCTTCTTAATTTTTTTAAAAATTACATCTTTGTGGGTACATTGCTGTGTTCCTCTGAGTTTTCTACCTGAGAGACACTGCTCTGTTGCATGGAATTTTTCAGTCCTCCAAATCTATTACCTTCTTTCCAATTTCTTAATTTCTTTATTTTTCATTTCCTTTCCTTGATTATCTCAGGTCTTTCTTGCTTTTAATATTGATTATTAGTTCTTTTTATTTATTTATTTTTTGCGGTACATGGGCCTCTCACTGTTGTGGCCTCTCCTGTTGCGGAGCACAGGCTCTGTACGCTCAGGCTCAGCGGCCATGGCTCACGGGCCTAGCCGCTTCGCGGCATGTGGGATCTTCCCGGACCGGGGCATGAACCCATGTCCCCTGCATCAGCAGGCAGACTCTCAACCACTGCGCCACCAGGGAAGCCCTATTATTAGTTCTTTAATAATATTGTTTCAGTTCTCTACTTCCTTAGGTTTGCAATCCCTCTTTTCTTCATTCTGCAATTTTAAAATTCATTTTTGAATTTGTGTTTTTGTTTTTCTCAAGTTATTCTAAATGGCAAAGCTGTTGCAGAGAACGTAATTCATTTTCTTGCATTATGTTTTTTCTAGGCTTGGTTCAATGTCAGTCTTTAATATATTTTTCCTCCCTTCCTAATGTGTTTGTATTATTGCCTGCTATTTATTTTCATTGTGCATGTGCATGGGGATCCGTCCAGACCTGCATTTGTTTTCCTGTAATTAAAGGAATGCTTTGACAATTTGCCACCTTAACTAAGACCAGCTTGCTTTCTCCTCTTATAAATAGTGGATGGCTAGGGATTTAGTGTTCTAGATTTTTTTTTTTCCTAGACCAAGAAGGCAAAGTGAGGAAGAAGGAGAACTCAAGATTATGTGAACATCTGGGTTCTGCTATCACTTCGCACATTTTATTAAAGGTCTTCTACCAGGGTTCATTGCTCCTACTTGGGCAGGGGTGGTGTATTTCACTCTTACTGGGGAATTTACTTGCAGTTAGGGTGGTCTCTTAATTCTGAGTGTAGACCTCACCTGTTTCAAAGAGAGAGCCTACATCATTCACTTTCTTTGTATTATATCTCCTTTTCCTTAGCAATCATTTCCACTACTCTCCAGTCAGGATAAGGAAAAGAGAAAGTTGCCCACTTCTGATGGTACTTTTCCTATTGAATGAGATCCATTAGCCTGTATTCTGGCCTTTCTTAACTCTCTTTGTGCCAAAGGTGATAGAGTTACCTCTCTGATGGGTAATGATGCTTCTGACTTGGTAGATAAATATAATTATTTCTGGGTTTTAGTTGGTGGCTCATTTTGCTCCTACTCTAAGCTATGTCATCAGCTTAACTTCTTTCAGCTATAAATGTAATATTTATGTCTCTTGTCTGCCTACACCTTGTGTTATTTTTCATTTTTCCCCTTCAGAAAACAGGTAGGCCAGAAAGACCCCCTCAGAGACCTCAACAATATAGTTCAGGTGGGAATAGGGCAGATTGGAGGTTGATGTTGGGAGATACATCATGCTGTCTTCCAAAATCCTCTACTTATTTTGTTGGTTATCTTTTTTTTAAATGCCCTTAGGCTATGCCCCTTTTCTTGTATATATGACATTTTTGGTCTGACTTTTACTATTTTTTGTAGTCAATTCTGTAATTTAATTTCATTTGACTATCCTTATATGTGAGTCTGAAATCATTTTTTTTCTTTTTAATTAACTTTAATTTTTAAAATAGACAATACACAGTACAAAATACAAAATATACAAATGTGTGTATAGTGAGAAGTAAGTATTCTACCTACTCTTGTCTTCCATCTATATGGATGCTTTCCCTAGAGGCAATTACAGTTACCAATTCTAGTGTAAATCTCCAAAAATGAATGGTTTCTGTATATACATATATATCTGTGTATATATATATATATATATATGTATACATGTATGCATAAATATTACTTTTAGTTTTTTAAATAAAAATAATAGCATACAGCATATACAGTTTTATACTTTTTAAAAACTTATTATATCTTGAAGGTAGTTCCATAAACAAACATATACAACTACTGCATTCTTTTTTTTTGGTGAATGATTTATTTAAAATACAAAAGAATGTATGGAATGTACAGGTTTTATTTATTTATTTATTTATTTATTTAACGTCTTTATTGGAGTATAATTGCTTTACAATGGTGTTAGTTTCTGCTTTATAACAAAGTGAATCAGCTATACATATACATATATCCCCATATCTCCTCCCTTTTGATGTATTCTTTTTAATTGTGCACAATATTTTATTTTATATCCATGCATAATTATGTCACTCAGACTCACAAGATATAATTAATGGGCATAATCTTCCACTGCCCCTAAGGTGGAAGCTTGGGCAGATCCCCATGACTTTTTTGCTCCCTTTTAGGAAATTATATAGTCCTATACTTACTTTGTCACAGAGACTGAATTCAGAAATCAGAATGCACTGTCTTAGAGATTATTCAAAATTCAGAGGTAATCAATTTGAAATTGATTTAACACACCAAGCTTAAGGGAAACAGGGTTGTTTTGATGTGAAACTCTTCTTCTTTATGGAGCCCCTTCAACCCCCTTCCCCTAACCACTGGAAATTTGCTAGTTTCTGAGCCCTTCAGGGTCAGAGCTGGGAGGATGGGAAAGGCAAGACATTTGGACTGATCCCTTTCAAGCTGCATTTCCTCATGCCCTCTAGACCAGACATATTTTTAAAGTGGACTTTCTAGTGGGTTTTTCAGAGGTTCCCTGCAGGGTCCCACCAAACATGACCCTCTTGACATGGGCCATGTACCTTTTCTTTCATTAGGCCCCTTCCTATCCTGCCTCAACTTACATTTCCCTGGCAGGCAGTTCACCCTACACAGTTATTCAATGATGGGTCCCCTCACCCTCTGCCAGTTTCTAGATGCCCTCTTAGGCCAAACTAAAAATGGCCCCAGTGTGGTTCTTTATTTAATGTCCATAGCTGGTCCATAGAGAATCATATCTTTTCCCCTGACAATTTTGGGACTGTGGTCTGCTCTTAACACAACAGAACTCTCTTGGCTTTATCATCAAGTGGTTGGTTAGCCCCCTTTTTTACCCTCTGAACTTCTCAGCTCCCATGGGGTTTTCTACAGGGAACACATCTCAAGCTCTCCCACCAGCCTCAATGAAAGCTCCTTTCTAGTACTTTGCTGAACTACAATGGTGTCTGAGGCAAAAAGAAGATGTGTACCCCTATATATAGTTAACTAAATATCCTCCTATGTTTTGAATGAGTGAAAGAAAGTTAAAAGCTTCCCCTTATGACTATATATAAAACCTCACTTTTGTCCATTGTGGTTGCACACTTTTGCCAACCCACATAAACATGCCCAGAGGGAAGAACACAATGGCTGTGCTGGCCTGGAATGAGGGCTGTTTAGAAATGACTCTTCCCTTGCACAATAATGCAAGGTCCTAAAACAAACAAACAACGTATCTTTATTTAAAAATTTGATTTTTTTGTTTGTTTTTTTAGATGCCACCAGAATATATAGTTTTCACTCCATTTTTTATTTTATTTTATTTTAGTTTTTGGCTGCACCACACAGCTTCCAGGATCTTAGTTTCCTGACCAACCAGGGATCGAAACTTTGCCCTCGTCAGAGAAAGCACGGAGTCTTAAACACTGGACTTCCAGGGAATTCCAGGAAATTTTGTTCAATGTGGATTGGTTTTGCATTAATTTTGATTTTTTTAAAATCTTACATTAACTATTATTTATCTTGATTACTGTGTTTTTGGCATCCTCTTAAATTTTTAAAATAAAAGCTTTATTGAGATATAATTCACATCATAGAATTTATGTATTAAAGTGTACAACTGAATGAATTTTAGTATATTCTCAGAGTTTGTTGTGGCCTCTCGCGTTGCGGAGCACAGGCTCCGGACGCGCAGGCTCAGCGGCCATGGCTCACGGGCCTAGCCGCTCAGCAGCACGTAGGATCCTCCCGGACCAGGGCACGAACCCGTGTCCCCTGCATCGGCAGGCGGACACTCAACCACTGCGCCACCAGGGAAGCTGTCTCAGAGTTTTTAACCATCACAATTTTAGAACACTTTAATCACCTCCCAAAAAACACATTAGCAGTCACCCCCACTTTCTCCACAGCCCCAGGCAACCACTAGTGTACTTACTGTCTCTATTGATATACCCAAGAGAAATGAAAACATATGTCCACACAAAAATGTTCATTGCAGCATTTTTTATAATAGCCAAAAGATAGTTCCCTTAAGTTTTGCATTTGGCCCTGCTCCTTCCTTGAGCTGAAAGAGCAAAAATCCCTCATTCTTTCCCCTTCACATCAGTGCAGAACTTCTCTCCAAAAAAATCTCTTCACAAAATCCTCTCTTTTCATACTCTGAGTTTTTTTTTTTTAAGTACAGTAGATTTACAATATTGTGTTAATTTCAGGTGTACAGGACACTGATTCATTTTTTGGCAGATTATATTCCATTATAGGTTATTACAAGATAATGAGTATAATTCCTTGTGCTATGCAGTAAATCCTTGTGCTTATCTATTTTATGTACAGTAAGTTTTATCTGTTAATCCCATACTCCTAACTTGTTCCTCCCCAATTCCTCTCCCCTTTGGTAACCATAAGCTTGTTTTCTAGATCTGTGAGTCTGTTTCTATTTTGTATATAGATTCATTTATATTAGTTTTTTGGTTCCACGTATAAGTGATATCATATAGTATTTATCTTTCTCTGATTTATTTCACTAAGCAATTATTCTCTAGGTTCATCCACATTGCTGCAAAAGGCATTATTTCATTATTTTTTATGGCTGAGTAATAGTCCATTATATATATATACACACACACATGTATATATCACATCTTCTTAAGCCAGTCATCTTTTGATGGGCCCTTTGGTTGCTTCCACATCTTGGCTATTGTAAATAGTGCTGCTATGAACATTGGGGTGCATGTATCTTTTCAAATAAGGGTTTTCACTTTTTCTAGACATATACCCAAGAGTGGGATTGCTGGGTCATATGGTAGTCCTATTTTTAGTTTTCTAAGGAATCTCCATACTGTTTTCCATAGTGGCTGCACCAATTTATATTCCCACCAACAGTGTAGGAGGGTTCCCTTTACTCTACATCCTCTGCAGCATTCATTATTGGTAGACTTTTTTTTTCATATTGGCATTTTTTTCTCATTTATTCCATTAATTTTTTTCCATTAATTTTTTTTAAAATAATGACTGTTATTATTGAGTAAATCAAATGGCTAATCTTGAGAAATGCTTGATAAATTTTTTTAATGGGTCAAAAATCCCTTTTGGTAGACATTTTGATGATAGCCATTCTGACAGGTATAAGGTGATACCTCATCATGGTTTTGATTTGCATTCCACTAATAATTAGTGCTGTTGGACATCTTTTCATGTACCAGTTAGCCATCTGTATTTCTTTGGAAAAATGTCTATTCAGGTCTTCTGCCCATTTTTTTATTGCATTGTTTGTTTTTTTGATATTGAGTTGTACGAGCTGTTTGTATATCTTGGATATCAACCTCTTATCAGTTGCATCATTTGCAAATATTTTCTTCCATTCTGTAAGTCATCTTTTTGTTTTATTGATGGTTTCCTTTCCTGTGCAAAAGCTTATAAGTTTGATTAGGCTCCATTTGTTTATTTTTGCTTTTATTTCTTTTGCCTTGGGAGACTGGTCTAAGAAAGTATTGCTACAATTTATGTCAAAGAGTGTTCTGCCTATGTTCTCCTCTAGGAGTTTTATGGTGTCATGTCTTATATTTAGGTTTTTAAACCATTTTTGAGTTTATTTTTGTATATGGCATGAGGGAATATTCTAATTTTATTGTTTTACATGTAGCTGTTCAGCTTTCCCAGCACCACTTGTTAAAGAGGCTATCTTTCCTCCATTGTATATTCCTGCCTCATTTGTTGTAGATTAATTGATCATAGTGTGGGTTTAATTCTGGCTGTCTAATTTATTTTTATACCTTGATCTGGCTGAGGCATCCACCAGTCTTGAAATTGGCTCAGAGTAGGTAGTGAAGAAGTAGTATGTTTACATCTTTGAGAAATATACTCTAGATATCAACTGGCTTGATTCACATCTTGGTCTTGCCAGTTACAAGTGAAATTACTTAAATTCTCTGAACTTCAATTTCCTCACCTGTACAATTGAGATAATAGCATTATGTTCCTCACAAAGTTCCTGGAAGGTTTAAAAGAATTAACAGTGCTTGTTAGCAATGCCAGTTTAAATGTTAGTGGTTATTTTTAATTTTTTTATTGTGATAAAAAACACATAAAATTTAGCATCTCAACCATTTTCAAGTGTACAGTTCAGTGGTGTTTATTTACATTGTTATGAAACAGATCTCCAGAACTTGTTCATCCTGTAGGACTGAAAGTCTATATCTACTAAACAACAACTCCCCTTTGCTTTCTGTCTGTATTCCCTGGTAACTACCTTTCTACTTTCTATATATATCAGTTTGACTACTTTAGATACCTCATATATCATATAAGTGAAATTATACAGAATTCGTCATTTTTGGACTTATTTCACATAGATAATATCCTCAACGTTCATCTCTGTGATAGTATGTGAAAGAAATTCCTTCCTTTTTAAGGATGCATAGTATTCCATTGTATAGAATGGAGTGGGTTCCATTTGGGTTGCTTCTATTACTTGGCTGTTGTGAATAGTGCTGCTGTGAACACAGGTGTGCAAATATCTCTTCAATACCCTGCTTTCAATTCTTTTGACTATATACCCAGAAGTGGGATTGCTGAGTCATATAGTAGTTCTATTTTTACTTTTTGAGGAGCTCCCATGTTGTTTGCCTTAGTGGATGCAATCATTTTACAATCCTACCAACAGGGTACAAGGGTTCCAACTTCTCCAAATACCCCCCAATATTTGTTATTTTCTGTTTTTCCTAATGGGTTTGAGGTGATATCTCATTGTGGTTTTGATTTGCCTTTCTCTGATGTTTATTATGCTGAGCATCTTTTCATACGGTTGTTGGCAATCTATATATCATCTTTGGAGAAATGTCCATTCAAGTCCTTTGCCCATTAAAAAAATATATTTATTTATTTATTTGGCTGCGCTGGCTCTTACATGTGGCATGTGGGATCTAGTTTTCCCACCAGCAATCAAACCTGGGCCCCCTGCATTGGGAGCGCAGAGTCTTACCCACTGGACCATGAGGGAAGTCCCCTTTGCCCATTTTTAAATTGTGTTATTTGATTTTTTGTTGTAGAGTTTTAGGAGTTCTTCATATATTCTGAATATTAACACCTTTTCCAATGTATAGTTTGCAGCTATTTTCTACCATTTCTGTAAGGTGTCTTTTCACCATGTTGACTGTGTTCTCTGATGAACAAAAATTTTTAGGTTTGATGAAGTAATTGTTTTTTAATGTGCTTTGTATATTCAACATGTAACAACTTGTTTTTTGAACTTCATATATACCTTGGTGGAAACTTCAGTTTTAACATCCTGTAATATTTATCTGGCTGGTTCCTTATTGATGGACATTTAAGTATTTTCCAATATTTTGCTATTACCAACAATTTTTTACTCCTTTTTACATGTGTCATTTTTCATCTGTGCAAGCACATCTGTAGAAAAAATGCCTAGAAGTGGAATTGCTAAGTAAAATGATTTATACTTTAAAAATTTTGATAACATGTATCAATTTACACCCCAACCAGCATTTTATGAAAGTACATATTTTCTGACACACAGGACAGTACAACACAGTGTGTACTCAACTTTCCTGATTTGTCATTCTGATAAATTTTAAAAATTATATCTTATTATTTTAATTTGCATTTCTTTCATTATAAGGGAAAGTAAAATCATTTCATAAGGACTATTCGTTTTTCTATTCTGTGAAGTTATCCATGGGCAAATATTTATTTATTTGTCTGCTTATTTGTTGGTTTTCCCCTAATACTGTAAGCTTTATGAAGGCAAGATATTTAGCTGCTCTGGACAAAGATTTGTCCCAGCTGCCTAGAATAGTGCTGAGCACCAGTTGACTCTGAATAAATGTTTGTTGAATGAATGAATTAGTATTCAACAATAATGAGGGTAAAGAATGTATTTTACTTGTCCCTGATTTAATGAGAATGCATTTATTGTTTCCCCATTAAGTCCAATGCTGTGTAGTTGGCATTTAAAATTTACTTAAAACCTGTTTTGTTTAATTCAATGAAAGAATTTTTAAAAATTGACATTTAAAAACATTTTTAGCTTACTAGTTTAATTATTTTTTAATTAGAAAATTTGTTTTCTTGGCAGTTATGCCCATGCAGATGAAATAGTATTAGTATTTGAGCCTTAATAATTGTACGACTGAAGTTGAGTGTTCAGCTTTGCATCCTGTCATCATCTCATTGTTTTTTTTCCCTCAATACTTCTTTGTATAGCTCTGCTTTGAATTTAACACCTACACAGAGAAGTGCACAAAATGCAAATGTATAACTCAGTGACTTAACACAAAGTGAAACCCATAAAAGCACTTTCCAGGTCAAAAAATAGAACGGCACCAAAGCATCAGAAGGGTCGATTGTGCCCTTTCCCAGTCACTATTGCCTCTGCCTACTATCCTGACTTCTAACATTATCATTTAGTTGTATTTGCTTTATATTTTATATAAATGAAATCATACAGTATGTATTATTTTGTTCAATATTATAAAATCCATCCATGTTGTTACTTATAGATGTAGCTTGTCCATTTTTATTGTCGTGTTATGGTATTTCACTCTGGGATTATACTACTTCCAGAGTTCCCAATCCCCTCTCCCTGCCCCCAAAACAGGGATAATTGTAATGTTCCATTTGCTCCTTTTTCCCTTCCCACAGAGAGTTTTCTGGCTCCTTTTCTATTGCTAAACATGATACTTGCCTCTTACTTTACTTTTATTCTTGACTTTTCAAGGCCTCTAATTTTCCTTAGCCTTTCTCTTCTTAATCACCCTGTCCTTGTTCCATGCTTTTTTTCTTTTCTTTATGAACCTGCTTTCTCCTCCACCATCTAATGCAAAATATTATGACGGAAAACAAAACACAGCATTCATGAGTTAAAGAACTATACAAATGAACTGTGAAATTTTATTTTTTAATTTGTTGAAAATTCATTGATCACAGAAATATAAATTTGGAATGATGTTTCTTTTTCTATGACTTTATATTTAAGAAACATGGGTTAGTTATTTTTAGCTTAATTCTTTCAAGTTTGAAGTGTGTGCATCAAAATATTTAATAAAAATGATTTTTGATGATGTAGGAGAATTAAAGCAATATAGAAAACAAATATATCTTATTTATATAAATATAATTAGATGCTTAAAGATACGGTTCACGAAAAGTGAACTATTCCTTCAGGGAGATGTCTTACATTATCTTTTTGCTTAAACTTAAACTGAAAATAAATAATTCAAAATACTTGTTTTACCATTTGGCAGTAGTCTAACTTACACACTGATGGACTGACTGACTAGAATTTAAAGGGAGAAAATAATTCCTTTTCATAAATCATTAGTAATGAAATTGTTTACGTTAGGTATCATAAAGTAATAATTCACCTTATAAATAAAATGGACTGTGGAGAGTACTTTAATGAATATTGACTTACACAACTTTTTTTTAAAGCTATCTTTATTTATTTATTTTTGGCTGCACTGGGTCTTCATTGTGGCACACGGGCTTCTCTAGTTGCAGTGCACAGGCTTCTCCAGTTGTGGCACGCGGTCTGTAGAGCTCGTGGGCTCAGTAGTTGCAGTATGTTGGCTTAGTTGCAGTATGTGGGATCTTAGTTCCCAAACCAGGGATAGAACCCAGGCCGCCTGCATTGGGAGCGTGGAGTCTTAATCACTGCACCACCAGGGAAGTCCAAAAGACTTTTTCTAAGTGTAGTGAATGTTATATTAATATGATTCCCAACAAATGTTTAGAATAATTGATAACAGTAACAAATATAATTATATATATTATAATTATATAAAATATAAAAATATTCATGATATTGTATAATTACACAAATACATTTATATGTTTTAAAAACATAATTATTATACAGTAACATTAATTAAAATTAATTCTATTAATAAATTAATATATAATTACTATAGTTAAAATAGTTAATACTTAATAATGAAAACATTCACGGGGATATCTTAACAAACAGGTCCTTCATTTGATTTCATTACTTTATGAATATAATGTCAATTGAAAGAGGTAATCTTTTTTGTTTGAGATATATGATAATGGACAGTGATTCAAAATGCCTTTGCTTTTTGGTTCCTATTCTCAGATTGGACCCTTCCTGTTTTACAGAAAATAGATTTCTTTTTTAACTCTGATTTTCCTTATTTTATCACTGTAAAGACTGAACCTTATTTCAGAAGATGTTGCCCCAAGTTCTGATTTTTCAATGCACTACCTGTGTGATGCTGATCAAGCAGTGACTTCTCCAAGGACCATTCATATAGTGAAAATTCCCACCTCTTTTAATATTTATTTAAAAGTAATTATAATATTTATCATGAAGAGTTTTCCTAGAAACTCACTAAATATAAGAATTTTTATTATCAATAATGATATTTCAATAGTTACAAGTTCTAAAATCAAATGATTGGCATAAACACATTAAAAACTAATCTTTCTGCTTTTGTTTTGAATCTTTTTTTCTTTGACTTTTGGTCACTCAAAACAACAAAAGCAACAAAAAGAACAATGATGACAGCTAGGCCTCTTGGCCCAGTCACCCAAGTTGTGAATATAAAGGAAAAGTTCTTGAAGGAAATTAAATGTGCTACTCCAGTGAACATATGAATAAGAAAACAAAACAGTTTCATTACTGATATAGAAAAAGGCCTGGATGGAAGATCAAAGCAGCCACAACATTCTGGATAGAAGATCAAACCAGCCACAACATTCCCTTATGCCAAAGCCTAATCCAGAGCAAGGCCCTAACTCTCTTCAGTTCTCTGAAGGCTGAGAGAGGTGAGGAAGCTGCAGAGCAAAAGTTTGAAATGAGCAGAGGATGATTGATGAGGTTTAAGGAGAGAAGCCATCTCCATAACAGAAAAGTTCAAGGTGAAGCAGGAAGTGCTGATGTAGAAGCTACAGTACATTATCCAGATGATCTGGCTAAGATAATTAACAATGGAGGCTACACGATACAATAGATTTTCAATGTAGGCAAAACAGCCTTCTATTGGAAGAAGATGCCATCTAGGACTTACATAGCTAGAGAGGAAAAGTCAATGCCTAGGTTCAAAGCTTCAAAGGACAAGCTGACTCTCTTGTTAGGGGCTAATGCAGCTGGTGACTTTAAATTGAAGCCAGTGCACATTTACCATTCTGAAAATCCTAGGGCCTTTAAGAATTATGTTCAATCTACTCTGCCTGTGCTCTACAAATGGAACAACAAAGCCTGGTTGACAGCACATGTTGTTACAACATGGTTTACTTAATATTTTCAGACCACCGTTGAGATCTAATGTTAGGGAAAAAAGACTCCTTTCAAAATATTACTGCTCATTGACAGTGCACCTGGTCACCGAAGAGCTCTGATAGAGGTGTACAAAAAGATTAATGCTGTTTTTATGCCTGCTAACAATGCATCCATTCTGTAGCCCATGAAATAAGGAGTAATTCAGACTTTCAAGTCATTATTTCAGAAATACATTTCATAAGGCTATAGCTGCCATAGATAGTGATTCCTCTGATGGATCTGGGCAAAGTCAACTGAAAACCTGCAAAGGATTCACCATTCCAGGTACCATTAAGAACATTCGTGATTCATGAGAAGAGGTCAAAATAACAACATTAACAGGAGTTTGGAAGAAGTTGATTCTAAACTTCATAGATGACTTTGAAGGGTTTGAGACTTCAGTGGAGGAAATAACTTCAGATGTGGTGAAAGTAGCAAGAGAACTTGAATTAGAAGTGAAGTCTGAAGATGTAACTGATTTGCTGCAATCTCCTGATAACAATTTGAACCTGTGAGGAGTTGCTTCTTATGGATGAGCAGAGAAAGTGGTTTCTTGAGATGGAGTCTACCCCTGGTGAAGACACTGTGGAGACTGTTGAAATGACAATAAAGGATATAGAATATTACATAAAATTACTTGATAAAGCAACAGCAGGATTTGAGAGAATTGACTCCTTTTTTTTTTTTTTTTTTTTTTTTCTTGCAGTACGCAGGCCTCTCACTGTTGTGGCCTCTCCCGTTGCGGAGCACAGGATCCAGACGCGCAGGCTTAGCGGCCATGGCTCACGGGCCCAGCCGCTCCATGGCATGTGGGATCTTCCCAGACCGGGGCACGAACCCGTGTCCCCTGCATCAGCAGGCGGACTCTTAACCACTGCGCCGCCAGGGAAGCCCGACTCCAACTTTAAGAGAAATTCTATTGTGGGTAAAATGCTATCAAATTGCATGCACGCTACAGAGAAATTGTTTGTGAAAGGAAAAGTCAATTGGTGTAGCAAATTTCACTGTTGTCTTATGTTAAGAAATGGCCACGGCCACTCAGCCTTCAGCTACCACCACCTGATCAGTCAGCAGCGGTCAACATCGAGGCAAGACCATCCACCAGCAAAAAGATTGGGACTTGCTGAAAGGCTCCGATGATGGTTAGTATTTTTCCAGCAATAAAGTACTTTTTAATTAAGGTATGCACATTATCTCTTTAGACGTACTGCTATAGCACACATAATAGACTACAGTATAGTGCAAGCATAACTTTCGTGCACTGGGATACCAAAAAAATCATGTGACTTGCTTTATTTCGATATTTGCTTTGTTGTAGTGGTCTGGGACCAAACCTGCAATATATACAAGATACGCCTGTATCAAGCCCACTTACAAATTAAGAGTTTTAGAAATCCATGATTCTAAAAGATAGGAAACTGGTTAGAGGTCTGTGGATGGCAATTATGAATTAGATTGAGTTTAAAGGGGGAGAAGTTTTTATTTTTCTACTTGCATGGCTACAACAATGGTTTCAAACACATGATAATAATAATGCTTTGCCATAAGATGAATGTTTGATTCTACTTTCCATTCTCTATTACCAACAGTAATTCAGTTACAATTTTATTTCAAGCTCATCTTCTATTAGAAGCTTTGTCTTTGGTATGCTTGCAGTCTAATATACCCTATGTAAGTCATTCAAACTGGTGAGTATCTCATTTGGCAAGAAGAATGAAGTTGTTTTTTTTCATAAACAGCAGTTTTGAAAACTGGGTACAGAGAACAAACTGTTCACTTAGCATTGCAGTTACTTTGTTCTGTTTCTCTGTGTTATGCTCTAATTTTATTACCACAAACAAATGAAAGGCATAGGGATAGGAAGTAGGGTACAGGCCATATCCTGAATTGGCTTTCAATTGTGACTTGTTCTGATTCCATTTGTACATTCAAAAATGGCTCTTCTGAAATTAAATTCACTTGGCATATCTAGGCTATCATTTCCTTTTGTTTTATAGAGCTTATCTTCCTTCAGCGGGCTGATAAGATTCGGGTCTAGCTGGTCATTCTATCATTTTGGTGGGTGAAGCTTGTCCTCGCTGAGACTGTATTATGTTTAGGAATTCACTTTCTCTTTTAGTCATGGGATGAATGTCATTATTAACTTCAGTTTTTCCTCAAGTGTCATTTTTGTGTGAACTGCATCAGCGTCACCTGAGATGATTGTTAAAATACAGATTCCAGCACACATTTACAGAATAAAAACGCAAGGATTAACAAATTTCCCAGTTGATTCCCATTTAACCTAACATTTAGAACCATGATCCTCTAAGTTATTCTCTACTGCTTCCCATTTCACTAGCTTCTCAGAGAAAGGTCCAGCTCAAAGAACCAGCACCAGTCTGGTTCCCTCCTCTCAGTCCTGAGTCTTTCTTGACTGAGGCAAATCGCCTGTGTTGCTCCACATTTTTTTCTCCTAGTAGCTAGATGTAGAATCTAATGTCTCTGAAGAATACTGAGACGGTTAATTTTATATCAACTTGGCTAAGCTACAGGGCCCAGTTGTTTGGTTAAACAACAGCCTAGCTGTGAAGATATTCTGTAGCTGTAATTAACATCTACAATCAGCTGACTTTAAGTTCAGGAGATTGCCCTAGATAACGTGAATCAGTTGCTTTAAGAGCATAAGACTAATGTTTCCCTGGACAAAGGTATTCGGTTTGAAGACTGTGATGTAGAAATTCTGCCTGAGTTTCCAGCCTGCTGATCTTCCCTACAGATTTCAAAATTCAGACTTGCCAGCTCCCCCAATTGCATAAAGCAATTCTCTCTCTCTATATATATATACACATGTATATGTGTGTCTATCTATCTCTATATATAATATCCCTATCTATCTATATAAGGATAATATAAGATCTGTAAATAACATCTCTATCTATCAATGTCAACTATCTCTATCTATCTATCTATCTATCTATCTATATCTATCTATCTATCTAATCTCCTATTAGTTCTGATTCTTTGAAGAACCCTGACAGGTACAAAAACCTCCAGATGCCCACATAACTCTCATGTTCAGGGGCTAATATTCTTAGGAACTCCTTTGTAGCTTCTCCTACTCTGTGTTTGCCCAGTCAATAAAGCTAACTTCTGCCTTAGATCTTATATTACCAGTTTCCTCCCCTCAGCTGAACTTACACTGAGCAACGAATTCCTGCATTTCTACCATCTAGCTCATTAATGTCTAATTATTGTTTGATTCCTATACTTCCTGACTCTGATCTCCAATTTATGGACTGAGAATACTAAAGCTATATATGTAGGATACAACATTGTTTACATGGCTTTACTTTTGCAACCAGGACAGTTTCCCTAGGACCTAACTCAGTTGAGGATACAAGTTTCATTTCAGATCCTTTCTGCTCCCAATCCTTTCCCCATCCTCCCCTCATCTTCTATTCCCCAAGGAGATCATCATGCTTTGAGTCTAAGTATTGCTTTGTCAATATTAATATCCTTAGTGTGATCAAATAATAATTTTTGTTGTTTGTTTCATGCCAGATTTTCGTCTCAAGCTTCAAAAATATAAGTTTAATGAGATGAGAAAATATTTTATCATCCTAGCAATTGGCCTCAGAATTCCTCTCTTGGTGAGAAGGGTTTCGGGTAAAAAGCTCATGTGGAATAAATTGTATTTTGTTGCAAGTTGTGGCAGTTGCCAAGTTCACATACTACAGTTGGAGGCAGCATAGTCTAGTGGTTCAAAGGATAGGCTCTAGAATCAAACTGCATTTGTTCAAATTCCATCTCTACTACTATTTAGCTGTGTAAACTTCGAAAAACTACTAGGCCTTTTGGTTTCCTCATCTGTAAAAAGCATAACAATATTAATAATTACTTCCTAGGATTGTTGTGAAGAATAAGTGTGGTAATACATACAAAACACTTAGCACAGTGTTTGAAATATATGAAATATTCAATGGATGTTAACTATTATTTTCATCATCAGAAGAGGGAAAGTTCCTCTGCATGAAGAATGGAGAAAGAGAAAGAGAGAAGAGGGCAGGAGTAGCAGGAAGCTGGGGGAAAACCTGGGACTATATTGCAATAGTAGGATGGCAAAAGGGTATTTAAAAGTAGTTCAGACTTAATATTCCATGGGAAATTGTTTGAATGGCTGAGATATAAGCCTGTTTCTCATCCTTCCCTCCCAAGTCAGTAATTAACCATTATACTCATGAATACTTCATGCCATTAGTGTGTGTATGTACACTGGAGTGAGGGTTAAGTTTCATTCCAGGTTCAGGCTCTGCATCATAGAGATGGTACACATGGCAACAAGAACCAAGGTGGCTAAAGAAGCTCTGAGAACATAAGCCCCTCAGTAATTTGTTGTAATTTTGGGTAGAGTTTTGTATTTTGTAAATCAGATCAGCCAAGTTTGCTCAGGTCACAAACATGGGGATCCCCCAGCTGATATCTGGGTCATTTTGTCTTTTAATATTGTGAAAAATGGAACACGCTCAATGCACTGCTCCACATTGCTTCTTCTTTGAAGTGTGTCATAGACAAACAAAGACTAATACTGTAACAATACTTATGACCACAATGGTCACTAAGAAGTAATTTCAATCTTTACCTGCATCTATAGAAGAAAAAAGGGGATCAAATTTATATTACCAAACTATACTCTCTAAAATACACCTTATTCATCTTGTAAAGATTTCTCTGAAGGGTCATACTTAGGAACCTCCCCAAACTCTCCCAGATACCCAGGTCTTCTAATCTCCTTTGCCCTCTCTCCTAGTTCTTTTTTATGTAAATAGATGTAAACTTTATGGTTAAGGATTCTCTCCTTCTTCCCTCTCTCACTCTCTCATTCTTATACTGTGCATCACAAAAGAACAGGTCCAGCAAAGGAGTTCTAAGCAGGAAGGGAAAGAATCTAAATGGGCGATGACAAAATTATCTTCAGTAGCTATAGGGAGAAAGAGAAGAAAACAGAACACTCATTAAAAACCTTTTTTCCTTTCCTCCTTACAATTGTCCCTTGGTATCTATGGGGATTGGTTCCAGGACCAGCCCTTCTGCCCCAGGATAACAAAATCTGAGGATGTTCAAGTCCCTTATGTAAAGTGAAGTATTTGAATGTAACTTATGCACATCCTCCCATATACTTTAAATCATCTCTAGATTACTTATAATACCTAATATAATGTAAATGCTATGTAAATAGCTGTACATACAATGTAAATTTTATGTAAATAGTTGATGGCATGCAGCAAATTTCAAGTTTTGCTTTTTGGAACTTTCTGAAATTTTTTTCCCAAATATTTTCCACTTGCATTTGGCTGAACCTGAGTTTATGGAACCTGAAGATGTGGAAGGCTGACTGTATATCCAGAAAATCTAAAGGAAAAAGACTGCCTATAATCCAATCATCTATGTCCCTTAAGTTTACTGAGAGGAACTGATCATCATACATTAACACATGTTAATATTTAATTATGTATTTTTTCTTCCAGTTTCAATGAGATGTAATTGACATACAGCACTGTATAAGTTTAAGGTGTACAGCATAATGATTTGACTCACATACATCATGAAGTGATTATCACAGTAAGTTTAATGAACATTCATTATCTCATGTAGATACAAAATTAAAGAAATAGGGCTTCTCTGGTGGCTCAGTGGTTGAGAGTCCGCCTGCCGATGCAGGGGACACGGCTTCGTGCCCCGGTCCGGGAAGATCCCACATGCCGTGGAGCGGCTGGGCCCGTGAGCCATGGCCGCTGAGCCTGCGCGTCTGGATCCTGTGCTCCGCAACGGGAGAGGCCACAACAGTGAGAGGTCCGCGTACCGCAAAAAAAAAAAAAAATTGAAGAAATAGAAAAAAATTAAGATACAGCAGTGTTAATTATATTTATCACATTGTATATCCTTATATATCCTTAGAATTATATTATAACTGGAAGTTTGTACATTTTGGCTGCCTTTCTCCACTTCTCTCTTCCCCTACCACCTCCCCTGCCTCTGGTAACCACAAATTTGATCTTTTTCTATGAGTTTGTTTTTGAATTATAATTGACCTACAACACTATGTTAGTTCCTGTTACATGACATAGTGATCTGATATTTCTATGCATTTCCAAATGATCACCACAATAAGTCTAGTTACAATCTGTCACCTACTAAGATATTACATAGTTATTGACTATATTCCCCACATTATACATTTCATACTTGTGACTCATTTATTTTGTAACTGAAGTTTGTACCTCTTAATCTTCCTCAGAAATGTGAGTTAATATTGAATGTATATACTACATTTTACATATTTACATAATGAAAAACTGGAATCATTGACATGCTGAGAAGGACAGCACAGGAGAAAGCAATTACAGGCTGAGCTCTCTAATAAATATATCATACATGAGATTATGATAGCCTCATAAAATGATTTAGGGATTATAACCTCTATTCGTAATCTTTGGAAGACTTGAATATGACTGGAATGGTTTATTCCTTGAATGTTTGGAAATCTTAATTAGTGATATCATTTGGGCCTGGAGTGTTCCATGTGGCAATATTTTTGATTTGGATTCAATTTCTTCAATAGAATAGGACTACTCAGATAATTTTATTTCTGCATGAATTAGTTTTATAAGTTATACTTTCTAGAAAGTCTTCATTTTCATCTAAATTTTCAAATGTTTTATCATGAAGTTGTTCACTGTTTTAGACACTAAGTTTTGGGGTACTTTGTTTCATACTACTGGATAACAAAACAACAAAAGACATTTTGCCTTATGTGTTGTAATTCTGCTTTCACTTTTATTCTGCATGCTCTCTATTATGTGCTACACCTATGGGAGAAATATTATGAACTGTCCTAGATCTTTAGTGGGATTCTGGTTTTAAGGGAAAAAGTGAAATGTATCGACTTTCATGGTAAAATAATTGTGAAGTATAAATTAATCAGTTAAGGAGGAACTATATTGATAAATATAATTGCCCTAAATAAAATCATAGAGGTAGAAAACAAATATGATGTGTTTATGTGGTAATACACCAGTTTTCTGTAACAGCAAAGTTTTAAAATTAAATTCTAGGAGATAAAATTAAAAATCTAGGTAAGGGCCATACTTTTAATGCAATATTTTAAAAGTGTGCTGCAAAGAGCACTAGGTTATGGAATATGAAAGTGTTAAAAGAAAATAAAAGAGAGTTCCATAATGAGATATGTCTGGAAAAAATACTAAAATGTGAATTAATAAATATTTATTAAATCAATGAAATACTGAATATTAAACTTTAATAGTTTTATTTACTTAAGGACTTAGAATATCCTTCAATATACTTATGCAATTGTAAATATCTGACAGGCATAGTGGATGAAAGACCAGGCAGGGTTGTTTGACCACATAACAACCTCCTCTTGATTGTTTTAAGGAACTACTTGAGATCTAGAGAACATACTTTGTGAAATGCTGCTTTAAATCTGTTAGATTCTCATGTAGACTAAAAAACCATTAAATTCTGGTTCCAGTAGTAGCCAAGGATCTTGCATTGGAATAACCACAATGTATGTAACAATTGTAAACCGAGGATTAAGTTTTTTAAAAAAGAAAAAAAAAAAAGGAAGGCATAGAGTTTAACCAAAAGCAGGAAAAAATACTAAAAGTGACTTGATCCTTGAAAGAAGACTGCACTGAGTAACACCCACATTTATTATAGACTTTTCCCTGAGGACCTTTCCTAGTCCTAGCAATGCAGGACAGCTTAAGTAAAGAAACACAGAATTAATGTCTTGTGGTATAAAGTATGGCATTTAGGACCCTCAGAGTAGCTTAAAATTGAAGGGGTAAATCACATAAAAGAGGGCTCCACAGTGTGGGGAGCCCCTAAATCTGTAAAATCTTTGGCTAACCCCTGAACTAGGCATGCGTGAGGAAGACTCTAAGGAGTCTAGGAGATATCAAGTTGGAAAGCTAAGGGGAGACAGTTTAGAGTTTGAGTACTACTAAGTCAACGTTTATGCTAGAACAAAATCTCAAAACTCTTCAAAGGAAGATAACAAGATTCAGTCTCTACAGTGCATCAGCCGCAATGTCCAATACATAATGCAATTTTTTTCTAGTCATGCAAAAAAACAAGAAAATGTGATCTATAGTTCAGAAAAAAAAAAGCTGAAAATAGAAACCAATCCTGAGATAGCACAAATACTTTAAACTCTAATCTGTTGATTAGATATTATTGTGTCAATGTTCATTTATTGATATTGATAATTGTACTGTGCTCATGTAAAATAAGTATTTAGAGGTAAAGGAGTGTTATTTATGCAACTTACTGTTATACATTTCAGAAAAACATGATATCTATATTTACAGAGAGAGAGAAGGAGAAAAAGAAAAAGATAAAGAAAATGTAATAAAATGCTAACACTTAGCGAATCTGGTAAAGGATATTGGAGAATTCTTTGTATTACTTTTCTGTCTTTTCTGGTACTCTTAAATTATGTCAATAAGTTCACTCTTCAAAATAAAAAAGTTGATATGGTATTAGAGACAGATATAGCTAAGAACATGATTGAAGTAGATGAATGTACACCAAGGAAAAAAAATAGAGATTATTAAATATTAGTGAGGGTGCCATGAAAGGGCCAATCTTATACACTGCTTGTGGGAGTAGAAGTTGAATAACCCTCTGCAAAATATTTGGTGATGTGTATATATATATATTTGTGTGTGTGTGTGTGTGTGTGTGTCTGTGTGTGTGTGTGTGTGTGTGTGGTACGCGGGCCTCTGACTGTTGTGGCCTCTCCCATTGTGGAGCACAGGCTCCGGAAGCACAGGCTCAGTGGCCATGGCTCACGGGCCCAGCTGCTCCGCGGCATGAGGGATCTTCCTGGACCGGGGCATGAACCTGTGTCCCCTACATCGGCAGGCGGACTCGCAACCACTGCGCAACCAGGGAAGCCCAGTGATGTATTTTAAAAGACTTTGACAATGAACATCCATTTTATTCAGTAATTCTGTTCTGGAATTTTCCTCTAAGGAAGTAAGAAAAAATATGGAAACAGCTTTATGTATAAAATATGCCAAATCCAGCATTATCTTTAAAGCTAAAAATAATGTAAGGAAACTTAGTATCTTTTAATAATTAGATGGTTATGTATATTATGGTAGAGCCTTATGGTTAGGTATTATATAATAATAAATATAATGTGAAGATGGTAGCTGACATGTGCTGACATGCAGTTACTGTGTATCATGAGCTATACTAAGTCCTTTCCATGACTTACTTCATGTAATTCTCATAACATCCTTTAAATTGATATTTATGCATAGTTTATATTAATATAAGAAACATTTTATGATGTGAAATGTTAAATTCAGGATTCACAGTTTTACACATTGTAATTGGAACCAACTTTAAAAGAATCTATGGAGTAAAGACCAGAAGGAAGATTACCAAAAGGGTAATAAGGACTGTCGCCAGATGTTGGGAAACTGGGTATATGTTTTTCCTTTTATTTTTCTCTACTTTACAAAATTTAGGTAATAGCTATATGTTAATTTTATAATAAAATGTGGTAAAATTTAAAACAAAAAGTTATAGTAAAAATTATTTTACTAGAACTCCATATATAGCTATCATTTAAAAACCATAAAATTGAAAATATTATTGAAAGTATCAGCAGGTTAATTAAGAAATGTGTACATGGTGGGTTTTTGTTTGTTTTTTTAAAAAAGATCTTTACTGGAGAATAATTACTTCACAATACTGTATTAGTTTCTGTTGTACATATATCCCCATATCCTCTCCCTCTTGTGTCTCCCTCCCACCTTCCCTATGCCATCCCGCTATGTCATCGCAAAGCACTGAGCTGATCTCCCTGTACTATGTGGCTGCTTCCCATTAGCTATCTGTTTTACATTTGGTAGTATATATATGTTGATGCGACTCTCACTTCGCCCCAGCTTCATGCTCCCACTCCCGCATCCTCAAGTCCATTCTCTATGTCTTTATGCCTGCCCTGCCACTAGGTTCATCTATTTTACATTTGGTAGTGTATATATGTCAATGTTACTCTCTTACTTCGTCCCAGCTTACCCATCCCCCTCTCCGTGTCCTCAAGTCCATTCTCTAAGTCTGTGTCT
Organism: Kogia breviceps; assembly: GCF_026419965.1. NCBI lineage: Eukaryota > Metazoa > Chordata > Mammalia > Artiodactyla > Physeteridae > Kogia > Kogia breviceps. The sequence continues at coordinate 50,467,194 of NC_081317.1, read as the reverse complement.
TTATTCCTGTCCTGACCTTAGGTTCATCAGAACCACTATTTGTTTTAGATTCCATATGTAAGTGTTACCATATGGTATTTACTTTTCTCTTTCTGACTTACTTCACTCTGTATGATGGACTCTAGGTCCATCCACCTCATTACAAATAACTCAATTTCATTTCTTTTTATGGCTGAGTAATACTCCATTGTATATATGTGCCACATCTTCTTTATCCATTCATCTGTTGATGGACACTTCGGCTGCTTCCATGCCCTGGCTATTATAAATAGTGCTGTAATGAACATTGTGGTACATGTCTCTTTTTGAATTATGGTTTTCTCAGGGTATATGCCCAGCAGTGGGATTGCTGGGTCATATGGTAGTTCTATTTTTAGTTTTTTAAGGAACCTCCATACTGTTCTCCATAGTGGTTGTATCAATTTACATTCTCACCAGCAGTGCAGGGGGGTTCTCTTTTCATGACACCCTTTCCAGCACTTATTGTTTCTAGATTTTTTGATAATGGCCATTCTGACCAGTGTGAGGTGATACCTCATTGTAGTTTTGATTTGCATTTCTCTAATAATTAGTGATGTTGAGCATCTTTTCATGTGCCTCTTCTTTGCTGAAATGTCTACTTAGGTCTTCTGCCCATTTATTAATTGGATTGGGGTTTTTTTTGGTATTGAACTCCATGAGCTGTTTGTATGTTTTGCAGATTAACCCTTTGTCTGATGTTTCATTTGCAAACATTTTCTCCCATTCTGAGAGTTGCCTATTCATCTTGTTTATGGTTTCCTTTGCTGTGCAAAAGCTTTTAAGTTTCATTAGGTCCCATTTGTTTATTTTTATTTTCATTTCTCTAGGAGGTGGGTCAAAAAAGATCTTGCTGTGGTTTATGTCACAGAGTGTTTTTCCTATGTTTTCTCCTAAGAGTTTTATGGTGTCTGGTCTTACATTTAGATCTTTAATCTATTTGAAGTTTATTTTTGTGTATGGTGTTAGGTATTGTTCTAATTTCATTCTTTTACACATAGCTGTCCAGTTTTCCCAGCACCACTTATTAAAGAGGCTGTCTTTTCTCCATTGTATGTTCTTGCCTCTTTTGTTGTAAATTAGGTGACCATATGTGCGTAGTTCTACTTCTGGGCTTTCGATCCTGTACCATTGATCTGTATTTCTGTTTTTGTGCCAGTACCATACTGTCTTGATTACTGTAGCTTTGTAGTATAGTTTGAAGTCAGGGAGCCTGATTCCTCCAGCTCCATTATTCTTTCTTAACATTGCTCTGGCTATTAGGGGTCTTTTGTGTTTCCATAAGAATTGTAAATTTTTTTGTTCTAATTCTGCTAAGAATGCCATTGCTAGTTTGATAAGGATTGCATTGACTCTGTAGATTGCTTTGGGTAGTATAGTCATTTTCACAATATTGATTCTTCCAATCCAAGAACGTGGTATATTTCTCCATCTGTTTATATCATCTTTGATTTGTTTCATTAGTGTTTTATAGTTTTCTGAGTAAAAGTCTTTCACATCATTAGGTAGGTGTATTCCTAGGTATTTTATTCTTCTTGTTGGAATGGTAAATGGGATTGTTTCCTTAATTTCTCTTTCCAATTTTTTGTTGTTAGTGTATAGGAATGCAAGAGAGTTCTGTGCATTAATTTTGTATACTGCAACCTTACCAAATTCATTGATTAGTTCTAGTAGTTTTCTGGTGGCATCTTTAGGATTTTCTATGTATAGTATCATGTCATCTGCAAACAGTGACAGTTTTACTTTTTCTTTTCCAATTTGTATTTTTTAAATTTCTTTTTCTTCTCTGATTGCTGTGGCTAGGATTTCCAAACTATGTTGAGTAAGAGTGGTGAGAGTAGACATCCTTGTCTTGTTCCCGATCTTAGTGGAAATGCTTTCAGTTTTTCACCATTGAGTATGATGTTTGCTGTGGGTTTGTCATATATGGCCTTTATTATGTTGAGGTAGGTTCCTTCTCTGTCCATTTTCTGGAGAGTTTTTATCAAAAATGGGTGTTGAATTTTGTCCAAAGCATTTTCTGCATCTATTGAGATGATTATATGGTTTTTATTCTTCGATTTGTTAATATGGTGTATCACATTGACTGATTTTCATATATTGAAGAATCCTTGCACCCCTGGGATAAATCCCACTTGATATGGTTTATGATCCGTTTAATATGTTGTTAGATTCTGTTTGCTTGTATTTTGTTCAGGATTTTTGCATCTATGTTCATCAGTGACATTGGTTTATAATTTTCTTTTTTTGTGGTATCTTTTTCTGGTTTTGGTATCAGGGTGATGGTGGTGTCATAGAATGAATTCGTGTGTGTTCCTCCCTCTGCAATTTTTTGGAAGAGTTTGAGAAGGATCAGTGTTAACTCTTCTCTAAATGTTTGATAGAATTCACCTGTGAAGCCACCTGGTCCTGGACTTTTGTTTGTTGGAAGATTGTGTGTGTGTGTGTGTGTGTGTGTGTGTGGTACACGGGCCTCTCAGTGTTGTGGCCTCTCCTGTTACGGAGCACAGGCTCTGGATGCGCAGGCTCAGCAGCCATAGCCCATGGGCCCAGCCACTCCACAGCACATGAGATCCTCCTGGACCGGGGCACAAACCTGTGTCCCTTGCATCAGCAGGTAGACTCTCAACCACTGCACCACCAGGGAAGCCCCTGTTGGAAGATTTTTAATTACAGTTTCAATTTCATTACTTGTGATAGGTCCATTTATATTTTCTAATTCTCCGTGGTTCAGTCTTGGAAAATTGTACCTTTTGAAGAATTTGTCCATTTCTTTGTGGTTGTCCATTTTATTGGCATATAGTTGTTTGTAGTAGTCTCTTATAATCCTTTGTATTTCTGTAGTGTCACTGTGATTTCTCCTTTTTTATTTTTAATTTTATTGATTTGTGTCCTCTCCCTTTTTTTCTTGATGAGTCTGGCTAAGGGTTTATCAATTTTCTTTATCTTCTGAAAGAAGCAGCTTTTAGTTTTATTGATCTGTGCTATTGTTTTCTTTATTTCTATTTCATTTATTTCTGCTCGCATCTTTATGACTTCTTTCCTTCTACTGACTTTGGGTTTTCTTTGATCTTTCTCTAGTTGCTTTAGGTGAAGTGTCAGATTGTTTATTTGAGATATTCTTGTTTTTTGAGGTGAGATTGAATTGCTATAAACGTCCCTCTTAGAACTGCTTGTGCTGCCTAGCATGTTTTGGGTCATCATGTTCTTATTGTCATGTTTCTATGTATTTTTTAATTTCTTCTTTGGTTTCTTCAGTGATCTCTTGGTTATTAGTAGTGTACTGTTTAGCCTCCATGTATTTTTGTTTCTTTCAGTTTTTTTTTCTGTAAATGATTTATGATCTCATAGCGTTGTGGCCAGAAAAGATGCTTAATACGATTTCAATTTTCTGAGGCTTGATTTGTGACCCAAGATGTGATCTATCCTGGAGAATGTTCTGTGTTCACTTGAGAAGAAAGTGTATTCTGCCACTTTCAGGTAGAATGTTCTATAAATATCAATTAAATCTATCTGGTCTATTGTGTCATTTAAAGCTGTGTTTCCTTATTTATTTTCTGTTTGGATGATCTGTCCATTGGTGTAAGTGGGGTGTTAAAGTCCCGTACTATTATTGTGTTACTGTCGATTTCCCCTTTCATGGTTGTTATCATTTGCCTTATGTATTGAGGTGCTCCTATGTTGGGTGCATAAACATTTATAATTGTTATATCTTCTTCTTGGATTGATCCCTTGCATTACGTAGTGTCTTTCCTTATCTCTCATAACAGTCTCTATTTTAATATCTATTTTATCTGATACGAGTATTGCTACTCCAACTTTCCTTTGATTTCCATTTGAATGGAATATCTTTTTCCATCCCTTCACTTTCAGTCTGTGTGTGTCCCTAGGTCTGAAGTGGGTCTCTTGTAGACAGCATATATATGGGTCTTGTTTTTGTATCCATTCAGCCAGTCTGTGTCTTTTGGTTGGGACATTTAATCCATTTACATTCAAGGTTATTATCGATATGTATGTTCCTATTACCATTTTCTTAATTGTTTTGGGTTTTATTTATGTGGGTCTTTTTCTTCTCTTGTGTTTCCTGCTTAGAGAAGTTTCTTTAGCATTTGTTGTGAAGCTGGTTTGGTGATGCTGAATTCTCTTAGCTTTCACTTGTCTGAAAAGCTTTTGATTTCTCTGTCAAATCTGAATGAGATCCTTGTTGAGTAGAGTAATCTTGGTTGTAGATATTTCTCTTTCATCTCTTTAAGTCTATCTTGCCATTCCCTTCTGGCTTGCAGAGTTTCTGCTGAAAAATCAGCTGATAACCTTATGCAGATTCCTTTATATGCTATTTTTTTGTTTTTCCCTTGCTGCTTTTAATATTTTTTCTTTGAATTTAGTTTTTATTAGTTTGATTAATATGTGTCTTGGTGTGTTTCTCCTAGGGTTTAACCTGTATGGGACTCTGTGTGCTTCCTAGACTTGGGTGACTATTACCTTTCCCATGCTAGGGAAGTTTTTCACTATAATCTCTTCAAATGTTTTCTCAGACCCTTTCTTTTTTGCTTCATCTTCTGGAACCCCTATAATTCGAATGTTAGTGCGTTTAGTGTTGTCCCAGAGGTCTCTGAGATTTTTTTAATTGTTTTCATTTTTTTTCTTTATTCTGCTCCTTGGCAGTTATTTCCACCATTTTGTCTTCCAGTTCACTTATTCGTTCTTCTGCCCCAGTTATTCTGTTATTGATTCCTTCTAGTGTATTCTTCATTTCAGTTATTGTGTTGTTCATCTCTGTTTGTTCTTTAGATCTTTGTTAAATATTTCTTGTATTTTCTCAATATGTGCCTCCATTCTATTTCCGAGATTCTGGATCATCTTTACTATCATTTATTTGAATTCTCTTTCAGGTAGATTGCCTATTTCTTCTTCATTTATTTGGTCTTGTAGGATTTTACCTTGTTCCTTCATCTGTGACATATTTTTTTGCCTTCCCACTTTTTTTTTTTAATGAGTGGAATTGTGTTTTGTGTTTTTGTCTTACTGGTTGTTTGGCTTGAGGCTTCCAACATTGAAGCTTGTAGGCTGTTGGGTAGAGCTGGGTCTTGGTGCCGAGATGAAGAGCTCCAAGAGACCTCACTTCGATGAATATTCCTTGGTGTCTGAGGTTCTCTGTTAGTCCAGTGGTTCAGATTTGGACCTCCCACCACAGGTTCTTCGGCCTGACCCTAACTCGTGACCCAAGATCTGCAAGCTGTGCAGGGCAGCCAAAAAAAAAAAAAAAAAAAAGAATAACAAATTAGAAACTAAAATTAGCCTAGGAAACTAACAAATATATATGTTAGAAAGATATAAAAATAAAAATATAGATGAAACAACAACTGGAAAGTAAATCAGAGCCACAGTTGTAAAAAAGGGGGAGGAAAAAAAAGGTGGAAAAGGCCTTGGCTGTAGAGGGTGGGGCCTAAGCAGGGGCGGGGTTTAGGCGGTTCCTAGGCCCTATGCTTAGGAACCACAGGGCTGGAAAAGGCACTAGGAGGTGTGGGTGGTGGAGTTTAGGCTCAACGGAACAGAAGGCGGAGCCCAGGCATGCCTCCAGCGTCTAGTTTCAGAGGGCAGGGGATCTCACCTTGGAGCCCAGCAGGCCTACTGGGCATGTGTGGGTGGGGCCAACACCCTCTGTTCCTCTCCTGCTCCTCCAGTTCTGGAGGGCCCGTCCCCCCACCTCTCCTGTTTTCCACCTGGCCTCCCTCCTATGCCCCCAGGATCAACATGGCCCTGAGGGGGCCTCTGAGGGCATAGGACTTGGCCAAATAGCCAGGCAGACTTCCCAATTGGGCAGGGGAAATGCTGGGCATGCTCTCCCCTAATCTGAGCCTGTGAGGCTCCCTCCAGGCATGGGAACCCCTCCCCGCCTCAGCCACCTCTCAGGGGTGCTGGTTCTGTCCAGCCTCCACTTCTCCTCCCCCCTCAGTCCCCTCACATCCTTCCAGTTCATTTGGGGGTTCCTCCCATCTCCTTGGGCATCATGGTCCCCCACCAATATCCTTCAGGCACCCTAGTTGTGGGGAGATTCGAACTCTGCTTCTTCCCACACTGCCATCTTGACTCCACCCCCACATGTTGTTTATATTTAACCCATATTGATCTCTTAAGACAAGAATTACCAGCTATTTTTAATGACACCTTCCAACATACATTATAAGATCTGTCAGAGGATATTTAATGCCTATGGTAAACTTAAAGTTAAATAGTCGATTTTCTCTGATTGTGTCTGCATTGTATTGTAGCCAATATAAACATATAATTCAAAAGATTTGCTTCTGATAAAACAGAAGCAAAGGAAATATGTGTTATGGTATAGTATAAATGTAGCATAAAAATCATATTCCAGGAATTTCAAAGACAAATACACTATTTTTTGTATTTCTAAGTTAGTAATTTGCATGTTAAAGAAATACTAATAAAAGATATACATTTGGTATGAATACTTTAAATATAATACATGAGATGAGAACTGGAGTTTTTCAGTGAGATACCTATAGTCATATTGGCTGTGACAATAATGAAAATGTTCAGTAGAATATCTTCCAATTTAAAATCAAAACTTAGGGCTTCCCTGGTGGTGCAGTGGTTAAGAATCTGCCTGCCAATGCAGGGAACACAGGTTCGAGCCCTGGTCCGGGAAGAGCCCACATGCCAAGGAGCAACTAAGCCTGTGCGCCACAACTACTGAGCCTGCGCTCTAGAGCCCGCACACCACAACTACTGAAGCATCTAGAACCCGTGCTCTACAACAAGAGAAGCCACTGCAATGAGAAGCCCATGCACCGCAAGGAAGAGTAGCTCACGCTTGCCGCAGCTAGAGAAACCTGCTCGCAACAACTAAGTCCCAACGCAGCCAAAAATAATAAATAAATAAAATAAATAAATTTATAAAAAAGAAAATAACTTAAAAAAATAAAATAAAGACAGAGCATTATTATTTCATATCACAGAGATGAAAATATTGTTTCCTAGAAATATTTACAATAAAATTATACCCACAAATATAATACATTTTCCAGTTCTTTGTGGCTGAAAATCATGGCTAGATTCAGAAAATGATTTCTAAAATAATCTAAATGTTGTATAGAGATATTAGGCATTTTATATCTTCTGCACAAGTTATACAAATATTTAGACTAACTTTTATTATGGAAGGTAAAATTAAAAATAAAAGTTGGACAAAATACATAATCAACTGCTGCCAATAAATGGAAAACTTACCATGAATATTCATGAGATTGTACTGGATGCGTTTTAATGATTTAATTTTTAAATCATCCATATCTGCTTCAAGTAATTGTCTTCAAGTAAAGCTTTACTATAAATGATCTTGCTTGTAAGGAACCTATGAGACTTAAGGAAAATTCCTGTCTGGTGTGAAACAAATAAGTATTCAATATTTCAAAGGTAAAGTAATTTGTTTCAGAAATGGGAGAGAGAAAATCTCTACTGAAGATGTAGAAGTCTCCATATAAGGAGATAAACTCAGAAGAGGATGGATGTTGGCATAATTTGAAGAGATTTATTTATCAGTATTTGTCTTATAAAATATTTAAAACGTTATAAATTTATGACAATATTTGCATCAATTTATTTTTTTTGATTTTGCTCTATACTTAGATTTTAGTAAAAAAAAATGTTTTTTCCCTTGAAGATGTTATGTACCATCTTTAAAGACAGGCCGTCAAGGATTTCACATTGAAGAGAAAAAAAAGTGATATTTTCCTATGTTTAGTGTATGACTAACATTTTTTAAAACAAGGAGCAAAACATTCACTGTGTTTTCCTCTTCCTAACAACACAGAACTTCAAGTTCATGTGCAAAATCCAAGCATATTATAACAGAAAAGAGATCTTAAAATTATCCATTCCAATATCTTCATTTTACAGATGAAAAATTGAGATCCTAAAAGATTAAAACTTTTCAGTTTATTCCCCTTTGACTACAGAAGGATGTCTCCAGGAGCAGTCAAACCTTCATCATCTGAGATACATTAATAACATCATATATATTCTCCACTACCTCTGTCCTAAGAGAAAAGAGTGTGAGTGTATCTCGCCCTGGAAAAGGGGAGATTAGGGGTGATGGATATAGTACACGTACTTCCTAGTATTCACAAGACACTTCTGTTTATGCTTGTTGTCTTGGTACAATTATTAATAGCTCCCTCTTTTACACTCAGAATTGTCCATCTAAGTTTGGGTACCCGAGGATATTGAGTGTTTAATTTGGTTAAGCCATGCTGATGGGATAAGGTGGAGTGGATATTCCTTTTTGCTTGCATTTTTCCAGCTAATCCAAGAGATTTTTGGAGAGAAAGTGAATGAATGGCTTTGCCAGAATTGCATAAAGTTAGAGCCCCTACATTTTATCACATTAATTTTGCTTCAATTGGACAATCGTGTACTATGTGCTTGACAAACTTGGGTTAATCTTACTATAAGACAGCATTTACCTCATTCATGCTCAAGGACACTAACAGACATTCACTTGTGAGACTATTAATATATTACAGTCATCTTCTTCTGTCTTCCAATTTCCCATCTAGTAAGGATTTGAGGAAAAAGGAAGTGAAAAAAATGAAGTGATGGCCTTCTATTAGGAAGCAATAATTATGTTTAAATTGTTACTATTTAAAATGAAGGCACAGATATATTGGCACATGCAAATTATGTGCAAATATATTTGGTCTTATTTCATATAACTATAATATGAATACAAATGTTCTTTTAAGGACAGTTATATAGTCCTAACTTCCATAACAGCTAACCAAAATCTGAATTTGTAAGGAGAAGCTTATTATTATAAACAAGCTTCCATCGTTGGAATTTTGTTAATGCTTTCACCGAATACCATTTTATGTAGTTGGTATGTCAAATTTTTTTGTTTTGAACATGAGCTCATATGTAATTTTCAGTGTTAAGCTGATGTTTCCAGGTGATCATCATGATGAGCCATAGTTTGAGTAGACTTAACTTTGTACTTTCATTTCAGCAAACAAGCAGTTATAAATTCACAATTATGTGACTAGATTGCCCCCATGCTATTGAAGTGCAAAGGGAACATTGAAGAAAAACTTTGTCTAATTTATACATGTCATGGTTTTATACATATCTAACATATACTAAAACCCACCAAGGCTGGATGCATAACAAATAATTCTTCTGACTTACACGGTGCTAAAATACACATGAATCCTCACCCCCTTTCCTACTTCAATCCACTCTTATTGAAGGGGTTGTGTTAAATGCCTACTGTTTCCTAAATGAGATAGCTGTATTATAGGAAATTGAAATGGCTTGTTGTTCATTTCTCAATTACGAATAAAGACTTGAGGCCACAACTGAAGTGAATTAATGCTGTTATTTCTGTGGAGTATGTATTATGTCTTATTATACCTGAGTGAAGGGAGTGAGGGGAGTGGGAAGCAATGCCTTTCATAATATCATAAAAGTAAAACATTACAATATATAGAAAAAGGAATAGACTGAAGGGCAAAAAAAATGTAGAAGAAGATTCATTCACTTACACTATTTACTAAAGCTGACAATTTGTAATGGGCATTGGCATCAATATGTGCAATTACTTCTTTATTTCCACTGAACAGTGAAACTGTTCTCCCCCTAGGAAGGCTTAGAGCAAGGTGTTTCGGGGTAAGGGGTAGGGAAAAAGACAAAAGAGCTTATCCTGAATCTATTAGCTATAATGAACAGGTATGAAGAATCAGACACTGCTACATAACATAAATTACAATCTAAATGAGATACTCGTATTTACATAAGCAGTTCCTCAGACGCTCTAAGCTAAGTTCATGGGAAGAAAGTCTTCCAAATGCCATTCATACCACTAGGGATAATTGCAGGACTAGAAGCATCCATGCCATTGTTGGGGAACCATGGAATGGGGTTTTAATTTTCAGTTTGACTTACAGGCTGTTGCCATATCATAGAGACTATAGTTGCAGTTTTACAGCATGGTTTTTCTTAGCTTATTTTAGAATCACAGAAAGAGTAAGCTTGCAAATCTTTTAATAAGGCAATTACATTCAGACAAAGATTAGATCTCAGTGGCACAATAGATTTTTGCTATATTATTCAGTATCTTTTTGATATTCCACTGTCACTAGACAAAGATATGAATAGTAATGTGACAAGTCTATTCAGAAGACAACAATGAGGGTTTCCTTAATTGTGTTCGCTTGTATGCCACACAAACCCTCACTTAATTTCTTTTCCTGTTTTGAAAAAGCAGAAAGAAAATATCATTTAGAGTCACAAAAAACACTGTTGAATCTATCTTTGAAATCGACATTTTGTGTTTGTAAAATGAAAATGTTGAGATAGTCAATCATTTAATTTTTTATTTGATAAAAATATCTTCTGATTCAAAATGTCAGTCTTAATATAGGAATGAATTACTTGGTGTGAAAAAGAATAAAAATCCATAAGAATCTAAAGAATTGCTTAAAATATGCACTTTTTGTGATGGGATATGGATTTGGAATATCCACATGTGGGTTCCTAGTGGTTGCTAATGGAAAGTTAAGGGAAATATTTGTTTTATGTAATTTCTTCAAGGCTTAACCTTCTCCCCACAACTTAAAATCCTTTGAAAAAATTACAATGGAAACATAAGATATATGGTCATTTTTGGAAAATCCAACTTTACATTAATAGTTCATTTAGGAAAAGAAAATCTTGTTCATATGATCTATGATTTTGTTAATTTTATAAATTAATATTCATAAGTTAATTTTTAAAAGTTGAGCATAATGGCACATCTTCATTGTCCTGGATTGAGATTGTGTACCCAAAACTTCATTGAATTTTTATAACATTGTTTGGAACTAATGAGTGTATAGGAGGAATTATCCTCAAAGTTTAACTCAAGCAGGACAAATGGAGACAGCGATCTAGTGGAGAAAGTGATGGGTTCTAATTTGAATTCTACAAGTAAAGTTTTTACATCTTGGTTTCACTTAATCTTTTTGTATCTGTTTCCTCAGGAGTAAAACAGAGGAAATGCCTGATGTGGGGATAGAATGGAAAATGGACGAGAAAAATTCTGTAAATGTAAAAGCACTACAGAAACACTACATAATATTAAGAAAGATATAGAAGATCCAAGAAGTTTCCATAATCATAAATTTAAGAGTTTTACATACTGAATCATGGAAAGAAGTAAGAATGTGGTTAAGACTGTATACCACTGGTTACCTTCAAAGAGGTTTCCAGGTAGAAATCAAGAAATAACTCTTACACGTCTTAAAAAACAATTGATAAATGTTATGATGAAATAGACCTTATTAATTTACCAAAATATTCTGAGAAACATTTACCATCTTTTTATACATAAAAAAACCAATTGAAAATAAACCCAATATTATTATTGGACGTGATTGATAGAGCTATAGCTTTCTGCTTACTGAAAAGCACTGTGAGGCATTCTGGTGTTTTTGCATAAAAATTAAAGCGAATGCTTAGAGCAAATGTAATAAATAAGAAATGAATAAACTTTTCCTAGTTAATCAAGATGGTTTCATGAGCACTAGTTGTAATCATTAGACAAAGTGGGAGCTATTATACTTTGATATTGCTACAGAAATCTTTACTTCTATGCCCTTACCAACAGCTTATCATTGAAATGGACTTGGCCAATAGAGTCAGACCATAATACTCTATTTGTATCTGATGCATCCAAGAATTATAAAGAATATAATGACAATACTTCATGATTGTTAATATATGAGCAAATTAATATTCACAATCCTGCTACAAAGTCCAAAAAGTTATTGTTGGACTCTTTCTAAGTCACTTTTCTTGGGCAGTAATGCAATTCAGTTAATCAAAGCCAGTCCCTCAAAAGACATAAGTTTATCTTGTTGGTGTCCGTAACCCAGATTTGTCATGGACATTAAAATCCCAAACAAGATGATTGATATTTACTGCAGAAAATTTTAAATGTAATTTTTCAGCATTGCATTCTACCTCTACAGATTCTAATGAATGAATAAATTATTTATTGACTTTAGCTCAAATGGCAAGGCTACGTGACCCAGGGAATAACCAAATGTTGGCAGAACAAAAGTGAGAAATCAATAGCAATTGATTATTTAAACTCAGAATTTCAGGGTACTCAGGCAGGATTTATTCTAAGCCAAGCCCCAGTAGGAACACCCTTTGAATCTATCTGATTTGTAAACTGTCTCCAATACTTCATCCCCCCCAGTTAATCTGCAATCAGAATTGCTGTTTTATATGAAGGCATCTGATTTGTTGATGAATCTTACATAGTTCTTCTGATTTGTTTATTTTTGTTCATGTGTATATTAGTGTCCAGCTATATCACACTATTTTTGTCATTTTGAATTCTGAACCACCTGTTCAGATATTTCTCCTTTATGCTATTTTATTTCAGGAACTGCTAGAAAGCCTTCAGGACTCCAGTACTCCTGTGGTGTTGTCAGATTGAATGGTAAGGGAGAGGAGTTACCTGTCTGATCTCAACCAAACCAGGCTGGGACATCATTCAATTGAAAGCCAAGAGGGACTCAATTGGAAGGTACCACACTTTTTTGGTACCACACTCAATTGGAAGGTACCATGTTTTTTATATATTGCACCTGCCTCTTGGGGGTCATGCTAAAGTGGCAGAACTTTCAGAAAGAGAAAAACTGGCAGATGTTGGAGGTGATTAGAGGGATGATTAAAAACGGGCACACTCTCTCCATGAAGTTGTGCCTGTGTTTATTCTACTACATTTAGAACTTGGCAGGTCTTGGAGATCTGGCTAGATTGTGAAAACTCTGACAGGGCCACTGTTACTTAGAGAGTTTCTTTTCCCAAGATATTGGGATCAAATGCTAGGCTATTCAATTTGCCAATGAAATGCATAATATTATAAATTTAATTTTGTACGAACTGAGCAGAATACACTGAAATTATTTTCAGTGTTGTTGGTGACTATCACAAACACTAATTCTTAAAAATAGAGATGTCGGGGCTTCCCTGGTGGCGCAGTGGTTGAGAGTCCGCCTGCCGATGCAGGGGACACGGGTTCGTGCTCCGGTCCGGGAAGATCCCACGTGCCGCGGAGTGGCTGGGCCCGTGAGCCATGGCCGCTGAGCCTGCGCGTCCGGAGCCTGTGCTCCGCAACGGGAGAGGCCACAACAGTGAGAGGTCCACGTATCACACACACACACACACACAAAAGAGATGTTGAGTTCTGTGATGCAATTAAGCAATGTGTTTATGAATATTTGTGTTTCTCAGGGACATTTAATTTTGTGAATAAAACAATTTGAAATTGAAAATGTCCAAATAAAAATATCTGGGATTCTTGTAATCATGACCACACCATTTTTCTAGAGAAATCTGCCATTCATATTATATTGAGTCATTTTTTTGACTATAACAACAAAAGCCATCATTTTTATCTCTTTATTTAATATAGCCATTATAGAACTTTTCAACGCATTTCTCCATAAGACATTCTGTTAAGACAAGTGATAACCAAGCTGTATGTTCCTTCCAAGAATATCTTAAAGGAAATAGCTTTCAACAGTTTACAAGACTGATTCATCAATAATAGTAGCAGGTTTTCAATTATTGTGAGTATAGGGATACTTAAAGTGTTATCAAACTCTTTATGTGAACTTGTGAATTGCTAATAAGTAAATTAGAAGCTGATTATTCACTTTACAAATACTCACTGAGGCAAGAACAATATATATTTCTGCCATATGGGTAATATTATTATATTATAATATAGGTGATATCATTATAGAGTGGGAAGGGATCTTAGAATTCAAAATTCCTCCCAAATTTTGAGTCCTTTATGGAACATCCTTGATGAATGGTCAGTTAATCTCTTTGCAGTCTCATTTTCTGTCATCTCCAAGTATGAAACCCATTGACTTCTCTTTGTTGCCTATACATTTTTATGTCTCTAACCATGATGTTTCTCCTGTCTGGACTTCTTTCCTCCCCTGCGACTTCCAAAATATTATTTGCCTGGTAATTTGAAATGTTACCTTCTTTGTGAAGGACCTTCCCACTTCTGCCAAGGCAAGTAAAAACATCTTTTGCTCTCTACTGTTACTATGGTTGGCATTTATCACATGGTATTGTATTGATATTATCACACACACACACACAAACACACACACAATTTGTTACTCTCACTGTACAATTCTTGTGGCAAGAAACAGTAAAATTCATCTCTATATGTTTAGAACCTAGCATACAGTACCCTCCCAATAAATGTTTTCTGAGTGAATATATGGACAAATGGATTTAATTGGATCAGAAACAGCAGCTGTAAAGTTACACAAGAGTTGAAAATTAAATCTGAGCTCATAAGACAAAAAATAAGTACTGACACAGTTGAGCTATTGCTGAAACAACTAGAAATCTCTAATTTTGGTTAATTTGTTTATTTTTTAGAGTGATATTGATCAGTGGTAGCCCCAATTTACTGAATGAGGTCAACCTAGAGACAAATATAATGAAGGGAGAGTTTTCACTTTGCCTAGGAAGCATCAAAAAGAACAGGAAACAAATGTTTATCTGCCCGTGTCCTGCAGCATGCTGTTGAAATTCATGTCTTTTTTCATGTTTCAGCCTATCAGCAAATGATAAAATGTTTAAAATAACAAAACTTAAATTTGGTCAAGCATCCATTGTTTGCCATTATTGTCCCATCTTGATAATAGTCACGAGACTTTGATAAAGTTAATAAATTATTATTCTCCCCAGTATAACTGTAAGTGGGACTAAGATGAATATATCTGCTAAATTTCTTTCATTGTGAAGCTACTGGGATCCGTTTATTTTGTAGCTGTCATTTCAAAACAAACCTAAGTATGACTTGGGATGATGTACATATTCAGGGAGTGAATATTAGAAAATAAAAATTATTAATCTGAGCTATATTTACACTTCTGTTGCTCTTTATATCCATGATTGGAGGGGTTTTCCTTAGAGTTATTCAGCCATTATAGCTTTGCATGCATTTTAAACTCTGAACATTAGGTTTTTAAGTAATGTTCTAACTTGGTTAATACTTTCGCAGGATGCAGCTTCTCAATGTTTCAAAATATGGCATTACCCATTCAAAATTTTCAAACAGGATAGTGATAAATCTGCTGCTATTTATCTTCTCTTTTAGACAACATCAGTTTACACATCAAGTTCTGTTCTCAGATATCTAAGTATACATTATACTTAGATAATAATAAATAAATTCTTCCAGGTACATTAGAAAGAAATGATTATATAATGAATCTATGGGTTATGACTGAAAGGGAAGAGTATCAATAGCTAAGAGAAAGCATCTTTAGAATTTTTAAAGAAATCTTTATCTTAAAAGATATGAATGAGACTGTCTTCATCATTAAAATGTAAATTTTCAAAAATATTTATGGATATAATAATTCAATGTTGCAATTTTGACTTCCAAGAAATGAAAGAGTAACTAACAAAATAATGAAAGCAAATTTCAATAAAATGTAAATCAACAAATAGGAAGTCATAGGAGATAGGTAAAAAGAGTTTCAGGGAACATCTAGAAAATTACAGACATACACAAATATATGAAGTTGAGTAGGAGACATTGGAGGTGTAGTGCTAATTGAATAAAAATCCTGAAAAACTGGACATGTCTAAGAGTTATACCAAAGTAGCATGACTTGATGGGTTTAGGATCAGAAAGTTAAAACAAGAATGTAGCTGCAACTAGTAACAGACGAGATGTCAAGGTATGAGATAATTAACCTCCAGAGATATCTTCCAACCCAACCAATAGTTTTCATTTAATACTACAAAATTTCTTGTTTATTTACTGAATGTCTATGTAACAGTAGTCCCCCATTATCATCGGGGGTTACATTCCAAGACCCCCAGTGGATGTCTAAAGCTGTGGACAGTACCAAACTCTGTATATACTTTGTTTTCTCCTATATGTACATACTTATGATAAAGTTTAACGTATAAACTAAGCACAGTAAGAGATTAACAACAATAACTAATAAAGAAATAGAACAATTATAACAATATACTGTAATAAAAGTTATGTGAATGTGGTCTCTCTCTCTCTCTCTCAAAATATCTTATGGTACACATTTAATGTCTTTTCCATTTATTATGCACTGTGGCACCTTTTGCAGTTTGAGGTGTGACAGCAAAACTATCATGAATTTCTTTTTCCTCCTTCACAATTCATGGATAGATGATCTGTTCTTACCATAGATGTTAGCAACCTCAGCATACAATTTTTCTTTCCTTATTAAGTGGAGAACTTTTACCTTTTCACTTAAAGGAAGTACTTTAAGACTTCTCTTTGGCATATCTGAATTGTCAGCAACACTACTCTTGCACTTTGGGACAATTGTTAAGTAAAATAAGGGTTACCTGAATACAAACACTGATACCACAACAGTTGATCTGATAATGAGGAGAGCTACTAAATGATTTGCTGGACAAAGGGATGATTCACATCCTGGGTGGAATGGAGCAGGATGGCATGATATTTTACCATGCTACTCAGAATGGCATATAATTTAAAGCTTATGAATTGTTTA
This sequence comes from Kogia breviceps, assembly GCF_026419965.1. Lineage (NCBI taxonomy): Eukaryota > Metazoa > Chordata > Mammalia > Artiodactyla > Physeteridae > Kogia > Kogia breviceps. The sequence goes on along the minus strand of NC_081317.1, from coordinate 50,450,566 downwards.
TTTCTGGCATTTTCCATTTAATATTTTTGGACCATGGTGTACTGCAGGTAACTGAAACTGTGGAAAGCGAAACAGCAAATGAGGGGGGACAATTGTATTATGAATTCATCTGACACAGTTCCCTGAAACTCAAGAGTTCTTTTAACTCTTCAAAGTAAAGTCAACAAATTTCTCCTTAAAAATAAAATAGACTGTAGAGGAGTTCTTTTTTGGAAGCAGGAGAGTTCTAGTACTTATAATGCTTATTTTCATAGCTACTTTAGTGCTGTGTCTACTCTCCTCTTTTAAAAGAATGTGTGCAGTGAGAATGATTTTCCACCAGAGTTTTTGCTACAATGAAAAAAATTATAACAAAGTTATGCCTTACATGTCTATATTCATCAATCCAATAATTATTTATTAAGAATCTATTTCTGTCAGGCACTGTTCCAGGCATTGGGGATATAGCAGGAGCTTAAACAGTCACTTTTCTCTTATTGCTTCTAATGGTGTTCTTGTGTGGGAAGACAGACAATAAATAATCAGATAAAGGTACAATGTATCAGAGTGTGCAAAGTGCTTTGAAGAAAAAGCTTCATAATATAGGGGGTGCTAGCTTAAATAGGATGGTCAGGAAAAAGCTCTTTGATTTGGTAAAATTTAAGCAAAGACCTGAAAGACATGAAGGAGCAAACCATGTGGCTATGTTGGGGAAAGAGCAGAGATATAACCTTTCAATTTATAAAATGCATTACAAAGTGGATTATTTTATTTGAGTTTCACAACAACCATAGAAAGATAAATATATATTACTGTCATTCTTAATACTGTGGAAACTAAAGCTGAGAAAGGCCAAGTGAGTTGAAGTTACCTGCTCGGAAAACAGCAGGAAAGGTTTTACAGAGTCCAAGTCAAATGTTGTTAGTTCAGTAACAAATGTTATTGCCACTTATGAGGCGAGTGACCTCGCAAAAGTTACTTGTCTTTTAGACTCAGTTACCTAATTATTAAAATGGTATGAGTTCTGACATCATAGAGTTGTGAGAACTAAAAAATAATTTGTATTAAGTCATTACACGATGTTTTCTATATGCACCTAACAATCCTTGACTCTAGATCAGGGGTCAGCAAACTATGGCCCTCGGACCCAACCCTATCTGTTGTCTACTTTTGTAAGGCATGTGAGTTAAGAATGGTTTTCATGTTTTAAGTGGTTGAAAAACGAAAAGAACATTATATGAAATTCAAATTTTATTGCTCATATATAAAATTTTATTGGAACATAGCCACCTGCATTTATATTTTGTCTATGGCTGTTTCATCCTGCAACAGCAGGGTTGAGGAGCTATAACAGAGACGATATGGCCGCAAAGCTGAAAATTTACTATCTGGCCTTTCACAGAAAAACTTTTCTGACCCCTGCTCTGAATATAAGTGCTCCGCTTTGAGGCCCAAGCTACATTTCACTTCTTTGATTCTGAGACTAATTACCTATCACGCCTGATTGTTAGGTCTATAGACTAGGAGCGATTCCAGAGTCTTCTTTTTTCCTAACCCTCCTACTTTCAATATATTAACAAGTCTTGACAGGTCCACAGCCAGATAATGTCATGAATCCAGTCACTTCCCTCTTTAACAACTACTACTAGAGAGACAATATAAAACCAGCCAATGGCTAGACCAAATAATAGAACTTTGACCCATAACCTGAAGCAGCCTGCCCAAGAAACTAACCCCTTATCTACAATAAACAGCCCTGTAAGCCAGCCTGCTGCAAGTCAGACTTGCAGGAAGCCAGAATTCTATCTCTAGAAACAATCCAAGAAAATAAAAAATTACTTACGTGACAATCAGCCCCAAATGGCTGGGACTTCGTTAACAACTGAGACCTTCCCTAATTTTTCTTCCTGCTTTCCATCTAAGACTAACCAGAGAAAGTCAAATATGCACCAATCACACAGGATAACTTCTCATTAACCCACCTACAGCTTCCCCAGGCCAACAGCCTCCAGTCAGGGCATTCCCGAAGGCTTCCCTTTTTCCTGATACAAAGCTTTTCCCATTCCTCTGCCTGCCTTTGAGTCTGCCAGAATGAAAATGATGGTGGCAAGCTCCCTTGCTATGCAAGCTCTGAATAAATAGCCTTTGCTTTTCTCAGTTGGTTATTTCCATTTATTTCCACAGTTCGTAGAGCAACCTCTATCAACTCTTGCCTCCACAATATAGAAGTCACTACTTAAATGGGGCTTTTCTGCCTTGATCCTTCGGATTTTCTTCTTGCCAGCAGTGAAGTGGTCCTTACACTTTGCATCCAGCAGTGAAATGGTCCTTTTGGAATGTTAAATCTGATTATATCAAGCCTGAATTCAAAACCCTGTCATTGTACTTATAATAAAAACCAAATACGTACCTACACCTAAATGCCCTATAGGGTGTGTTTCCTGTCTACTTTAAAACATTTTATATCTTGACTATCAACATCTTATTCACTTTGTTTTAGTTATACTGTTTTAGTTTTGTTCCTGTAACCCAACAAGCTCTGTTGTGCCTTATGTCCTTTGCATTTTTCTCCCAGATCTTGTAAGAGGAAGTCCTTGCATTTTGAACTCTGCAGTAGACCTTCTCATACCACCCAACCTAAAGTGGTTCCTGTCCCAATCCCAACCCTTAAGCTTTCTATTGTTATGGTTTTTTCTCAAAGCACTAATCAGCATCTGAGAGAATCTTGTTTATTTTTCAGCTACTTATTATCAGTTTCTTTCCCAAGTGACTACTCTATTAAAGTAGAAACTCCATTTGATACCTTGTCAGTTATAGTTGCAGCATAAAGATGATACTTTTTTGAAGATATTCTTTGATCTTATCTCTCAATTTCTAATGTTCTCTAAGTAGGGAAGAGTTGGTGTTGATAGGCTCTGCTCAAAATCCCAGCAACGTGTGCAGATTTTTTTTCATCATTGATGGCACTATACTCTATATTTTATTTGACCTTCTTTTTCTCTTCATCTTACCCTGTTTTTACGTATTGGCTCCCTTATTTTTTAATAACTCAAATATATATGATTTAATTATTACTAGTGGGATGAACATATTTAATATTTTATTATTACAAACAATATATATTTTGTTCTTTTGTTCATTTGTACTAGTATTTGTGTAGAATAGCATTAAATGTGAATGTTGTCTCAAAGAGTATGCCTATTTTCTTTTTTTTTCTTTTTGTGGTACGTGGGCCTCTCACAGTTGTGGCCTCTCCTGTTGCAGGGCACAGGCTCCAGACGCACAGGCTCAGCGGCCATGGCTCACCGGCCCAGCTGCTCTGCTGCATGTGGGATCTTCCCGGACCGGAGCAGGAACCCACATCCCCTGCATCGGCAGGCGGATTCTCAACCACTGCGCCACCAGGGAAGCCCGAATATGCCTATTTTAAATTTGATACATACTGCTGAATTGCTTTCTAAAATTTCTATACTTTTTTTTTTTTTTTCTTTTTTTTTTTCAGTACGCGGGCCTCTCACTGTTATGGCCTCTCCTGTTGCGGAGCACAGGCTCCGGACACGCAGGCCCAGCGGCCATGGCTCACAGGCCCAGCCGCTCCACAGCATGTGGGATCTTCCCAGACCGGGGCACAAACCTGTGTCCCCTGCATTGGCAGGCGGACTCGCAACCACTGCGCCACCAGGGAAGCCCAAATTTGTGTACCTCTTAATAACTCGTGTTTCCCCATATCTTAACAACATTGTATATTGCCAAATTTTTCATTTGGATCAATCTGTTATGTAAGACATGATATTATATTACCAGTTTCAATTTGTTCATTCAATATATGAGACTGAACATATTTACTTATATGTGTTGGTCATTTGTAATGCTTTTTCTGTAAATTTCTAGTTCATATCATTGCTCTTTAAAAAAAATTGAATTGTCTTTCTCTTATTGATTTTTATGCACTCTTTAAAAAATTCTGATGTTATTAATTTTTCTCCTATATATGTTGTAAATATTTTTCATTGTCACTTATCTTTTCTTTGCTTCTGGTACCTTGTAGCTAAATCTATCAATTTTTTCTTAGACTTTGTGACTTGTCAATATAGAACTTCTTCAAAAATTATAAAAATATTTCCCTAGAGTTTCTTCTAGTAGTTTTATAGATTTTAATGTTCAGATCATTCATCCATCCATAACTTTATTTAACTGTAAGTGATCTAAATCAAAATTTCCCTTAGTAGATAGCTGTCTCAACATTATTTACTGAGATGTCAATTTTCTACCATTGATTTGAAATGTTAATTTTATCTAACACTAAATATCCATATATATGCATAGTTATTTCTTGATTTTTATTCTTTATCTTAGAAGCAAAACTGAAGGATAGGGTACATACAAAAAGTACACAGATTCTAAATAAAAAGCTTGATGACTTTTACAAAGCAGACATATCACATAACCATCAGTTAGGTTAAGAAATAAAATGATAACTATTTCAGAAACCTCTCTTTTCTAGGTAGTCCATCGTATCTCCAAGTATTGACAACCCTATCTTTTAAAAATATTATCTTTCTTTTGCTGCTACTGGATTAGGAAGGTGTCCAGAAATGTTAAAAGCAAGGATCTCCTTGTCTTATTCCTGCTTTCAATAGGGGATGCCTTTGATCTTTATTAAATATGAAGCTTGCTTCAGGTTCTTGATAGATTCTGCCCAATAAAATAACATAATTTTTTTTTCTATTCAAGTTTATGAAGATTTGAAAAGTCATGCATTGTAATTGAATTTTTATGAGGCAACAAGCAGAAATGTGCAAAGGAGACCTTGTTGTTCAGGTGGGCTTGCTTGGACATCAGGCTAGCTGGGGCAAGAATGCCTCCGCTACTTCAGGAGGAGAGAACTCAGCTTTCACCCCTTCACCACTGTCCCTTTGCAAGAGGGACTGCAGCATTCTACTGCCCCAAGGTCTCCAGTAAGACAGAAGGCTGACCTTCCCAGGTAATTCCTATTAACTGCTTTCACCTCAGATCCAGAGAGCCTGATGCTAAGCAGCCTGTGTGTTCTCCCTACCCCAAACCTTGACTTTCATGCTTGAATTATAAGGAAGAAAGATGAGGATATGGAGGTGGGCGCAGGGGTGGAGGTTAAGGTGCCTGCACTGGAATAGCCTACATATACTCTGGACTAGCTGTGCCCTGGGGTGGTTGGCCTCCCTGTGACATGTTGGAACGATTATGCCATCTCTCCCTTTGCTGACTACTGGCATACCTGTTTCCCCTTTCCTCCCAAATGTGTACTCCTTAGCCTATACGGAGTGACATTGTGGAATTCATCCTGAACGTTGTGGGTATAGATGATGCCTCAGATTGCATCTACCAGCTGGGGAAATTACATAAAATGTTTTATTACTTCAAGACAGTCATATTTTTTAAGCCAATCTGTTATTGATTTGAATTACATGAATAGACATTTTAATGAAGTACTTTTCTTTTTTGTAATAAACCCTAACATGATACAATCCTGGGCCTGATTGCCAATATTTATTTATCATTATTAAAATCTCTATTCACGAGTAAGAGGAATCTATTCTAGTCTATTTAAATAGAAATCTATTGTTTCTTTGTAAACAATAATTTTGATACAATGTTTGATAGCTTTTCATCTTTATTCCTATTCTCTGAATAAGTTTAAATAATGTAGGAGTTATCTGTTCTTTCTAAATTTGGGAGAACAGACCAATAAAACTGGGCCTTGTGCATTTTGGGAGAAGGGTAGATATTGACTATACTTTCAGTACATTTTTTTCAGTATTGTTTAATTTGGGTTTCCTATCTCTTTTTAAACTCAAATTTTGTAGCTTAAGCCTTTCTGGGAAACTTTCAATAATTGTCTGTTCATCTAACTCCCCCTACCCCAAACCTTGTGGAATCAATCTCTATGTTATTGCTTTTAAAAAATATCTCACAATGTTCCTTTTCTTGTTCCTAATTTTATTTATTGATACCTTTTTTCTAAAAAGGATTTTCTAAAATTTTTGTTTCTGAAGAACTAGTTTTAAAATTATTTCTGCTTTTTTCTATTTTTAACTCATTATTTTTTCTATTATCTTCATAGATACCAACTATTTATTGTAAGTTGGTTTTGTTACTATAATTTGACTTCTTGTATTAAATGCTTAGTTCATTTATTTTCAATTATTTCTTGTCAGCTAATACATGCAGTTAAGGCTATGATTCTTTTGCTGTGTTTCTTTGCTCATCACATAAATTTTGTCAGTAATTTAATAATCTCTAATATCATTTTCAATTTCCTCTTTAATGTAAGTAATTTAGGAGAGTATTTTTAAATTTCAAAGAGACAGATTTTATTTTAGCTGTTTTTCATTACACGTACTGAACAATTTTTTGGGGGGGCCATGCTATGTGGCCTGTAGGATCTTAGTTCCCCTGTCTAGGAATCAAACCTATGCCCCCTGCAATGGAAGCACGGAGTCTTAACCACTGGACCACCAGGGAAGTCTGGAACAATTTGTCTTTTGATGCATATTTCTACATTTTTCCCATGTCAGTACATTCAGAAACTTCTGCCTCATTCTCCTAATAGTTGCATTGCATTAAGTTTTATAGATGTATCATAATTTATTTAATCTTTACCATATGGGTGGAAATTTAGATTATTTAGAATTTTTGCTCTTGCAAAGAGTGCTACAAAAATATCCAGTATCTCTGTGCATATGTGCCAGTATTTCTTTGGGAGAATATCCTAGAATTGGACTCAGAAGCCAAAACTTACATTTGAAATTAGCTCCATATCATCCAATTGGGCTTTAAAAGGTTTTATTTATATATATATATAAAATTATATACATAAATATATACACACACTAATATATATATTATTATATATATCATATATACACACACAAATACTGTTTTCCTTCATCCTCACCATAATTAGATGTTGTCAATCTTTTTGTGGGGGTGTTCCTATCTGACTGTGGTAGGCAGAATAATGGCCCCCGAAGATGCCCACATCCTAGTTCTCAGAATTTGACAAATTGTACCTTGCAAACATGATTGATGTTATGAGCTTGTGATAGGGGAGATTATCCTCATTTTCCTATCCAGGTGAGTCCCAATATAATTGCCCAAGCTTTTAGGTTACTTATCTGTTCTTCTGCCTCACTTATTCTGCTATTGATTCCTTCTAGTATATTTTTCATTTCAGTTATTGTATTGTTCATCTCTGTTTGCTTGTTCTTTAATTCTTCTAGCTCTTTGTTAAACATTTCTTGCATCTTCTCAATCTTTGCCTCCATTCTTTTTCTGAGGTCCTGGATCATCTTCACTATCATTATTCTGAATTCTTTTTCTGGAAGGTTGCCTATCTCCACTTCATTTAGTTGTTTTTCTGGGGTTTTATCTTGTTCCTTCATCTGGTACATAACCCTCTGACTTTTCATCTTGTCTATTTTTCTGTGAATGTGGTGTTTGTTCCACAGGCTGCAGGATTGTAGTTCTTCTTGCTTCTGCTGTCTGCCCTCTCATCTGCCCAAGCTTTTAAGGTGGAAGAGGGAGGCAGAAGAGAGGGTCAGAGAAATGCAGTATGAGGACTTGACCAACAGTTACTGATTTTAAAGATGGAAGTAGGTAACCATGAGCCAGGAAATATGGTAGCTCTAGAAGCTGGGAACTGCCTTCAGTTTATAGCCATCAAGAAAACCAAGACATCAGTCTGATAACCACAAGGAACCAAATTCTGCAAGCACCCTGAATAAAGAGAAAACATGCTTCCCTAGAGCCTCCAGAAAGGAAGGCAGCCTGCCATCACCTGGATTTTAGCCAGTTGAGATCTGTGTTAGACTTCTGAACTATAGAATTGTAAGATAATAAATTTGTGTTGTTTTAAGCTACTAAATTTTGATAATTTTTTATAGCAGAAATAGAAAACTAATACACTGATGCTTGAATTTTCCTTCCCTGATAAGTAGTGAGATAGAGCATTTTGGTTTTAGTTTATAGTTTTTTTTTTTTTAATTGTGGTCTCAGTTCTTATTTTTAAATTTTGTTGATATTTCCTTTGAGGCCTACTGTGACCGTGTGGGTTCTGTCTCCTGAGTTAATCCCAACTGGCACTCTAGTATATGTAAATATTCCATTTCTATTTGAAAATAATGTGAATTCACTACTGGGTTCAAAATTCTATATTCCTATATGGATCTATTAAATTGAACTTAAACAGTTATTCAAATCCTTTATATAGTTAAGTTTTTTTTTCTTTACTATTTGCTTTCCATTCATTCAGCTTTATATAAGCTTATTGTTTTTCTCTTTTCATTACTTTTTTCAGAGTTTGTTATAGTTCTTTTTTCTTATTTCATTTTTTCTCTAGGGGCTTGAAGTTGTATTTTCTATTTCTATTCTTTTAATCTTTATCCCTGATATTGTCACCATGTACATTTTAAAAAAAATCTAATGTTCATATATTAACACCCTTTCTCTACATTTAAAGTACACTTGAATTCCTGAATAACACTCTAGAAAATTCAGAACTGTGTCTTTGTTTAACCTTCAAAATTAGACATTATTATTATTATTGAATACAGACTATTTTAGTTAGATTTATATACATGTTAATCAGTTTCTTTTTCTTTGTCTTTTGTGTACTGCAGATGCATTACACCTTTCAAGGTATGAATTTCTTCTTATCCTATTTGGAATACATTGTGTTTGTCTTTGTGGATTCATATCTTCATCAGTTCTAGAAAACTCTGTCATTGTCTCTTCAATAGTGCCTGTCTACTTTCTTCATTCTCTCCTGGGAATTTGATTTGATGCATGTTGGACCTTCTTGTTTTATCCCCTAGGTCTCTTCATTTCTCTTTCATATTTTCTATTCTCTTTATTTTCTGTGTTGTCATTAATTATGTTCAACAGTATCTAAAATGCTGCTTTAATATATATATATTTCAACAATTTTATTTTATATTTCCAAAATTTTATTTGCTTATTTAAAAAAATCTGCTGGTCCCTCTAGATAGTCTCTTGTTGCTTGCTCAGTTTGGTAGTTCCATTAAAAAAAATTCTTCAACTATCTTATACAAGTTCTTTTACATTGTATGTCTGATATTTTTATACCTAAAGTTCTTGGGTTTTCAAATTTGTGTTTATTACTGATGCTGAGATTCATTCATAGAAACTTATTTCCTTCAGTGTTTACATTTTCTTGACTGTAGGCTCATCTAGGTTTGATCTGAATCTATGGAAATCTTAAGGATTAAACTGATGATGTTTACCACCTAGGATATATTTACTAATGTTTCTTCTAGAGACTAGAGGATACTAGTGACTTTACACCAAGAATGTGGTCATCTTGGTTCACTTGGGAACCAAGGCCTGGTGCAGTCCTGGTATATCATTTATCCTTCAGGCACCCCTACCTTTCACATTTTCCTAGAACTTACTGCTTCTCTTTCAGTTATAGCTTTATTTTTCTTTTCATCTTGGAGTTTTCCTTAATTTCCTGAAAGATTAATAATACAGTAAAAGGTTTTACCCTGGATCTAAATGTTTTGTAGTGGAAGGTCCTTCAAATATCTATTGCCCCATATTCCCTGAAACAGAAACTACCTTCTCCTATTTCTAATAGCGTTTGATTTTCATATTTTAAATATGTATAATTAAGTACATTAATATTCATTACTGTTGTAACATCCTAATGTATTGTGTCTTTTAACTGTATGAAATACCATTTTTTGTCATGTCATATTTAATGATTTTTTTCCCTTCAGTGCTATTTTTCCAATATTTATGTTATCACTTTTGCTTTCTTTTTGTTAGCATTTCCTTATCATTAGTTTGTTTCTCATTCATTAAAATTTTTGCATTTTAAAAAGTTTTTAAACATTTATTGAGAACTCTATCATATATACTAGACAGACTATGTAATATACTTGTGCAGTTTCATTATGTATGGTTTCATTTCTCATTTTCAGCTTTTTAGGGGCCTATCTAAAGATTTGAATTTTCAGTTAAGGGAAATAAGTAATTTAATTATTTTCTCCTTCTAGTGTCTTTTTCCTATTCAGTTCAAACTTCTAATAGATTCTGGAATTTCTGGATCTAGCTTACATTTTATTATTTTATTTTATTTATCTAGTTTTGGCTGTGTTGAGTCTTCGTTGCTACACACGGGCTTTCTCTAGCTGTGGCGAGCAGGGGCCGCTCCTCATTGTGGTGCGTGGGCCTCTCACCGCGGTGGCCTCTCCTGCTGCGGAGCACAGGCTCCAGGTGTGGAGGCCTCAGCAGTTGTGGCACGTGGGCCCTGGAGCGCAGGCTCAGTAGCTGTGGAGCACGGGCCCAGTTGCTCCATGGCATGTGGGATCCTCCCGGACCGGGGCCCGAACCCATGTCCCCCACATTGGCAGATGGACTCCCAACCACTGTGCCACCAGGGAAGCCCTAGCTTACATTTTAAAAATCATTATTTCTTATGATTTCTTTTTCCATTTGCCTTAAATTATGGGATAATCCCATATTTGAATCTCTCAGTTTAGTAACTAATTTTCACCTAAATCTATTCTGTTATTCAGCCATTTTATTAAATTTTAATTTTAGCAAATATGTTTTGAAAGTTTCAATTATTCTCTTTTATTGTAGTTTATCATTTATTATTTTCTACTTTTAAAGTACAGAGGCAATTTCTCAAAACTTTCTTAGAATTATTTTAAAAATTTAAAAATTTCTATTTTTTTCTGTGTTAATTCTGACCCCTGGTGATTAGTTCTGTATCTGAATTCTATTCCTTATTTTTCTTTCTTTTACATTGTCTATTTTAATTATTGGTAATTTTTGATTGCCTGTTTGTATTTATAGATTAGGGCTTACCATAATCTTATTAGTAGCTATCCTGATAGTCTCTGACTGAGGGTCTCTAGTCTAAGAACAGTGATTGCAGGTTTCTGTTAGAGGTTTTATGGTTTTGTGAAGTAGGAATTGAGTCTGATGACTAGGTAGCATTTTTGTTAGATGGATTTTTTTTTTTTTTTTTTATGAGGAGACTCTTTGTCCCTTGTGACCGTGTAAGTTACCTGGGCCAATGTCTCATTTCACTTGTGTTAGGATTCATTCTGTTTTCTCCCAGGAGTAGAATTAAGTAATGAATGAATCAGCCTCCTTTCTAAGGCCCACTTTTTCTCCCTGCACTCACTGTTTATGATCAGGAAGTTGTTTTGTGTTTCTAAGGAAAAGCTCACTATTGTGGTGGGGTACTCTCTTTTGTGATTTTTGCCTCCTCCTGAGGTTTTTGGTTGCTTAGCTCTACTAGGTTTTCTCCACTATTCATACACACATCTCTCTCTCTCTCTCTCTCTCAGGGATCTCCTTAAGCCAGAACTGGGGAGTGAACTGCACATGCTCAGGTCACAAATCTATAGCCTTCCAAGACACTGAAGGACCCTGGGCACCCTGGGACCCCAATTTGATGTCTACCAATGTCTAAGGCCGCAGCAACTTGAACGTGCCATTTTATTCTGAAATTAGAAAATTAGGTGGCAGGCAGGCAGAGGACCTGAACAGGAGCCCGCCTGATAATACCCAATGCTGTCAGCTTGTGCCGTATCTTTTTTCTCTTCCAGCAGACCTGGGTACGGTGCCTTCCAAAGACCACTTGCCTCTACATCCATGCAAACCACAGACGGTGTCACCCTCACCTGCCTAACGCCTCCAATAGTTGAAAGAGGGGCACCCAAGCACTGTGATTGCCTGAACACATGCAGACCTGGGACCTATATGGGATTGGTCATACTCTCCCCACCCTCACACCCTAGAGAAAGGCTCGTTACATCTACAGCCTACAGGGTGTCGACATTTCGCTGACACACACCAACCTTCCAAAACATCAGCCTGATGCCCTAACTATGGCAGAGGAAATTCTCACTACTACACCTGGGCGGCTACACCATTAAATGAAATGGCCTTTTCAGCACAAGTTGAGCCCATGGGAATAAACGGCCTTTATTCCCTGAACCCAAGGTGTATATACTAAAGAGTACACAGCCTACGATCCTAAGCACCTTGGGCTTATCTGGACACTCTTCTGGACAAAGAGCAAGACGCTCAAATTAGTGCACTTCACGCTGCAGGGGGAGTAAAAAAAGAATAAAAGGGTGTGAGGGTGGGGAAAGTACGGCCAATCCCGTATGGGTCCCAGGTCTGCACACACACTCACTCTCTCACCCAAAAATACAAAAAAGTCACAGACATTCACGAATACCCTCAGGGCTAGTTGTTCCTGGCAGCTGCGAAGCGTCTAAAATTCATCACAGGAGACTGTCCATCTCTCTCTGTCCTAGAGTACTTGCCTTGAAGAGCCGCCTCAGGGCATTGCTCTCTCTTTGCGACACAACCCATCTAACAGCACCCGGTGATGGGGGAGCTGGCTCCTTCGACCAAGTCCCTCCGTCGGGAGATATTCTCTTGTTTGAATCCCATGTAGGATGCTGGAGGGACAAGAGATGAGGCCAGGGCTGGGACCAAAGCCAAGTACGAGTGGGTGGAGTGTGCAGTTTCCCAGGAAGGCAAACATGGCAGAGTTGGAGCCTGCGGAGTGAGGTATGTGACTTCGGGTGTGTGTGGGGGGCAGTAAGGGAGGGTCCTAACAGAGGGACAGATTGGCCTGGGAGGCGCTGAGCGCAAGGGCCGGCTCAGAGAATGGAAGAACCAGGCCCCGCCTTGCCGCTGCCGCGTCCACGCTTCTGAGAAAAAACCAGATATCGCGGGATCTCGAGAGATGTACGGCAGTGCGTCAGGGGAGCCCGGCGGTGAGAGCCGCTTGGGTGCCCCAGGGCCAACGGTTCTTCCGTTCAGACTGGTCCGTTAGGCGTTTGGCTCACACCACCTGTCATGCAATCCCTAATGTTCTGGGGGCTCCTCAGCCCCCTCTACTCAGAGTCACAGAGCAGTGGCGCCTTACCCTGGAAGTCCGAACAGGTAGGGGAAAGGTGCTCTGGCCAAATGCCGTGCCTGGGAGTGAACTGCACGTGGGTGGGCCCCCAAACTATAGCCTTCCAAGAGTCTGAAGTGGCGGGGTGCAGGGGCGCGGGAGGGACGATAGCTTCTGGCTCGGAACCCTGGGGCCCCAATTTGTCCTCTGCCAAGGTCTAAGGCCACAGCAACGTGAATGCATTTTATTCTTTTAAAAACAACAGATTTTTTTGGAGATATGATTCACATAGCATACTATTCACCCATTTAAGCCGTACAGTTCAGTAGTTTTTAGTATACTGAAAAGTTGTGCAACCATCATCACTATCTAATCCCAGAAGAGTTTTCACATTTTATTACTACAAAAAAAAAAAAACCCCATGTATTGGCAATCTCTTTCCATTCGTCCCTCCCCTCAGCTTCTGGCAACAACTGATTTACTTTCTGCCTTGATGGATTCGTCTGTTTTGGAAATTTCATATAGATGGAATCATACAGTATGTCGTATTTTATGTTTGGCTTCTTATGTTCAGGATAAGGTGCTCAAGGTTCATTCACGTTTTACCATATGTCAGTACTTCATTTCTTTTTATGGCTGAATAATATTCTGTTACGTGGATATACTGCATTAGTTTATCCATTCAGCAGCTGATAGACATTTGGACTATTCTAACCTTTAGACTACTATGAATACTGCTGCTATAAATATTCATATACAAGTTTTTGTGTGGACATATGTTTTCAGTTCTCTTGGGAATATACCTAGGAGAGGAATTGTTGGTTCATATGGCAACTCTGTATTTAATTTAATTTTTTTTTTTTTTTTTTTTGCGGTACGCGGGCCTCTCACCGTTGTGGCCTCTCCTGTTGCAGAGCACAGGCTCCGGCCGTGCAGGCTTAGCGGCCACAGCCGCTCCGTGGCATGTGGGATCTTAACTGGACTGGGGCACGAGCCCGTGTCCCCTGCATCGGCAGGCGGACTCTCAACCACTGCGCCACCAGGGAACCCCTGTATTTAATTTTTGAGGAACTGCCAAACTGTTTTACAAAGTGTCCACACCATTTTGCATTCCCACTAGGTATCTATAGGCTTCCAGTTTCTCCGTAAACTTGGCAACACTTGTTATTGTACATCTTTTTTGATTATAGCCATCCTAGTGGGCATGAAGCAGTACCTCACTGTGTTTTTATTTTTATTTTTATTTATTATTTTTTTTCAGTACGCGGGCCTCTCACTGTTGTGGCCTCTCCCATTGCGGAGCGCAGGCTCAGCAGCCATGGCTCACAGGCCTAGACGCTCCGCATGTGGGGTCTTCCCGGACCGGGGCATGAACCCCTGTCCCCTGCATTGGCAGGTGGACTCTCAACCACTGCGCCACCAGGGAAGCCCATCACTGTGTTTTTAATTTGTGCTTATCTGATAACTAATTTTATTAAGTATTTTTTCATGTGCCTGTTGGCCATTTATATATCTTTGAAGAAATGTCTATTTAGAATCTTGCCCATTTTTAAATTGGGAATTTATCTTTTTGTTATTGACCTGTAAGTGTTCTTTTATGTATTCTAGATACAAATCTTTTGTTATATATATGATTTGCAAATATATTTTTCTGTTCTGTGGGTTGTCTTTTCATTTTCTTGAGGTGTTCTTTTGAGCATAAACATTTTTAATATTCATGACATCTACTTATCTATCTATGTATGTATATTTTTTGGTTGCTTGTGCCTTTCATATCTTATCTAAGAAACCGTTGCCTGATCCAATGTCACAAAGATTTTCTCCTATGTTTTCTTCTAAGAGTTTTATAATTTTGGTTCTTAAATTTAGGTTTATAATATATAGGGTTAATTTTTGTATATGGTGTGAGGTAGCGGCATTTTTCTAATAATTTTCTTTGATTCTTTGGATATGGTTTTTAACAATTCTTTTAATGTAGTTATACTAGCTGATTTGAAGTCTGTATTTACTAAGTCCATAATCTATGTTTCCCAGGAACTGTTTTTTTTTTTTTAACATCTTTATTGGAGTATAACTGTTTTACAATAGTGTGTTAGTTTCTCCTTTACAACAAAATGAATCAGTTATACATATACATATGTTCCCATGTCTCTTCCCTCTTGCATCACCCTCCCTCCCACCCTCCCTATCCCACCCCTCTAGGTGGTTACAAAACACAGAGGTGATCTCCCTGTGCTATGGGGCAGCGTCCCACTAGTTATCTAATTTACCTTTGGTAGTGTATATATGTCCCTGCCACTCTCTCACTTCGTCACATCTTACCCTTCCCCCTCCCCATATCCTCAAGTCCATGCTTTAGTAGGTCTGTGTTTTATTCCCGTCCTATCACTAATCTCTTCATGACATTTTTTTTTCTTAGATTCCATATATATTTGTTAGCATACAGTATTTGTTTTTCTCCTTCTGACTTACTTCACTCTGTATGACAGACTCCAGGTCTATCCACCTCATTACAAATAACTCAGTTTCATTTCTTTTTATGGGTGAGTAATATTCCATTGTATATATGTGCCACATCTTCTTTATCCATTCATCTGTTGATGGACACTTAGGTTGCTTGCATGTCCTAGCTATTGTAAATAGAGCTGCAATGAACATTTTGGTACATGACTCTTTTTGAATTATGGTTTTCTCAGGGTATATGCCCAGTAGTGGGATTGCTGGGTCATATGGTAGTTCTATTTGTAGTTTTTTAAGGAACCTCCATACTGTTCTCCATAGTGGCTGTATCAATTCCAGGAACTGTTTTTATGGATTGCTTCTTCCCCCTGTGTATTGGCCATAGTTGCCTGGTTCTTTGAGTGTCTTATACTTCTTTGTTGAAAAGTGGACATTTAAAATAATACAATGTGATAATTTTGGATATTAGATTCCCACCACCTTCAGGGTTTGTTGTTGTTGCTATTTGTTGACATTTGTTTGTTTGTGACTTTCCTGGGATAATTATATAAAGTCTGTGTTCTTTGTTGTGTCTGACTACTGATGTCTCCACTTGGTTAGCTTAGTGGTCAGCTCATGATTGGACAGAGATTTCCTTAAATGCTTTGTATGGGTAAATCTCCCAACCTTTGCTGAGAGGCTGTATGTGCGTGTTGGGGCGTATCTTGAGTGCTCTAATGGGCAGTTTATAACTTTGCCTTAGCTTTAACTTTCTGCTTCTGCAGAGCCTCATGGTCAGTCAGAGGTGAGAGATTAGTATGTTCTTAGGCCTTCCTGAGCATGCACACAACCCTCAATGTGATGTGGCCTTCTAGATTCCAGTAACATGTCAGAGCTTTTCACAGCCCCCTATGGATACTTCATTACCCAGTTTTTCCTTTTAAGTTTTTTTGGTTGTCCTTGTGTTAGTCCTAACTGAAATACCACTTCAGGCAGCTGCTGCATTAAATGATTGCCACATTAATTGACATTAAACATTGTTTATTGTTTTTGACAAATGACAAAGGTCAATTTTCATAGGGTGCCCTCTGCATCAGGTCAAATAAAGACATACCTTGAGAATGGTGCTTTTTAGGGAGCTGTAATGTCAAATAGTGCTATTCTGGGGGCTTAGGGCTTTTGTGGGGGGAGTTCCAAACCCGTTCTGCCCTCTCCAGGCTCAAGGGTTTCACAGCTACCATTGCTGTGAAGCTGTTGGTTTTCAAGGCTATTGCAAGGTTGGGAAGAGGATTAGGGTAAGTTAAAATGCTACTAAATTTGCTTTTCTTATCCATTTTCATCTGTTTTTCTTGAATAAACACTTAATGGATTGTTGCACGTCTTTAGTTAATTTCACAGTTCTGGAAGAGTTGATTTTGATGATTTTTGCCAGTGTTCTTCCTCATTGCTTTTATAGAGAAGCAGATATTCAGAGGTCCTAAATAACTGCCATTTTGGAAGTGCTCTGATGTTCTGAATGTTGATCTATTTTCTAATTTGGTGGTTTTGTTGCACTAAGACAAGAGTAATACAGAGATTGCCGTAAGTAAACATAAGAGATAACAATATACCTAGCTCTCATAACCTTTTTTTCTCATAACGTTTTTTTATCATTGCTGTAATCTTTTGGAATCTATCAATAGAACAAAGATGTTATGGTTTATTTGCCTGTTTCTGTCCTAAGGAGTTTTCTACCTTAAGAAGCACTTGATGTAATTGACAACCTAGGATCGTGGCTATGAGCACAAGCTTTGTCTTCTGAAAAACATAGGTTTAATCTTAGTTTTCTGATAAATGTATGACTTTAGACATATTGTTAATGTCTCTGACTTTCAATCTTCTCACTTATAAAATAGAAACCATAATATATACCTCATAGGTTTATGTTGAAAATTGAATGACACAATGTATGTAAAGCTCTTTCTTCACTAAATGGTACCTGTTATTATTTAAAATTGAAGCTGGTGGTTTAGATTTAATTTCAGTTGAGGAAATTAGCAAGTGGGTTGGTTTATTCATTGAAAGAAGTTTAACATCCTCCCACCTCTATCATTTGGTTACTTTGAAATTTTCCATACTAATTTTTCTGCTGTGAATTTTTTGGGTTTCATTTATATATTTTAGTTCCAAAGCACAAGAGTGCCCTTCCTCTGATAGTGTCCCCATCAGTTGCACTTATTTTCTTCCACCTGAGGGCCAGGAAACCTGCCAGAGGTTACTTTTTATCCAGACTGAGCAGTAGGTTGAACAGTAGTAACATAGTGTTCAACAGTAGGTTGAACACTTCATGTAACATCATAATTTTAGGTGTATAACTGGCTGATAAACACAGATGTTTCACAGAATGTTATCTATCTTATTAGTTAAGCATATATAACTAGTCCTAGATAGTAATAGCATCCAAATGTCAAAATATTACTTGGCCTTTGTATTTTCCAGTATCAGATTATGTCATTACCTAGTAGTACTAAATTTATCCAATAGACAAAATGAAAAGATACCACTTTTATAATTTTAAGTAGCACTTACACAAATAATGAATAACAAAAAATTAAATTCAGTAGTAGTCACACACAAATAACAACAAAAATTTAAATTAAGTAAATGTATATGTAAACATTTATTTAAATAGTTTTCTCAATAAATAGAATAAAAGACATTTCACATGATCTTTCCTTACAGTTTTTAAAATTAATTAATTAATTACTTTTTATTTTTGGCTGCGTTGGGTCTTCGTTTCTGCCCACGGGCTTTCTCTAGTTGCGGCGAGCGGGGGCTACTCTTCGCTGTGGTGTGCGGGCTTCTCATTGCAGTGGCTTTTCTTGTTGTGGAGCATGGGCTCTGGGCGCGCAGGCTTCAGTAGTTGTGGCGCTTGGGCTTAGTTGCTCTGAGGCATGTGGGATCTTCTGGGACCAAGACTTGAACTTGTGTCCCCTGTATTGTCAGGCGGATTCTTAACAACCACACCACCAGGGAAGTCCCACATGATCTTGCTTTTGAGACTCACAATAAATAATTGTCCAAGTATTTTGTTAAGGTATATTTGAGTATGTGAGTACTTGATAAGCCAATATTTATGATAAAATTATAATTTTTGTTACCAGTCCTTAACTTTGAGTTGCCGTGTACAGAGTTTATTAGAAGTAGAATATGTAGAAAATATCAGTTGCTTTAGAAAGTCTGTGAATTTTGTCAGTCCAAATGTGTTTGTCCTTCTGAAGGCATCTCCTTAGTCTAGTCCTGCGCCTCTTTTTGGGTTTTGGTGATGACCATCTGTGCTATTCATGTGCGTGACTTGTTCACCCAGTCCATTGACCATTTTCAGAGATTATCAGATGTTCTTTCTTTACTTCCCACCTCCATTCAGTTAGAGGTTAAAGGAAATAATTTATTTCTAGCATATTTTATAGATGATTTGAAGAGTTTCGTGAAGTCCAAAATGTTACTTTTTTTTCAAGGCTGAATAAAATTAGAGAGTGGACCCAGAGTATGTGTAGGAAAAAAGGTAATTGTAATATAGTACTGAACGCAAACATTATAGGTAAGAGTATTCCCATAGTCATCTACATCATTTGTCTGTCTCTTTTTTACAGGTAAAATGGATCTAGAATTATTTGGCAAGTAGAATCTATAATGCATTCTTTAGGATCCAAAGAGATTCTGCCCCCAAGTAAAAACTGGAGGAAGGTTGCTATTAATGGAGATTATCCAGATGTAGTGATGAGAAGTTCTTCACACATTACTGAAAATTTACCCTGGTCCTGAGGAAGAGTCATTACTATTTTTGTTTTTTTTTCTTTTCAGGTAAGGAAATTTTTGCTTAGAAAGGTTAAATATTTTGCCATAGGTCTTACCACTAATAAAGATAGAGCCAAAATACCAACTTACGTCTACCAAATACCTAATTCATGCCATTTTCAATATTCTTTCCTGAGAGAAATATAAATGCTTAGATTAAGGAGGTAAATTAAACATTTTTATGAAATGAAAAATGTTAAAGAGAACATTTATGGAACTTTAAAAAAATGTAACTTTTAAGATAGCAGTAGGTGATTCAGGAATGACAGGGCTTCCCTGGTGGTGCAGTGGTTGGGCGCCCGCCTGCCAGTGCAGGGGACGTGGGTTCATGCCCTGGTCCGGGAGGATCCCGCGTGCCGCGGAGCTGCTGGGCCCGTGAGCCGTGGCCGCTGGGCCTGCGCGTCCGGAGCCTGTGCTCCGAGACAGGAGGGGCCGCAGTGGTGAGAGGCCCGCGTACCGCAAAAAAAAAAAAAAAAAAAAAAAAAAAAAAAAAAAAAGAATGGCAGCAGCAATATCTTTCCCAGCTGTTGATAGGTAAGGAAATAAAAATCAAGCAATGCTGCTTTCTCTCATTCTTCTTTCCCTGATACCCCACCCTCTTTTAAGAATTTAATTTTTAGTCATAAAACAACACAAAAAATCCTAAATGTATGTCCTATTTCTTCCATGTGGAATGGCCATGTTTCCAAACATAAAGAGCCTGTTGAACATCTGACTTAATAAGAGTTATTAATTTTTTTGTGGGACATTGATAATTCTTGTTATTTTATATTTTATTTCCTCTGTACACTTAGAGTTGTACTTGGAGTAACTATTCAGTGATTAGGGCACATTTATCATCTTATGTTTAATAATTTCTGTGGCCCATCCAAATCCACTCTTCACTCTTCTCTCCTTATATGTCCTGGGAGGCTGACATTTATGGAGTGCATCTATGTGATTTCCTACTCTCATCTCTCCTGTTGGGTTTTCCCAGTGGTAGTCCTCATCAGCAGATTGGAGAGTGAAAGGAAAATAAAATTGAAGTATTTTTTCTTCCTGATTCCGTAAGGTTGCTTGAATCTACCTACAAAAGACCACTGCTCCAGTAGCTATAGTTACGCTATTCAGGTTCCAGCAACTTCTTCCTCTCCATTTTTTTTCAGACTTAGGAGTAATAGCAATTGTGGCTTGCTGGTTTCCTTTAAGCTTGTCTAAAGTTTCTTGAATAATCCCTTATTATTCCCTTTGAGTGTGAAATCTGCTTCCTCCTAGGAGCCCAAGTCACACAGATAAATACTGAGGCATATACTAGCCTCTGTAGTCAAGACAGAACAGAGGGTGATTCTTAACTTAGGGGAGAGATACTACTTACAAGCAAAAAACAGACACCAGAAGATATGCAATGAAATAAACAAATACAAATTAATATAACCAAGTGCTTCAGTATGAGTGTGGACATGGAAAACAGGAACCGGAGTTAGTAAGGTTTATTGAATCTTTAAAAGTGTAAGTTTGGTAGAGTACTGCTAAATATTTTTAAAAATTGCCCTCAGTATAGAATTTTTGTTTTCAAGGTATACACATGATCTGATGGAGTGACAGATTTGGATCATCTTTGATATAAACACACAGTGATTGATTTCAGAATATGATAAATGAGAGCTATTCTCCCTAAGACATTGAACGGTATAATACTCATAGAATTTGCCATTTGGGTGCCTTTATAGAATTTGACTTTCTAGTGGTACAGTCCTTTGGAAGTTGACTACTGGGTGATATAGTCTTAGTAGAAATTGACCTTTGAATGGTGCGGTTCTTAGGGAATTTGATCTTGAGTAGTACAGTCCTATCTAATTTGACCTGTAAAGTCATTGGATAAGTGTTCAAAAAGATATGTACTACAATATTCAGCAAAGCCATACCCATATCTGATAAAGGACTTAATGTTTATAAAGAACTTTTATAGTAATAAGACAAACAATCCAATTTAAAAAATGGACAAATGTTTTCAATAGACATTTGACCGAATAGGCACATGAAAAGATGCTCAACATCATTAGTTAGTAGGGAAATGCAAGTTACATTGAGATGCCATTATAGACTCATTATAGTGACTAAAACTATTGTCAGTAACAGGTGATGATGGGGTTGTGGTACAACTGGAAATCTCATATGTTGCTGTTGGGAATACAAAATGATACAGCCACGTTGGAAAATAGCTTTGGCATTTTTTTATAAAGATAAACACGCATCATATGATTTAGCAATCTCACTTCTAGGTATTTAACCAAAAGAAATATAAGCAGGTCCACACAAAGGCCGACCTGTAGTCAAATGTTCATAGAAGCTTTATTCATAATAACTAAAAGCTGAAAACAAGCCTAATGTCCATCAAATGCTGACTGGTTAAATAAATTGTGCTATATTCATACAATGGAATGCTATTTAGCAATAAAAAGGGATGAACTACAAATACATGAGACAACATGGATGAATCCCAAAAGCATTCTGCTAAGTGAATGAAGTCAGAAACAAAAGACTGAACACTGTAGGATTCTATTTGTGTTACGTTCTAGAAAACGCAAAACTATTGGGATAGAAAACAAAATCAGTGGTTGCCTGGGGATGGGGGTTAGGGGTGTGATTGACCCCAAAGTGGAATAAAGGAACTTTATGGAAATGTTCTGATTCTTGATTGTGGTGGTGTTTACATGACTGTGCACATTTGTCAAAACTCATCAAACTACATTTGAAAGAGTGAGTTTTATTGTATATAATTGTATTTCAATAAAGCTGACTTTAAGAAGAAGGAAAGGGACTTCCCTGGTGGGCAGTGGTTAAGAATCCACCTGCCAATGCTGGGGACATGGGTTCAAGCCCTGGTCCCAGAAGATCCTGCATGCTGTGGAACAACTAAGCCCGTGCACCACAACTACTGAGCCCGCGTGCCACAACTACTGAAGGCTATGCTCCTAGAGCCCGTGCTGTACAAGAGAATCCAATGCAATGAGAAGACTGCACACCTGCAATGAAGAGTAGCCTCCACTCGCCGCAACTAGAGAAAGCTCACACGCAGCAACAAAGACCCAATGCAGCCAAAAATAAATAAATTAAAGAAAAAAAAGAAGGGAAAACAGAATTCAGCAAAATCTACTTCTTCACAATAGATGGATATTCAGTTACTCTCTGAAGTAGTTGATAGCATATTTTTTTTTTTTCTTTTTTTTTTTTTTTTTTTTTTTGTGGTATGCGGGCCTCTCACTGTTGTGGCCTCTCCTGTTGCGGAGCACAGGCTCCGGGCGCGCAGGCTCAGCGGCCATGGCTCACGGGCCCAGCCGCTCCGCGGCATGTGGGATCTTCCCGGACCGGGGCACGAACCCGTATCCCCTGCATCGGCAGGCGGACTCTCAACCACTGCGCCACCAGGGAAGCATATTTTGACGTTAGGTATATTTCAGTGTAATTCACCTTTTTTTGGAATTTTCAGCTCTAAAGAATATAAGATTATTTACACTTCTGAATAACATGTTATTGGAAAAGTAGAGTAAGCTAATATAATTTATTTCTTTTGAAAAAAATCTTACTTATTTGCTCTTGTGCAACAGAAATACTTGTGCATATTATGAATGATGGATAAGGATGAAGTAGCTGAGAAATTCAAAGAGAGGAAGAAAGACTAGAGTCAAGGGTCCTTGAAAATGATAATTTCCAATTAAGGAAAATAAGCAATTCAAAGAGCTACCTCCAACAAAAATCAGTTTGCATAAATCTAAGCCAATCAGACTGACAGTTCTTTTTGGAGTTACCTTCTGGAAGTAACTCCAAAAGGAACTCCTTAGCTATATCTCAGTAAAACCGGGAATAAAGAGAAAGCTATTGAAATAATACACGTTAATGTCCATTTGTTTTTATATTATATTATACTCACTTCAACAAATAGAGAAACAAGATTTTATAAAATAGTTCTGTAGATTTCTCAGCATTTGACTAGTTTCCAAAGCTTAAGCTGAATTTTAGATTTTCTTGTTGGCAGTCTCTATACAAAAAGATGTGGTGGTGGTGCTTTTATTTTTTATTTTTATGATTTTTCTCAGATGCCTCCAACGCTTTCTAAAGCAACAACAAACATGTTTTTATGTTTGTGTATTATTGGGAGAATTACAAATATATATTTTGCTACAATCATGCCGTCACTTAAACCAGTTCAAAGTGTATCTTTCAGTCTATGATAGTTATAAGCAGTCCTGAGAAGGGCTTGCAACTATTATCTACTGAGTCTAGTTCTGTACTTAGACCAAACATCTCTGTAAAAAGTAATTTATCCAGCTTTTGTTTTGGTGATTTCCACCAAACCAGAAACAGCTATTAATCAGTTTCTTTTTCTACATTATCTGGCACTATCAATTAAATTACATAAAGAAAAACTGAATTTCATATCTCTGAGAAGTGGGTGTATTAAATGCAATAAACTTTTTGGATGATTCGTTTAGATTAAAATGATTGAAAGTCTGTTGACAGAATCCAAAAGGAACTTGGCAGTGAGTTCATAGCATAGACATATATTTTATCTTCTATCAAAGAGTTTTTAATTTAACAGGGAAAGTAAGACATATTAAATATAACATAAGGCAGAAAATAAATTCAGTGAAAGAGTCATATATAAATTTCTTATTCAGATCAGAAAGAAGCATAACTTATCAGGGTCAAAGATCATGGAAGGCTTTCCAGAAGGGGTGGCATTTGGACTGTGCCTAGTAGATGATAATGGCAGGACAGGGAAAGGCATCCAAGTTAGGGGAAATAGACTGGCCAAAGACATAGATAGGAGCATTTTGGATGTGTATGGAGAACTGGGAGTGGTACAATTTGGCTTAAAGCAGAGTAATAAAATGGGGAAACAAAATGGGACAGGATGTGTTGAGATCCTGGATGCATCACAGGTTAAGGAATTTGGATTTTATTCCATAGACATTTGAGAAATAAGTTGGCCCTAATGCAGCCATTGGAGAATTCTGTGTTCTGCAGAGAATTCCAGTTGTCTTGTGAGAGATGTTAAGAAGTCATTTAGTAGAATTTTTTTTACTCTTTCTCTTACCTCTGATATGCTGTTTTAAAGTGTCAAAAAGTAAACTTTCCAAGACTTCCAAGTTACATCTGATGGCAACTCAAATCAAATCAACAGTTATTTACTGAACTTCCATTATATGCAAGTCACTTTATGCCAATTGTGAGGCACTGCTTCTCAGACTTTTCTACCCCAAATCCTAAATGCAGAGTGTAAAACCTCTTACCCTCAGGGTTCTAGCCAAAACAAGCCACCAGCACATTTCTTTAAGTGTTTTTTTTTAAATTGTGATTTTTGTGTTGGACTTTAAACAATGTAAACACATTTTAAGATTTTTTTAGTATTAAAGGTAATGAATGCTTAACTGGTCCCCCAAAAAGTCTGAGTAAAATTGACAGGAAAGTTGAACAGTATTCATGCCATGGCTGTGTGTACCTACTGTAGACTACCTGTCTTTTCTGGGTTCATGTTACCCATTTGGGGGCATCTCAGATAAGAAATGTCTGTTCCTTTAAGAACGTTGCAAATATATCAAGGAGATGAAAAAAAAAGATTTTGAAGAAAGCAATATTATTTTATGCTTTAAATCCAATGTGGTTATTTAACTCTTATTAAAATTTCAATTCAGCCATTGAAGATACATCATTAGGCAGTGATTCAGTAAAAACTAGCCAGATAGAAAATAAACACATAGGAGTCTAGAAGAGAGAAAGAAAATATGACTTTAGGTGATCTCGCAGAGCTAATGTAGTGTTATACTTTCCATTTTAAAAGAAAATTGATTTTATTAATGTTCTTGAAAAAAATATCTTAAAAAGTAAAATATTATCTTAAAAGGGTTTAAATTTGTCATTAGATTAAAAAATATGTTAATCAGATTAGTGATAAAAATTTTAAAATTTAGTTTGTAAATACAAACATAAAAGCATTTTTGCCACATTTTTTTTCCTAATGGATCTTTGATTTTTACCCTTCCTATCATCCATTTCTTCCTTTACACTTTCTTAAAATTCATGTAGTATTCTTTTTAATGTTTATGACAAATGGAACTTGTACCAGACTTTTATTTTAGTTAAGACAATTTACTCCACTGATTCCCAAACTTATATTTGAAGAGATAAACCTTTTTCTGTCAGTCAGTATAAATTACGATATGAATCTCAGAATCTATATACATCTCGCAGAATATTCCAAATATTTCAGAAGGGTATGCAATAAAATATTAACAGTTGTTATCTTTGTGTATATGTATCTTTATAAATATTTATGTATTATATATATATAAATATATATGTCTTATATATGTATCTGTATGTCTTTTCTGATATTTTTTTCAGTGAGCAAAATAATTTTAATAGTAGAAAAGATAAAGGTACTTAAAATAGTCCTTAAAATAATATTCTGCTAGACTTTGATATTAACATGTTTGCTTATAGGAATTTTGATTTTGTTTACTCTTGTCTTTGAAGTGGTGATTCTAGGTTGAACCTCTTTTTCTTGTATTTACTGCTTTTGACTCCCTTCTCACATGTGAAGATATACATTGTTTGGTAGTTTAGGTTATGGGGGGTTAGAACTATCAAAAGTGATAGTAAAACCAATAGAGCTCTATTCGAAAGGAGTTTCATGTTGGTGCCTTCCCTTAGTTTTGTTCATATTTGCAGGAGTGTGGTTGCTCCAGGACACATATATGGGGAAATGCAAGCTGTAATGCTAGGGCTAATGTATGCTATCACATTAGGGCTAATGTATGGTATCAGTGGAGAGAGTTCTGGTGTTTATGGCAAGATTCTTTTTCCAAACACTTGAACCCTTGCTTTCTGTCCATTCATAAGAGTTGATAGTCTAGTTTAGGTAACCTAACACTTATAAATCTGTTTTACTTCTCTGAATGTTTTCTTCCTCTTTCTTCTCCTATCTTTTAAGACTCAATCCTGTGCCTCTGGAATCCTAATATAATTCCTTCTGTACTTTGTTAATTTACATTTTATTTCGCAGTGATGTATCCACTTGAATGTCATGCAGGGTGGAGGAAGAGCAATCAAAAGCAATCATAAAATTATATGTTTTCCATCCCTTCCAGAAGGAAAGGGATTCTGGAATTCTCATAGAGGATCAATGTTGATTTTTTGGCATTTTCATCACCCAGGAACATATAGTCTACCTTGACTGCCTGTGAGTTACAAAAATAAAATCGATTTCTTTCTGTTATTTCCTACATATAAAGTTTTATTGCATATGCTCTCTCCAATTATCAGTCTCTCTACTCTCAACCCAACTCAGTTAAAATAATATAAAATTTCACACCCTATCTACCTCTAAATATCAACCTGGAGGTAAAATAAAATAGAGAAATCACAATGTAGTGAGAAGAGTATAGTGTTTAGAATCAGACACATCTGGGTTTGAGTTCCCTATCTGCTTTTTCACTGTGTGACTACAGTCAAATCATATGACCTGTCTATATCAGCTACAGTTAGAATTGATATACTATTGTAGAGTAGCTGATATATGGTAGCCGTTACTGAAATTTATGGATGTGAAAGTATTTTGAAATTTACAAAGTGCTTTATAAATGAAGAATTAGGGTTTTTCTTTTTCTGAAAAATTTTCATGTTAATCCTCCTCGGATATATATGGCTTTCATAATGCCCTAACTTCACCTAGATCCATAATGCTCTTTCCCTTTAGTTTATTTTGGGACTGTAGTTACTGGTCAGACAGTAACTCTGACAGAAGAATCTCTTCCTGTCTCTCTATCTTTGCTCAGGTGGAACTTATTGTCTGAATGACTGACTGAACATTTAGTATATGCTTTCAAGCACTGATGTATATATTTCAAGTTTATATCGCGTCTCCCCAAACAGCACTTAGCACAGTGCTTTGCCTGTCATGCCTTCCTCCTTAGTACATGTGACCTGGGGATTTAATGGAAAGTACGTGGCTTATAGGCTCTGGCTCACATACACTGGCTTTTGGTGAAGGGAATCTAGAATGAGCTTTAGAGTTAGGTCCGGTTTGAGTTCTGGCTCTGTCTCTGACCATCTCTAGATATTTGCTTAATATCTCAAATTTGTTTTTGTTTTTTTTTTACTTTAGAGGACCCAAATCAGACTATGGTTGGGAGAATTGTTAAAGATCTGCCTTGGGACAGAACCTTTCTTTTTAAAGATACGTTAATTTGGATTGCTCTCTCTAGCCTCCTACCCAGATGAGAAGCTCTTTCTTTTTATATTATATTTTAATTATCTTCCATGGTATCACAACCCTTGTCACTTGCCTCATTTTTTTCTACCCACTCAAATGTCAGAGGCTTATATAATTGAAAAATAGAGATGTTTCTGCTATTTATTTTTGTGCTTGGGTGTTTTGGGGCAAGTGGGTGGGAATACTGACTCCTAAATTGTCACATTCCAAAGGAAGTCTTAGTAAATGTATATAAATTATAAAATAAAACAAATGGTTTAATCTGCCTATAGTAGTCACTATTGTTTGCCTACCCTTCCTTTCATCTCACCCTTCATTTCTGATAGGAATACCCCCAAATTTTCATGTAGCTGCCCTTCTACTATGTTGTCTAAGTGCTTCAGAGAAAGGTGACCACACTCTGACTCCAAGGAGTAAGTCCTGGTTGGTCTAAGTCTCGTCAATCTTACCCTTTTTTCACAGTTACGTTCAGGAGTATGGGCCTAAACCAGGTGGCTTAAGTCAGTGTCTTATTCAGGAAGGCCCAGGCCCATGGAACCCAATTTGAGTCAATGAAATGCAAGAAGACAAGGTTGTTTGGGGCTTTGAGGAACGAAGTTTTCTGACCCGGAAGAGATCAGACGAGGTCTTCTCTCTTCCTTTGGATTTCAGGATGTGTGGATGTGAAACTGGGAATTGCCACAGCCACTTTTCTGGCATGAAGGAAGATACACTGAACGTGAAACCAATGCAGAGAAAAGACGAGTGAAGGGGATCCCAAAGAAATAGAACTTAAATACTAGATCAAGTATTTCCTGAGGACCGGCCTACCTCTTTTTTTTTTTTTATGTAGTATGCGGTCCTCTCACTGTTGTGGCCTCCCCCATTGCGGAGCACAGGCTCCGGACGCACAGGCTCAGTGGCCATGGCTCACGGGCCCAGCCGCTCTGTGGCATGTGGGATCTTTCCTGACCGGCGCACAAACCGGTCCCTTGCATTGGCAGGCGGACTCTCAACCACTGCGCCACCAGGGAAGCCTCCCAGCCTACCTCTTGACTTGCACTTAAGAGAGTCCTAACCTTATTGTGTAAGTTGATCTGAGTAAGGTTTTATGTTACCTTAAAGATGTGAAAGCATCCTTAAGTGATATACCATTTTATTTTATTTTATTTTTATTATTATTATTATTTTTTGCGGTACACGGGCCTCTCACCGTTGTGGCCTCTCCCGTTGTGGACACAGGCTCCGGACGCGCAGGCTCAGAGGCCATGGCTCACGGGCCCAGCCGCTCCACGGCATGTGGGATCTTCCCGGACCCGGGCACGAACCCGTGTTCCCTGCATCGGCAGGCGGACTCTCAACCACTGCGCCACCAGGGAAGCCCGACATACCATTTTAAAATTCATGTTTTCCCTAGGGATGAAAATGTGATCTAGGCCAGTACCATCCAATAGAACTTTGTGTGATGATGGAAATGTTCTGTATAAGTGCTGCCCAATAAGGTAGCCACTATCCATATGTGGCTATTGAGCAATTGAAATGTGGCTAGTACAACTCAGGAACTGAATTTTAAACTTTATTTAGTTTTAATTAATTTGAATTTAAATAGCCTCATGTGGCTAGTGGCTACCATATGAGGTAGCACAGATCTAGACCAGTTAACCTTCAGATGGTTCAGAACACTCTTCAACATCCCTCTGAAGCTTCTGTCTCCAAGTGATCACTAGTAACTTTCGAATTCTATTTAGAATTTATCATATAATTCTAAAACAAAACAGAGCTCATATTTGATTAAACTAAAATGTGTGTATTAAATGTTTTTTATTTGCTCAGATTTGTATTTCACATAATGGGTGCTGTAAGAAGAATAAGCATGTGCCTATTCCTTGCCAAATAGCTTAAGACAAACATAACCTTGAACACATAAAAACAACCTTGAACAATACAGAACAATGTGTGATTATGTATCTATATCTTTAAATTTCTAAAAGACTTGGAAGGAGAAAGATTGGGAAGGCTTCTTTGCCTAACTCTAACCAGTATGGCTTCCTAAATAGGGTAATAGTGACACATGTAGTGACAACTTTCTACTAAGGGAATGTTATTTATTGCAAGGCACTTAACATCTTTTTGACTCACTATTGGCCTCAAGTAACATTAAAATTTTACTGCCTTCAACCAGGAGAGAAACAGATTAACAGATAAATGCCTTTTCTGAGTTAAATATCTTTGTTGTACAAGTACTAAATACAGCTTTTGATGATGAGTCTTATGCATTTTGATTTACTCTGTTATGGATGGCTCTCTTTTCCCTTTCTCCTTCTCCTTTTCTCTCCTCGGTGTACTTTCCATAGACATATGTGCAAAGCATTGTGTCTTTTTCCATTAAAAAAATTTTCTAACTTGGATATGGTAGTCATAGCATGGAGGGAACACATTCTTGGTTGGATTTTTCATTCTTTAGGTCTCTGCCAATTACTGTCAAAAGCAGTGGTGACTTTTTGTAAGGTGGATGCTTGTTCATTAGAAAGTGGCCTGAAACAATGAATTCCCTTCACATAAACCATTGAACTATCATGAGATGGTAACGACTTTCTGTCACTCCCAACCTAGGTCTAATCCAAACTTCTGACCCAGAGGTGTAAAGACTTTGTAGCTCATTAGTGATTCCCCTGGAGCCATCAAATGCCAAGTCTCTAGTCACATGGAGCCTAAAGTGAAGAAGTATTGTGCACCTTTTAGCATTAGTTGTATTTTAATGGCAAACATGATAGGATTTACTAAGCTAAAATACTTAAAATGTAAAAAATTAATCATTCTCAATATTTTCTATATGAGACTAAGGTGATCATGTTAATACGTTTCAAAATACTTTATTGTAATTGCATTATGTTACTGAAACTGTTTCATGGAATCCCAGTGAGGATAATAGTCCTATTCAGTTGGGCAGAAGTGGATTTTTTCATTTATTGTAGTATATAAAATGTCATTTCATAAGCTGGGAACTAGATTGAGGGGAAAGGGATGGTTCTTAATGCTGGACTAAAGATAGTTTTTATTATGTGATCAGGACAACTGAGTTCTCTTTACTGTTTCCTGAATTCCTTAAAAAAATCTTATTTTGAATTTAAATGAGAAATGAAGAACAGACCTTTTTTTTTTTTTTTTTGCAGTTTGTGGGCCTCCCCCTGTTGTGGCCTCTCCCATTGCGGAGCATAGGCTCCGGATGCATAGGCTCAGCGGCCATGGCTCACGGGCCTAGCCGCTCCGCGGCATGTGGGATCTTCCTAGACTGGGGCACGAACCCGTGTCCCCTGCATCGGCAGGCGGACTCTCAACCACTGCGCCACCAGGGAAGCCCAGAACAGACTTTTAAACCCAGTTTTCCTGTTACTAAATTAGCAAAAGTTGGTGGTTTAGGAATGCTCTTTGAGCTAAGAAGCCTGATCAGGTTTTTTCAGGCCACTGTAAACTTTGGAGTTCAGGTTATGATGTAATGTCATAATCCGAAAATAATTAGTTTTATTTTTATTTCTCTTAATGTGTAAGCTTGAAACAAAACTATATAAAACAATAGGTAGTTTATCCAGACTGACTGTAATATCATTTTCATTTCTGGGGTCTATCAAACCAAAGCATTGTCAATTTCATGCTTCCAAATATATCCATTATTTATGGTCCTATATACTTCTGAAATATATATTTCTTTGTGAAACAATTTGCTTTAATTTAAGAGAAAGACCAATTGAACTCTTAACTAAATTCAATGTTACATTTAACCCAAACAGTGTATGATATGTATAACTGAAGCATTAATCATCTTTTATGAATTTAAGGATCTATTAGTGATTCTATTACAATACCCCATTTTAAGTTTTTATTTTTTGAAAATATTTCATCAGAAAAATAAGCTTGATGGCAAAATGTGATATGAATAATTTTTATCTTCTTAGTTTATTTTTACTTGAATATTAGTTACTTTAGGCTCTAATTCACATGTTTACAGTTATTCAATTTTAATTGAATTAAATGACAGAAAGAATATGCTCAAACAAATTAATATTTTATAAATTTATGTTTAATAGTCAAGAAATAGCTCATGTTGACATTGCAATTCTTGCTGCAATTTAAAATTCCTATTAACTTCTGAAGACAAATCTTTTCAAAAGTGGCAGACATATTAACAATGATCTTCAGTTATCACATCTCCATCATAGCTTTGTAAGTTGGTATTCTCTTTGTTAAACTGAGCAAAGTCAATATGTACTCCATTTATAGCTGGATGAACCTGACAGTTTGTATCTTCTCTCTGAAAGTTGTCTGCCTTGTTGAGTAGCCTGTAAAGACAAGCTGCCAGATCTTCATTAATACCTCGGTTCCTTTTTTATTGTTAAGAGAAAGTGGTGTTTGTCTGGTAGATCATCCAGAGAGCTGTGTACTTTTATGTCTAGGGTAATTTTTAAATTTTGAGTTATATTTCTTTTTCTCTAAAATTCTAAAACTTTAGCCAGTAGCCAAATATTTTTACTTTGTTGTACCATTTCTTGCTTAGTCTTAATCCCTAAAACAGTGCACTGTACTTATTTTTTTTTTTTTTTTTTTTTTTTTTTTTTTTTTTTTTTAGTGGTATGCGGGCCTCACTGTTGTGGCCTCTCCCGTTGCGGAGCACAGGCTCCGGACGCGCAGGCTCAGCGGCCATGGCTCACGGGCCCAGCCGCTCCGCGGCATGTGGGATCTTCCCGGACCGGGGCACGAACCCGTGTCCCCTGCATCGGCAGGCGGATTCTCAACCACTGCGCCACCAGGGAAGCCCCTACACTGTACTTATTTTACACAGTTAATTTCAAAAGCATTTTTAGATATGTTTATCCTTATGATAATACTTGAAATTAAATTAAAAAGATGATATTTTTATCATCATTTAACCAATATAACATTTGAAATGCTATACTAAGAAATTAATGATTTGGTGTTAATTAATCCAATCCTCCTTCTAAGTCTTTTAGCACTTACACATGTGTAGATATACAATCCTATATTGTTCTGTATTGTTCAGGGTTGTATTTGCATGTGTTTGTCTTAAGCTGTTTGGTAAGGAATAGGCACATGCTTATTCTTCTTATAGCCCCCATTATGTGAAATACAAATCTGAGCAAACAGAAAACTTTCAACACCCCCTGACCACGCATACACCCATACACCATTGACACTTTAGAATGATTAAATCTGAACTTTGCTTTTTTGAAAGAATTATTTAATACAATTCAAAATGGAATTCATAATAGTTATTATTGGCCATTTGGAGACAGAAGCTTTAGAGGGATGTTGCAAAGTGGTGTCAACCATCTGAAGGCTGATTGATCTAAATCTGTGCTATCTCATATGGGAGCCACTAGCCACATGAGGCTATTTAAATTCAAATTAATTAAAACTAATTAAAGTTAAAAATTCAGTTCCTGAGTTGCACTAGCCATATTTCAATTGTTTAATAGCCTCATGTGGATGGTGGCTATCTGTCATTATTGGGCAGCACTTACACAGACAGAACATTTATTGTGCAAAGTTCTATTGGACAGGACTGGTTTAGTCCACATTTTAACCTCTAAGTTTAATATTTTTATATTGAAATATAGTATTATTTTTCTATAATAATAAAAATCAAAGGAAATAATTGGGAAATAGTAGTGAACCCTAAGGAAAAAAAAATCAAAGGTATTAAAGTTTTGATTGATAGCTGTTTTTCTTTGCAAAGAAGATGATAATAATTTGGTGTTGTTTCTTATACCTTGAATTCTAGTTTATAGGAAGAGGCATAAATATCAGTTATGGGGTTCTGGGCTCCCTCAGCCGTTTTTTTTTTTAATAATAACTGCGCAAGCCTGCACAAGCAGAAAACCCATAACCCTATTTAGAAGATGAGGATATACAAATATTTCTCTAATATCCCAGAGGAGAAATCCACTAGCATGTCAGAATATTATAACCAAAAGAGGATACTTGTACCTGTTATCAGTTTGAAATATTGTCCTCTACATTGTTCAATTAATGATGACCTAGCTAAACAAAAAGTTTAGGGATTTTGGTAGATGGGAAAATGGTCAGTATATATATGCTGTAACTGTTGACAGGTTTAATTTCATTTTGAGCCACTATCACAGGGAATATGTGGATACTATTTTAGTAATCTGTTATTTTCTCAGCTTATTTATAACAGTCAAAGGAAAGATGGTATCATCTATGCTTATAGTGAAAAATCTTTGGAAGGCAGAAAGCAAGTTTCTTATGAAATTTTGGTGCAGGAGTTCATCTGTCAGGTCTAGAAATGACTAGTTATTGTTACCATATACCCAAGAACATCTATGACTGATATGGAAATATAGAACATTTTGAAAGAATTCAACAAGCAATGAGTCCATGTTGTTTTTTGCCTGTCAAGTTTATAATTAAAGTTCCTTGTTTTACTTCCTAGATAATTCTTCCAATGCAAGTCAGATCTTTTTAAACTATAATGCTTGGAGCGAAGGGTGGTGTTAGGGGAGCAGGTAAGATTTTACAAAATGGTTAAAGGATGCCATTGCTATGATATTAACACCCATATTTATAGCAGTATGAAGAACAGAATTGTTCAATATATTAGTCAAAGATGAATTAGTAAAATTTCCCATTCTGACGTGCAGTTAGATTGCTGAAGTATACTGGGTATTAGAAATTTTTATAGAGTGGATCCTGCAAAGTCTTAACACGTTAGCCTAATGATGACTTTAAAAAATGATTAGGATTGTAGCAGTTTGGTTGTCCTGTTTTAACCTCACTATCATTATTCTAGATTGTTCATAAATAATTTTTACTTTTACATTCTCCTAGAGAATTCTGTCCTATGTTACCCATCTCACAGGGAGAAAACACAAGAATTTATTTACAATAAATACAAATTTGCCTGTAAAATATAGTTTTCCCATTAAAAAATAAAGTGAGTGAGAGAAACAATATGTTATTTCCCTTGTTCTAGGTGCCTGATACTTAGTATACCGACCATGTCAGAGAATGAGTACTTTCTATGAATAAAGGATATTGATGTTCCAAACTATCTTGGAAATGCGATCCCTTTATCCTAAGTGCCAACGCAAAATTTCAACCTTCCTGTGCCTAAGGACACCTGAATAAAGAATAAGAGCAGAAGGACCCTAGAGGGAAGCCTTAGAGAATCCAAGGAGAGTGGAGAATGGATCAAAAGAGCAGAAGTAGGTGATGTGGCTGTTTTTCCCTTTCTTAACACTCTCCCTTTTGCAAATAAGTATCTTCTTGCCTCAGCTTTATTTTTCAAATTATAATCAAGATTGAAACAAGTCAGACCGATGAGACTCATTTGTTTCCTTTCTGAGCTAAGGCAAGTGGATCTAATTTCTTTCTGAGACCAGGCAGGTGGCATAATAGACGGTGTGGGAGTGAGTGAAGAGGAGGAATGGTAACGGAGGGGAGACATCAGTTGTAATTTGTCTTGACTTTGTAAGACTTTTCCTTTTTGCATGACATGCTGTCTACAAATGGAGAGATACCCTGTTAAGTAATTGCTCAGGTTATTAGAATACTGTGCTTAAAAAGGACTCCTAAGCTGCGTTAGCTTGGGTAGACATCACCGGTGCTCATCCTCAAGAGGTCAGTCCAAGAACCAATCTATTTAACATCTTCATCAATGACCAAGATAATGGAAGAGAAATAGCAGGCCCGTTAATTAACTTTAGGAAAAACATTAGACTGCAAGGAGTGGCTTGCACATTGTAGGGCAGGGTATGAATTTTAAATGACCTTTGCTGTGATAAAGCATTTGTCCTTTGCATTCAAAATCTCAAAGGCTATTTGTGTTTTGAACATCCCTGCAGGCATGTCTGAGAAAATGAAGTGAGCTCTTGCTACTATGAATTTGTGTATTCTGTTTGCTAGATCACAGCGGATCAGGCCTGGAACAGTTTTGTTTTAAATAGAATCATCCATTTCTTTTTTTTGTTTGTTTTTTGCGGTACGCGGCCCTCTCACCGTTGTGGCCTCTCCCGTTGCGGAGCACAGGCTCCGGACGCTCAGGCTCAGCGGCCATGGCTCACAGGCCAAGCCGCTCCGCGGCATGTGGGATCTACCCGGACCGGGGCACGAACCCGTGTCCCCTGCATCAGCAGGCAGACTCCCAACCACTGCGCCACCAGGGAAGCCCCAGGGAAGCCCTAGGGAAGCCCTAGGGAAGCCCTAGGGAAGCCCTATCCATTTCTTATAGGTGCATCTCCACATGTTTTTCTTCTTTCCCTGCGTGTGGCTTTTTCCTGGAGTTTCTAAGCAGTGCTGCATTGGTGTAAGGGAGGGCCAGCTACATAATTTGCGAGGCCCGCTGCAAAAAGAAAATGTGGAGCCCCTTATTCATAAAGAAGGAAAAAAAATGTAGTTAAAGGTACTAAGATGTGAAGCTTTTCCCATTCTTCCATGGTCTCTCTCTGGACTTGTATGGTGTTTTTTATTTGCTATTTAATGTCATTTTAAGAAAAAAAAAAGAAAATTTAAATTATTAGCATAAATTTTATTGTTCATCTTTATATTGTGTAATGTCAGTTCTAAATGCAATTTGAGAACATTTAACTTGTATGTGGAGTCACCAAAACTATGCAAGTTATATTTTGTAGCTCATACATGCATATGTATTTCTTTCTTACCAGAAGGGTGGAAACTCTGCACAAAACGAACTCAGCTATTTTTAGTTCACTTCTTGATATGCACACATTCTACTAATACTCCAAGTCTTTGGCTTATTGATGAGTAAGAAAGGACTGAAAGAAAAAAAGTTATGGGTTGCCCTATCTTTCCCTTTCCTTCTATGTCATCATTTTTGGTGTAAGAGATTGGCTAATACAGGGAAGTAACACAGGTAAGAAAGGATAAATAGGGTTCCTTGGTCATTTGTGTTCTTTAGAACACTGTTACCTTCTCTCTGTGTTTGAATTAAGTTCTGATTTGAGTAGAAAGTTTGGCTTCTCAAGGCTTTCAGTGCCTTTGCTTACTCATAGTTATAATACTCTTACTTAGTACTCACTTTGAATCTTGATGAACTGTCATGCATTCTGGATCCACTAGTTTTCTGTGTTCATGGGACATCTGAACTTCATATGTGAAGGGGTGGTAAGGAATGCAGACACCATATGACACCTGTCTCCGCTGTTCAGGTACATGCTTGATTGTCCCATTGGACTTGACTTACAATATACAAGTTTAAAGGTAAAGTTATTACAGATTTTAAGATGATAACAGAAGAGCATTAAACCAAGCTCAGGAGCCAATGCTACTGCACAGGCTACACACCCATGAAGCTGGGCCTGATGTAGGGTCTTCATATATTTTCTCTGCCTGCTATGCTCATACTCGTGGTCCCCTTTCTCTGACCTTGCCACAACAGATAGTTGATCACATCTTCCTACAAAATTCTGTGTTCGTTTTACCTCTGTAAGCCAAGAAGCAAGAAATTCCTTTACTAGGCTGGGAGAGAAATTGCCATAATAAAGGACTACTTCTAAAACTCCAGTATTTAAATATGCATCTATGTCAGGTTTAGGCATAAAATAAATGCTGAATTACATAATTTTTTTTTCTTAAGTTATAGGATATCCTCTATATACTTTTTGGGTTCTTGCATCTTGCATGCAAGACTTAGAAATATTTTCAGTTTTTGTCTAATTTGGGGCCTGAGGGGTTACCAGCGTTTATTATCCCGTTTTTAATTGTTTGTACTTCAGATTCTGGAGATGGCATTCAAGCCCTGCTCCTCTACCCTTATATCTCTGGCTTTGACTTCAGAGAAAAATGACAAGGGTTCTCTAACGTGTGAATTCATTGTGACCTTGGGCAAATTTTAAAATCTGTCTGTCTTAGTTTATTTCATTTGTTAAAAGGGGATAATGGCTATCTTAATTTAAGGATTTAGTGAAATTATAAAAGTGCCTAACAGCAGTCCTATCACATGTGCTCTACTAAATCTTTTCTGATAGTAAGTTAATGTAGGAAATAAATCCCTGTTTGCACCACAGTTGGCACTCAATCTCTATGTGAGTTTAAAAAGTTTAATTATCCCATAACCACTTACTCAATCTTATTTCCTTAACTTATTGTGTTCTTAACTCATCCTAAAGATTGGATGTGCTAGCACACCTTAGGTGTGCTAGTGGATTTTGTATGGAAAGATAGGTACTTGCCTGCTTGCTTCACAATAAAATGCTAATATAAAAAATAGCTTTATCCTTATCTGCCATCAATTATTTTTGCATCAGGTGTGCAAGTTAAAATTTTACAAATCAGGCAGAAAAATATGATCCATGTGGTTTTACCCTTACATTGCTTCTTAGCTCAGTGGTTTTTTTTTTTTTTAAAGATTTATTATTTATTTATTTATTTATTTTATTTTTGGCTGTGTCGGGTCTTAGTTGAGGCACGTGGGATCTTTTGTTGCGGCATGCGGACTCTTCATTGTGGCGTGCAGGCTTCTCTCTAGTTGTGGCGCTTGGGCTCCAGGGTACGTGGGCTCTGTAGTTTGCAGCATGTGGGCTCTAGATGAGGCATGCAAGCTCAGTAGTTGTGGCGTGCCGGTTGCCCTGTGGCATGTAGGATCTTAGTTCCCTGATCAGGAATCGAACCCGAGTCTCCCACATTGTAAGGTGGATTCTTTACCACTGGACCACCAGGGAAGTCCCAGCCCAGTGTTTTTTATTATAAAATTTATGTTTATTAGAGAAAATGTAAAATACTAACAAAAGAAAATGAAGAAAGAATTGTGTACATTGAAGATACTCAGTGTAAATAGTTTGTCTTTTCTTCTTTTGGTCTTAATGCATAACTGTAAAAACACTGTTGGGATAGTACTGTATATAAAATTTTATATCCTGTTTTTTTAGATAACATTATATTGTAAACTATTTTTTATGTTACAGTCTGCATGAACATTTTGATGACTGCAGAATATACTACAACATGGATTTATTTAATGAATCCTCTATTTTCTGATACAATTTCATTCAGAGTATATACTGTGTTGAACATCTTTTAACATAAAACTTTTTCCATTTTCAAAGCTATGCCTTTAGGATGGAGTCCCAAAAGAACATTACTGGGTTAAAACATGTTACACATTTTAAGTCTCTTGATACTTGTTGACAAATTACTTTCCAGAGGAGTTATACCAATTTTTTACTCTTATCAGGGATTTATCACAATGCCAGCCTCTATTTTTGTAATAATCTTTGCTATTTTGATAAATGAAAAGTGATGGCACTTTGCTCAATATAGACTATTTTTATTAGTGATGATGGATGTATAATTCATATATAAATATATAATATAGATACTATATATTAGATTTAGAAAACAAACATATCTGTATATAGCTGTAACTATATGTTTGTTTTCTAATTCTGATTCCATCATGAAATACAGTATCTCCTTCAGGTCATTTGGTAAACCACACATTCTTTTTTTTTTTTTTTTAATTAATTAATTTTATTTATTTCTGTTTTGGCTGTGTTGGGTCATCGCTGCTGTGCGCGGGCTTTCTGTAGTTGCGGGGAGCGGGGGCTACTCTTCGTTGTGGTGCACAGGGTTCTCACTGCAGTGGATTCTCTTGTGGAGCACAGGCTCTTGGCACACAGGCTTCAGTAGTTGTGGCACATGGGCTCAGTAGTCATGGCTTGCGGGCTCTTGAGTACAGGCTCAGTAGTTGTGGTGCATGGGCTTAGTTGCTCTGCAGCATGTGGGATCTTCCCAGGCCAGGGCTCGAACCCGTGTCCCTTGTATTGGCGCGCAGGTTCTTAACCACTGTGCCACCAGGGAAGCCCAAACCACACATTCTTAATAGTCATGATCTCCTGGCAGGAGGATGGGAGAAGAAAACAGTGAAAAATTTCTGCAGAGCTTCTTTTATTTTTTTTTTTTTTTTTTCCCTTTTGCGGTATGCGGGCCTCTCACTGCCGCGGCCCCCCCCATTGCGGAGCACAGGCTCGGGACGCGCAGGCCCAGCGGCCACGGCTCACGGGCCCAGCCGCTCCGCGGCATGTGGGACCCTCCCGGACCAGGGCACGAACCCGCGTCCCCCGCATCGGCAGGCGGACTCCCAACCACTGCGCCACCAGGGAAGCCCGCTTCTTTTATTTTTGATGTTTCCATTTTTTTTGGTTTGTTTTGTGGTACGTGGGACTCTCACTGTTGTGGCCTCTTCCGTTGCGGAGCACAGTCTCCGGACGCACAGGCCCAGCGGCCATGGCTCACGGGACCAGCCGCTCCACGGCATGTGGGATCTTCCCGGACCGGGGCACGAACCCATGTCCCCTGCATCGGCAGGCGGATTCTCAACCACTGTGCCACCAGGGAAGCCCTGATGGTTCCATTTTTTAAACTCCCCCCCCCCCGCCCCTTGATAAAACTGTCAGGAAAAAACTCTGATTTCCTGTCATAGTGGTATGAGCAGGATTGGCTTATCCCTGCCCCTATCCTTTGCTTCTTCCCCCTCATAAAACCTTTATGTGTCCTCCCTTCCTTACTCTCCCTGTAGTCCCCAGACAGTTTTCTGCATTTAACCGTTGGCAATGTGGTTTTACATTTCTCTAGCAGTTTGATTTTGAAGACCTTGCCAGGTTTTTGAGGTTTTTTTCCCCCCCTTAATTTATTTTATTTTATTTTTTAAAGGTTTAGGCTGTTTTGCTGTATTAAGAAATGCTGGGGAGAAAAATGTTAGAGAAACATTGTATTAGGATGCCCAAATCTCTTTCTCTCCCTTAAGCTAAAACACATACAGTTTTACCCTGAGGAGCCAATTCTTTAGAAAACCAAGCTAACAGAGAATGAAATGAAAGGCAGCCTACATTAAATTTCATTTAAGCCTATTGTTTAATTTATGTTCTTTTGATGCATAATAATGTTTCTGTGTGTTTGGTCACTCCTTTGTTTTTCATCCTATCTTTGGGCCTTCTGGAAGATTCTGTTCTGGAGTCTTCTTAAATCAGCCAGTTTTCACTTCTTCGGAGGGTTGGTAGGTCAAGTGGGATATTTTTTAGCAGGTGTGTTGGCTTAGCTTTTTCCATTAAACCTTATTTGGCTTTCTCCTTTTTGACTTTAATAATATGACGTCTTACTTCTGTTGATCAATTTAAAAATTTTTGATTATTCACTTGTGCTTCAGTTGTTTTCCCATATTTTCATAGTATTTTGTTTATTTATTTATTTGGGGTACAGCCCTGGAACAGACACAGGGATTTCCCATGGAAGTATGATGGTTACATGCTCTAAGCTGTGTTGTAGACCTCTGAAGATCAGGAATGGTTCCATATTGGGAGCCATGTGGCTAAGCAGGATATAATTGCCTCATTTTTGACCCAGCAGTCGAAGATGCTGTGTTTTGCTGGAGGGAAGTGTTCACAGAGACTGCCTGTGTTGTATTTTTTTTTTTGAGGATTAACAGGAGACCTGAATTTTTAGGGTTTTCCATATGGTTACTTTCCCAGTTGCACTAACATTGACTTGAAATAAAAAACCACCTCTTCACTTTAGGGAAAAGAAAGTCCTGAGTCACTTGGTATTCCTTACACTCTGGAAGTCTGACTATAAAGGCTTACACTTCCTGCTGCGATTGTATCCTCCTTAAAAAAAATGAAGCAGCAACATGAATTTAGTTCTCTTTATCTGCACAGTGATTCTAAGTTCCAGTTTCTGCAGTCTTCCCTCTTTTACTACTTAATACACTTAATCATTTCTCTGCCTGGCATTCCCCTATAGGAGAGATTGAATTTAACAAATGTACACTAAGAATGATAGCTGACACTAATTCTATGAGCAGAAGGTTAAATCCAATCATAATTCCTGAGGTAATGGAGATGGGTAAGGTATGCAGATCTCAGAAGAGTCAGAGATTAAATGAAACTACACAGTCCCTTTGACTACGTAGCCACTAGGAAACTAAATAGCATTTTAAGGTAGGGTGATACCACAGCCTAAAGATTTATTTTTTTAAAAATGAACAAAGCATCACAGTCAAGCTGATGCAATAATTTTGCCTTCCCTCGAGGTGTTAGGCTCAAGTGAAGAAAGATGTTAGCTAAATACAATCTGGAATTAATACATTAATTTGCAGTCCCTTTCCCCCATCGTGCATAAAGTCTTCAACGATTTTAACTCAGATGGATTTTAGTCCATGATAAAAACTGGAAAGACTGTCTGCAAAGCTTTTAAAAATATAAATAAGTCACATTAGGGATATAGGGGTGGGAAGGGGAGGGAGAGATTCGCAAACACTTAAAAAAGTAACTGCTTGATTTAGTGTTTGTAGATTAAAGCTGTGGACCAGCATTTCTTGTAAGACTCGGTGGAGGAGTGTCGCTGGTGGCAGCTAATGGAGAACTGACGGAAAACTTGCAGCTGGGATGCTTGCTGGATCCTCCTCTAACAGCCCTTCTCAGTGGGATGGCAGGATTAGGGTTGAGGCTGAGAAGATAATGAAATCTGCATGCCTGGTCTGATTGCTTCTCTGATCTGATCACTAGTATCAGGGTGACAGCTGCTTTTCCAGTCCTCTGAGCAGCAAGTGGCAGAGCAGAATGTCAGTTGCATGTATCTCTTTAGCAGTCATATATTGACAATTAAGGAGGCAGTGATTCACATTTGTATTACCCTTACTAATGAGTATATGAAGTACTTAGTCAAAGACTTGGAGGATTTAGAGATCCCAGCGTGAATTCTTGTATGACTGAGCAGGGTTCTTCTTTTAAAATATACACACTATCAGTGAATAATCATCGTTTTGGGGTTGGTGTGTCTGTAAAGATATTGAACATTACATATGCAATTCACTTACATACACCTCAGAGGAAGACTGTCAAGTTTTAGGAATGCTGTAGTAGTACATGATATTGAAATTGGGCTACATTTGTTAAAATTCAAATTGAAAGTGATAGAAGAGAAAAACAAGAGATTACGTTTTTGTTTTGAAGGATTAAAGCTTTCTAAATTAGTGAGTTGGAACAAGGTATTATGTCATTAAAAAAATAAAATGCATAAATATATTAATTTTCATAGAAAGGAAACTGGTTAGATAAACCTGCTAACATGTATCCCAAGCATTTAAAATGTGCATATCCTTTGATGTGATATTTTCATATCAAGGATCAGATGATATTCACATGCTTGTTTTACTTAAATAATATGTCTTCTTTGCTGTTTGGTTTTTCAATTAAAAGTTACCTCCTTTTGTACTCTATTCAAATGATGCAATGTTTGACAAATATAAAAACATTATTTGTATTTGTATTAAAGATATGTAAGTAATGAAGCACAATAATAACTGAGCCTAGTAAATACACCATTCAATTAGGACCTCGACCATTACTTATATGATCATGTTTCTTTCCCACCTTGTCTCATTTTCTCCTTTCAATAGATATCCAGTAGTCTGAATTTTATCATTTTCTTTCCTAAAATGTTTTTTATCACATAAGTGTGTATTCTTTTTATTTTGTTTTTCAAAACTGAGGTATAATTTACATACAGTAAATTACACCCATTGTGGTGTACAATTCTGTGCGTTTTGAAAACACATACACTACTACAATCAAGATGTAGAGCAGTTCTGTCATCTCTCAAAATCCTCACATGCCGCTTTGCAGTCAGTCCCTCACCTTTCCTCAGCCCTTGGCAATCACTGAGCTATTTTTTGTCTCAAGAGCTTCACCTTTTCCAGAGTGTCATGTAAGCAGAATCATATGTCATATGGTCTTTTAAGTCTGTCTTCTTTCACTCTGCATAATACATTTGAGGTTCATCCATGTTTTTGTATGTATCAGAAGTTAATTTCTTTTTATGACTGAGTAGTATTCTATTATAGGGATATATTTACTATAGTTTATTGATTCACCAGATGAAAAATATTTTGAGTTTCCAGTTTTTGGCAATTACAAATATATCAGCTGTAAACATTTGTATACATGTTTTTGTGTGAACATAAATTTTGATTTCACTTGAGTAAATGCCTAGAAGTGAGATTTCTGGGTCGTATGGCAAGTGTATGTTTAACTTTATAAGAAACTTTACAAGATATAACAAATATTTCCAAAGAAGCTTTATCATTTTGCATTTTCACAAGCAATTTATCAAAGTTTCAGGATGCTCTGCATCCTCCTCAGCATTTAATATTGTTAGTTGTCTTATTTTTTATTTCAAATTTAGTCATTTTTTTGTTGTGGTATCTCATTGTGTTTTAATTCACGCTTCCTGAATGACTAATGATTTGAGCATCTTTCATGTGCTTATTTGCTATCTGTGTGTCATCTTTTGTGAAGTGTCCAAAGTTTTTGCCCATTTAAAAACTGGGTTGCTCATTTTCTCACTGAGCTTTGAGAATTTTTATGCACAGGCACAAGTCATTTAACAAATATGTGATTTGCAAATATTTTCTTTCAGTCTGTGACTTATTATGTTCTTTTAATAGTCTTTCGAAGAGCAGAAGTTCTTAATTTTGTTAGTGCCCAATTTATCAATTTTTTCTTTTATGTGTCATGCTTTTGGTGTTGTATCTAAGAATTTTTTGTAACCCAAAGTTACAAAGATTTGTTTCCCTATATTTTCTTCTAGGAGTTTTATTGTAGTAGATTTTA
Source organism: Kogia breviceps (assembly GCF_026419965.1). NCBI lineage: Eukaryota > Metazoa > Chordata > Mammalia > Artiodactyla > Physeteridae > Kogia > Kogia breviceps. The sequence continues at coordinate 50,406,489 of NC_081317.1, read as the reverse complement.
TTTTAAATCAGTAATCCATTTTCAATTAATTTTAGTATATTGTGATTCATTTTTTTTGTATTTAGATAGCTAACTGTTTCAACATCATTTATTGAAAAGACTGTCCTTTCTTTTTTTTAAATAGATCTTTATTGGAGTATATTTGCTTCACAGTACTGTGTTTGATTCTGTTGTACAACAAAGTGAATCAGCCATATGCATACATATATCCCCATATGCCCTCCCTCTTTTTAAAATTTATTTATTTATTTTTATTTTTGGCTGTGTTGGGTCTTCGTTTCTGTGCGAGGGCTTTCTCTATAGATGCGGCAAGTGGGGGCTACTCTTCATCGTGGTGCGTGGGCCTCCCACTATTTTGGCCTCTCTTATTGTGGAGCACAGGCTCCAGACGTGCAGGCTCAGTAGTTATGGCTCACGGGCCTAGTTGCTCCGCGGCATGTGGGATCTTCTCAGACCAGGGCTCGAACCTGTGTCCCCTGCATTAGCAGGCAGATTCTCAACCACTGTTATACCAGGGAAGCCCTGCCCTCTCTCTTGAGCCGCCCTCCCACCCTCCCTATCCTACCCCTCTAGGTAGTCTCAAAGCACCGAGCTGATCTCCCTGTGCTATGTTGCTGCTTCCCACTACTAACTATTTTACATTTGATAGTGTACTTATGTTGATGCTACACTCACTTCGCCCCAGCTTCCTCCTCCCCCACCGAGAGTCCACGCTCTATATTTACATCTTTATTACTGCCCTGCCACTAGGTTCATCAGTAGCTATCTATTTTACATTTGGTAGTGTATATATGTCAGTGTTACTCTCTTACTTCATCCCAGCTTACCCATCCCCCTCCCCATGTCCTCAAGTCTATTCTCTACGTCTGTGTCTTTATTCCTGTCCTGCCCTTAGGTTCATCAGAACCACTTTTTTTTAAGATTCCATATGTATGTGTTAGCATACGGTATTTATTTTTCTCTTTCTGACTTACTTCACTCTGTATGATGGACTCGAGGTTCATCCACCTCATTACAAATAACTCAATTTTGTTTCTTTTTATGGCTGAGTAATATTCCATTGCATATATATGCCACATCTTCTTTATCCATTCATCTGTCAAAGGACAATTAGGTTGCTTCCATGTCCTAGCTATTGCAAATAGTACTGCAATGAACACTGCGGTACATGTCTCTCTCTCTCTTTTTAAAAATAAATTTATTTATTTATTATTTTTGGTTGTGTTGGTTCTTTGTTGCTGCATGCAGCCTTTCTCTAGTTGTGGCAAGTAGGAGCTACTTTTCCTTGCAGTGCACGGGCTTCTTATTGCAGTGGCTACTCTTGTTCTGGAGCACAGGCTCTAGAGCGCATGGGCTTCAGCAGACACGGCATGTGGGCTCAGTGGTTGTGGCTTGTGGGCTTAGTTGCTCCACAGCCTGTGGGATCTTCCCAGACCAGGGCTCGAACCCGTGTCCACTGCATTGGCAGGCAGATTCTTTTTGATTGTAGTTTTCTCAGGGTATATGCCCAGCAGTGGGATTGCTGGGTCATATGGTAGTTCTATTTTTGGTTTTTTAAGGAACCTCCATACTGTTCTCCATAGTGGTTGTAACAATTTACATTTCCACCAACAGTGCAGGAGGGTTCCCTTTTCACCCCACCCTTTCCAGCATTTATTGTTTCTAGATTTTTTTGATAATGGCCATTCTGACCAGTGTGAGGTGATACCTCATTATAGTTTTGATTTGCATTTCTCTAATGATTAGTGATGTTGAGCACCTTTTCATGTGCCTCTTGGCCATCTGTATGTCTTCTTTGGTGAAATGTCCATTTAGGTCTTCTGCCCATTTTTTAATTGGATTGTTTGTTTTTTTGATATTGAGCTACACGAGCTGTTTGTATATTTTGGAGATTAATTCTTTGACCATTGTTTCATTTGCAAATATTTTCTCCCATTCTGAGGATTGTCTTTTCATCTTGTGTATGGTTTCCTTTGTTGTGTAAAAGCTTTTAAGTTTCATTAGGTTCCATTTGTTTATTTTTGTTTTTATTTTCATTACTCTAGGATGTGGGTCAGAAAAGATCTTGCTGTGGTTTATGTCAAAGAGTGTTTTTCCTATGTATTCCTCTAAGAGTTTTATAGTGTTTGGTCTTACATTCAGGTCTGTAATCCATTTTGAGTTTATTTTTGTGTATGGTGTTAGGGAGTGTTCTAATTTCATTCTTTTACATGTAGCTGTCCAGTTTTCCCAGCACCACTTATTGAAGAGGCTCTCTTTTCTCCATTGTATGTTCTTGCCTCCTTTGTCGTAAATGAGGTGGCCATTTATGCGTGGGTTTATCTCTGGCTTTCTATCGTATACCATTGATCTATATTTCTGTGTCTGTGCCAGTACCATACTGTCTTGATTACTGTAGCTTTGTAGTATAGTTTGAAGTCAGGGAACCTGATTCCTCCAGCTCCATTTTTCTTTCTCAAGATTGCTTTGGCTATTCAGGGTCTTTTGTGTTTCCATACGAATTGTAAAATTTTTTGTTCTAATGCTGTGAAGAATGCCATTGGTAGTTTGAAAGGGATTGCATTGACTCTGTAGATTGCTTTGGGTAGTATAGTCATTTTCACAGTATTGATTCTTCCAATCCAAGAACGTGGTATATTTCTCCATCTGTTTATGTCATCTTTGATTTCTTTCATCAGCGTTTTAGTTTTCTGAGTACAAGTCTTTCACCTCATTAGGTAGGTTTATTCCTAGATATGTTATTCTTTTTGTTGCGATGGTAAATGGGATTGTTTCCTTAATTTCTCTTTCTGATCTTTCATTGTTAGTGTATAGGAATGCAAGAGATTTCTGTGCATTAATTTTGTATCCTGCAACCTTACGAAATTCATTGATTAGTTGTAGTAGTTTTCTGGTGACATCTTCAAGATTTTCTATGTATAGTATCATGTCATCTGCAAACAGTGATGGTTTTACTTCCTTTCCAATTTGTATTCCTTTTATTTCTTTTTCTTCTCTGAGTGCAATGGCTAGGATTTCCAAAACTCTGTTGAGTAAGAATGGTGAGAGTGGACATCCTTGTCTTGTTCCTGATCTTCGTGGAAGTACTTTCAGTTTTTCACCATTGAGTATGATGTTTGTTGTGGGTTTGTCATATATGGCCTTTATTATGTTGAGGTAGGTTCCCTCTGTGCCCATTTTCTGCAGTTTTTATAAAAAATGGGTCTTGAATTTTGTCCAAAGCATTTTCCGCATCTGTTGAGATGATCATATGGTTTTTATTCCTTACTTTTTTAATATGGTGTATGACATTGATTGATTTGCATATATTGAAGAATCCTTGCACCCCTGGGATAAATCCCACTTGATCATGGTGTATGATCCCTTTAATATGTTGTTAGATTCTGTTTGCTAGTATTTTGTTCATGATTTTTGCATTTATGTTCATCAGTGATATTGGTCTATAATTTTCTTTTGTTTGTGGTATCTTTTTCTGGTTTTGGTATCAGGGTGATGGTGGCTTCATAGAATGAATTAGGGAGTGTTCCTCCCTCTGCAATTTTTTGGAAGAGTTTGAGAAGAATGGGTGTTAGCTCTTCTCTAAATGTTTGGTAGAATTTGCCTGTAAAGCCATCGGGTCCTGGACTTTGGTTTGTTGGAAGATTTTTAATTACAGTTTCAGTTTCATTACTTGTGATAGGTTTGTTTATGTTTTCTAATTCTTTCTGGTTCAGTTTTGGAAAACTGTACGTTTCCAAGAATTTGTCCATTTCTTTGTGGTTGTCCATTTTATTGGCATATAGTTTTTTGTAGTAGTCTCTTATAATCCTTCATATTTCTGCAGTGTCATTGTGATTTCTCCTTTTTCATTTCTAATTTTATTGATTTGCATCTTCTCCCTTTTTCTGTTGATGACTCTGGCTAAGGGTTTATCAATTTTGTTTATCTTCTCAAAGAACCAGCTTTTAGTGTTATTGATCTTTGTTATTGTTTTCTTCATTTTTATTTCTTTTATTTCTGCTTTCATCTTTATGACTTCTTTCCTTCTACTGACTTTGGGTTTTCTTTGATCTTTCTCTAGTTGCTTTAGGTGAAGTGTTAGATTGTTTATTTGAGATATTCTTGTTTTTTGAGGTGAGATTGAATTGCTATAAATGTCCCTTTTAGAACTGCTTGTACTGCCTCCCATAGGTTTTCGGTCATCATGTTTTGTTCTCATCTGTTTCTATGTATTTTTTATTTCCTTTTGATTTCTTCAGTGATCTCTTGGTTATTTAGTAGTGCACTGTTTAGCCTCCATGTATTTGTGTTTTTTTTTCAGTTTTTTTCCTGCAATTGATTTCCAATCTCATAGCGTTGTGGTCAGAAAAGCTGCTTGATGTGATTTCAATTTTCTTCAATTTTCTAAGGCTTGATTTGTGACCCAAGTTGTGATCTATCCTGGAGAATGTTCTGTGTTCACTTGAGAAGAAAGTGTATTCTGCCACTTTCAGGTAGAATGTTCTATAAATATCAATTAAATCTATCTGGTCTATTGTGTCATTTCAAGCTGTGTTTCCTTATTTATTTTCTGTTTGGATGATCTGTCCATTGGTGTAAGTGGGGTGTTAAAGTCCCATACTATTATTGTGTTACTGTCGATTTCCCCTTTCATGGCTGTTATCATTTGCCTTATGTATTGAGGTGCTCCTATGTTGGGTGCATAAGCATTTATAATTGTCATATCTTCTTCTCGGATTGATCCCTTGATCATTATGTAGTGTCATTCCTTATCTCTCTTAAGAGTCTTTATTTTAAAATCTATTTTATCTGATACGAATATTGCTACTCCAGCTTTCCTTTGATTTCCATTTGCATGGAATATCTTTTTCCATCCCTTCACTTTCAGTCTGTGTGTGTCCCTAGGTCTGAAGTGGGTCTCTTGTAGACAGCATATATATGGGTCTTGTTTTTGTATCCATTCAGCCAGTCTGTGTCTTTTGGTTGGGACATTTAATCCATTTACATTCAAGGTTATTATCGATATGTATGTTCCTATTACCATTTTCTTAATTGTTTTGGGTTTATGTGGGTCTTTTTCTTCTCTTGTGTTTTCTGCTTAGAGAAGTTTCTTTAGCATTTGTTGTGAAGCTGGTTTGGTGATGCTGAATTCTCTTAGCTTTCGCTTGTCTGAAAAGCTTTTGATTTCTCTGTCAAATCTGAATGAGATCCTTGCTGAGTAGAGTAATCTTGGTTGTAGATATTTCCCTTTCATCTCTTTAAGTATATCCTGCCATTCCCTTCTGGCCTGCAGAGTTTCTGCTGAAAAATCAGCTGATAACCTTATGCGGATTCCTTTATATGTTATTTTTTGTTTTTCCCTTGCTGCTTTTAATATTTTTTCTTTGAATTTAGTTTTTATTAGTTTGATTAATATGTGTCTTGGTGTGTTTCTCCTAGGGTTTAACCTGTATGGGACTCTGTGTGCTTCCTAGACTTGGGTGACTATTACCTTTCCCATGTTAAGGAAATTTTTCACTATAATCTCTTCAAATGTTTTCTCAGACCCTTTCTTTTTTGCTTCATCTTCTGGAACCCGTATAATTCGAATGTTAGTGCATTTAGTGTTGTCCCAGAGGTCTCTGAGATCTTCTTCAATTGTTTTCATTATTTTTTCTTTATTCTGCTCCTTGGCAGTTATTTCCACCATTTTGTCTTCCAGTTCACTTATTCGTTCTTCTGCCCCAGTTATTCTGTTATTGATTCCTTCTAGTGTATTTTTCATTTCAGTTATTGTGTTGTTCATCTCTGTTCTTTAGTTCTTCTAGATCTTCGTTAAATATTTCTTGTATTTTCTAAATCTGCGCCTGCATTATATTTTCAGGATTTTGGGTCATCTTTACTATCATTACTCTGAATTCTTTTTCAGGTAGATTGCCTATTTCCTTTGCATTTATTTGGTCTTGTAGGATTTTACCTTGCCCCTTCATCTGTGACATAGTTTTTTTCCATCTCTTTTTTTTTTTTTTTTTTTTTTTTTTTGTGAGTGGGATTGTTTTCCTGTACTACTGGTTCTTTGGCCTGAGGCTTCCAACACTGAAGCTTGTAGGCTGTTGGGTAGGGCTGGGTCTTGGTTTCGAGATGAGGACCTCTGGGAGACCTCACTCCGATGAGTATTCCCTGGGGTCTGTGGTTCTCTGTTAGTCCAGTGGTTCGTATTTGGAAGTCCCACCACAGGAGCTTCGGCCCAACTCCCTGTTCATAAACCAAGATCCTTCAAGCACCTGGAGTGGCAAAAGAAAAAAAAGAGAGAACAATAACAAAGTAAAAAAATTAGAGTAGGAAGCGAATCAATATGTTAGAAAGTATATAAAAATAAAAATATAGATGAAATAACAACCAGAAGGAAAAATAGAACCACAATAGTAAAAAAGGGGAGGAGGAAAAAAAAAAGGTGGAAAAGGCTTTGGCTCTGGAAGGCGGGGCCTAAGCAGGGGCAGGGTTTGAGCAAGAGGCAGGGCCTTTGCTTAGGACCCACAGGGCTGGAAAAGGCCTTGTGGGGGTGTGGGGTTTGTGCTTAGGCTCAGTGGAACAGGAGGAGCCCAGGTGTGTCTCCCACCTCTGGTGTTAGAGGGCGGGAGACCCCACTTGGGAACGTGGCAAGTTTCCTGGGCTCAAGTGGGCTGGGCCAATACTCTCCTCTCCTCTCCCTCTGGTGTTGGAGGGCCCCTCCGCCTGAATCTCTTGTTCTCCTCTGGTCTTCCTCTTACGCCCCTAGGACCAGTGTGGCCCAGAGAGGGCCTCTGAGGGTGTAGGACCTGGCCCAAGAGCCGGGCAAACTTCCCCAGCCAATTGGTCAGGGGATATGCTGGGCCTATTCCTCCCTGAGGCGAGCTCCTGAGGGCTCCTCCAGGCATGAAAACCTCTTCCCCCTCTTAGCCACCTCTCAGGGGTGCCGGTCCTCTCTGGCCTCCGCTTCTCATTCCCCCTCAGTCCTCCTATGTCCTACCAGTTTGCTTGGGGGTTCCTCCCGTCTCCTTGGGCGTCAAGGTCCCCCACCAACATCCTGCAGGAGCCCTAGTTGTGAGGAGATGCAAACTCCATGTCTTCCAACACCGCTGTCTTCTAGATACTTTCTTTCCGTTCTCAATTGAATTACCTTTGCATCTTTGCTGAAAATCAAGTGAATACATATGTGTGATCTACTTTTGGAGTCTTTATTTTTGATAAAAAATGATTTATGTATCTATTCTTTGACCAATATGATATTGTCTTGATGGTGTATCTTTAAACTTGAAATCAGGCAATGTGAATTTGAGTGGTTAATTTAAAAAAATTATCTTGGCTATTTATTTCTTTTTCTTTCCATATAAAATTTAGAATCAGCTTGTCTGGTTCTATAAAAAACTTGTTGGAATTTTTGATTGAAATTAAATTGAATCTAGAACAGTATGAGGAGAAGTGACACCTTAGCCATATTGAGTCCTTCAGTCCATTAAACATTACTTATTTCTTCATTTATTGACATCTTTTTGATTTCTTTCATCAGTATTATGTAGTTTTCAGCATACAGATCTTGCACATATTTTGCTAGATTTTTGGTGCTATTATAAATGGTACTTTTGACTTTCCAATTGTTCATTGCTGGTATATAGAAATACTGTTGATTTTTGTATATAGACTGTATCTGACACCTTGATTAAGTCACTTAATAGTTTTAGTAGGTTTTCAAAAATAGATTTTTGGGTTAAAAAAAATCTACACAATCTTTTCTCCCATGAGTAGAAACACTGTCTCTATTGTGTTGTCTTGGATGTCTTGTATGATGATGAAGAGGAAAGCAGAGGTCCTTGTCTTATTCTGATCTTAGGGAGAAAGCACTCAGTTTTTCATTAATAAATATGAGGTTAGCTATAGATTTTTTGTAGATTTCCTTCTATTCCTAGTTTGCTGAAAGTTTTTAAAAATTATGAATCAATGTTGAATGTTGATGGGCTTTTATTCTTTAGTCCATTGATATGGTGCATACATTGATTGCTTTTCAAATGTTGAAGTCCAGCATTTTTTGAATACCCACTTGGTCCTGATACATTATTATTATTATTTTTTACACATTTCTTGATTTAATTTGCTGTTATTTTGTTACAGATATTTTGTCTGTGTATTCATGAATATTGGCCTGCAGTCCACCGTCCACCCCCACGCCCATGTTGTCTTTCTCTGGTTTTGATATTAGAGTATTTTTGGCCTCAGAAAATGAGTTGGGAACTGTTCCTTGTTCTTTTCTATTCTAGAAGAGATTGTGTCAAATTTGTATTATTTCTTTCTGAAACATTTGGGAGAATTTCCCCATGTAACCCTTTGGGTCTGGAGTGTTCTTTGTTGGAAACTTTTAAACTAGGAATATACTTCAATTAACAGATATAGGATTATTCACATGATCTGTTATTTGAATGAGTTTTCATAGTTTGTGTCTCTAAATATCTGTTGTATCTGTAGTGATGTCTCCTCTTTTGAATTCTTAATATTTGTAGGTCCTGTATTCTCTCACTGTGTTGGTCAATATGGCTGAAAGATTACATTTTTTTTTCAAAGAAACAGCTATGGTTTCATTGATTTTTCTCTTTGTTTTATTTTATGTTCTTTGTTTAATTGATTTCTATTTTTATCTTTATTATCATAGTCCTTCTGCATACCCAAGGTATACCATATATACTTTGGGTATAATTTGACCTTCTTTTTCTGGTTTCTTAAGGTATATTCTTAGATCATTTATTTGAAAGATTACTTCTTTTCTAATATAAGAATTTTAATGCTATGAATATTGCTTAAGTGTTGCTTTAGCTGAATCTCACAAATTTTGACAGGGCATTTTTCATTTTCATTAAAATTAAACATATTTTCTAATTTCCTTTTGTGACTTCTTATTTTACTTTTAAGTTATTTAGAAGTGTATTGTTTGTTAGTTAAATAGTTTTGAATTTTCCAGATATGTTTCTATCATTAATTTCTGGTTTAATTTCACTATAGCTAGAGAATAAATATATTTTGTGTGATTTCAATTGCTTTGAATTTGTTAATATTTTGTTTTATGATCTGAATACAGTCTCTCTTAGGGTATGTTCCTTATGTATGCACTTGAAAAGAACTTATAGTCTGTCATTGTTGGGTGGGGTGTTATGTAAATGTCCAGTTAAGTTGATTGATTATATTGCTAATGTCTTCTATCTTCCTTCTGAGTAACTGTTTCCTTGTTTTATTGATTACTGAGAATAGAGTAATAAAGTCTCCAATGATAATTGGGTTTGTCTATTCCTTCATTTCTGTAAGTTTTTAATTTGTATATTTGATGCTCTGTTATTAAATGCATACACATTTAGGATTAAGTTTTCCTAGTGAATTTTGTTCTTGTTTATTCTGATAATATTTGTTTTTCTGAAGTCTATTTTTTCTCCTATTTATATAGCCACTACAGCTTTCATCTGTTAGAGTTTGCATGGTGTATATACTCCAATCCTTTTATTTTTAACTTACCTATTTATTTATGTTTAATGAGAGTTTCTTGCAGACAGTACAGTTGGGTGTTGATTTTAAAATTAATCTAACAATGCTAGTATTTAATATGGTATATATTTTGGAATTCTATGTAACAATTGTGTTTTAGATTCATCTGCCATTTTGTTAGTTAATTTTTATTGTTCCATCTGTTTTTGATTCTTCTGCGTTCTTTTGTATTGAGTATTTATTTGTATGATGATTCCATTTTATCTACACAATTGGCTTATTATTTTTTACCTCTTAATTTTTTTTTTGCATAGTTGTTCTTGGGTTTACTTTTTTTTTTTTTTTTTTTGCGGTACGTGGGCCTCTCACTGTTGTGGTCTCTCCCTTTGCGGAGCACAGCCTCCGGATGCACAGGTTCAGTGGCCATGGCTCACGGGCCTAGCCACTCCGCCGCATGTGGGATCTTCCCAGACCAGGGCACAAACCCGTGTCCCCTGCATCGGCGGGTGGACTCTCAACCACTGTGCCACCAGGGAAGGCCGGGTTTACATTTTTAATCAATCATATTCTGTGTTCATATAATATTGCACTGCTTCTTATGTAGTGTAAGAACCCTATAATGTACTTCCAATTCTTCCCTCCCATCCCTTGGGATGTGGTTACAATTTTAATTTCACATATGCTATAATAACACAAACAGTAAGTTGCTACTATTTTTTGCTTTGACAATCCACTTTTTTAAAAAACATCTTTATTGGTGTACAATTGCTTTACAGTGTTATTTTAGTTTCCACTGTATTAGAAAGTGAATCAGCTATATGCGTACGTATATCCCCATAACCCCTCTGTCTTGCATCTCCCTCCCACCCTCCTTAATCCACCCATCTAGGTGGACACAAAGCACTGAGCTGATCTCCCTGTGCCATGTAGCTGCTTCCTACTAGCTATCTATTTTACATTTGGTAGTGTATATATGTCAATGCTACTCTCTTACTTCATCCCATCTTACCCTTCCCCCTTCCCGTGTCCTCAAGTCCATTCTCTATGTCTCTGTCTTTATTCCTGTCCTGCCCCTAGGTTCATCAGAACCATTTTTTTTTTAGATTCCATATATATCTGTTAGCATACAGTATTTGTTTTTCTCTTTCTGACTTACTTCACTCTGTATGACAGACTCTAGGTCCATCCACCTCATTACAAATAACTCAGTTTCGTTTCTTTTTATGGCTGAGTAATATTCCATTATATATATATACCACATCTTCTTTATCCATTCATCTGTTGATGGACACTTAGGTTGCTTCCATGTCCTGGCTATTGTAAATAGTGCTGCAGTGAACTTTGTGGTACATGTATCTTTTTGAATTATGGTTTTCTCAGGGTATATACCCAGTAGTGGGATTGCTGGGTTATATGGTAGTTCTATCTTTAGTTTTAAGGAACCTCCATACTGTTCTCCATAGTGGCTGTATCAATTTACATTCCCACCAACAGTGCAAGAGGGTTACTGTTTTTTAGATCAATTAAAAATTATGTTTACATTCATTAATGTTATTTCCATAACTATTCTTTTATTTGTGTAGCTCCAATTTCGGTCTAGTGTTATATTCCTTCTAACTAGGGAACTTCTTTTAACATTTCTTGTAATGCAAGTGTGCTGACAACAAATTCAGCTTTTGGGTATCTAAAAAGTCTATATTTTTGCCTTTATGTTTGAAAGATCTTTAATTGGATATAGATTTCTGAGTTTACATGTTTTTTTTTTTTTTTGCTTCAGTAATTGTCTTCTATCTTGCCTAATTTCTGACAAGAGTCTGCTGTAGTAGAGTGTGTAACTTGTATTTTTCCTGTTTCCTTCAAAATTTTCTCTTTGTTTTGGTTTTTAAGCTTAAATCTTATATGATATGGGTGTGATTTTATTTAGTATTTATTCACCTTGGCATTCTCTTGGACCTGGGGCTTACCATCTTTCATTAATTGTAGAATTTTCTTGGTCATTATCTCTTCAGTTCTTTCTTCTGCCCATTTTTTTCCTCATTTTTCCTTCTTGTATTACAATTAAACATATGTTAGACCATTTTTTTGGTCCCACAGTTCTTGAGTGATATTTTTTTTCCCCTAACTACTCTTTCTTTCTTTACTTCTTTTTTAATTTGATTCAGCTTGTGTAGTTTCTATTGACTTTAACTCAATTTCATCAATTCATTCCTCAGCTTGTTCAAATCTATTTATGAGCTTTTCAACAAAACAACAAAAGTATTGTTCATCTCTGCTACCATCTTTTTCATTTATATCTTTTCAATTTGATTTTTTTCTTAATGTTTTCATCTCTGTGCTGAATTTTTCCATCTGTTCATGCAAGTTGTCCACTTTTTCCACAGGGTTAAATATTAACCATAGTTATATCATATTCCTTGTCTGATAGTTCCAACATCTGTCATATCTGAATCTGGTGCTGTTAAATGCTTCTATTCTTGACATTGTATTTCCTTTTTTTCCTCCTTCTTTGTGTGTTTTGTAACTTCGGTTGAAAACTGGACATATTGTTTTGTATACTAGGCTGAGGTTAATAGTATTAACATTAGTAAACGCCTCTTCTTTTTGCTAGAACTTGAGTCAGCCTATTCAGGAGTTGAGCTAGGTTTGTGTTTTCTTTTGGCTATAATTTCCCTATTGCTCCAAAATTTTCAAATTTTTCTAAGAATTCTTTTTGCTTAGGATGGGGATTGAGTTGATGGAGAGTTTTTCTCAATGTACTTGTTCCACACTCAACTTTTGACATTCTCTGTCAAAATTGTACCTCAGAAAGTCTGTCTTTCTATGCTCTTGCCTCTCCTCCAGCAGTAGACTACTGTTGTTTTTCATTTGGTTCTTGCTTTCCTGGTTTTGTGTGTGAGAAGGAAGGAAAGGGGATGGAATGCTTTCTCAGGTTCTGGGTGTGTGTTGTGTTCCTAGGTCTTGATTGAGGAGTGTTCTCATTGTTCCTAGGAGAGTAAGTGTCTTACTTTCCTAGGGCTGCTGTAACAAATTTCCACAACCTGTTTGGCTTAAAACAATAGAAATTTATTCTCTAACAGTTTTGCAGCCTAGAAATTGGTAATCAAGGTGTTGGCAGGTTTGGTTCCTTTTGTTTTGTTTTGGTTTTTTTTTTGCGGTACGCGGGCCTCTCACCGCTGTGGCCTCTCCCGCCGTGGGGCACAGGCTCCAGACGTGCAGGTGCAGCGGCCATGGCTCACAGGCCCAGCCACTCTGCGGCATGTGGGATCCTCCCAGACCGGGGCACGAACCCGCATCCCCTGCATCAGCAGGCGGACTCTCAACCACTGTGCCACCAGGGAAGCCCGGTTTGGTTCCTTTTGGAGACTCATTTTCATGTCTCTTGTCTAGTTTCTGGTGATAGCCAGAAATTGTTGGCCTTCTTTAGCTTGTAGATGAATCAGTTCAATCTCTGCATCCTTCTTCATGTGGCATACTCCTCTTTGTGTTTCTGTCTTCACATAGTCTTCTTACAAGGACACTGGGGATTGAATTTAATACCTAGCCTAATCCAATATGACCTTATCTTAAGTTGATTACATTTGCTAAGACCTTATTTCCAAATAAGGTTACATTCACAGGTACCAGGAATTAGGACCTCAGGGTATCTTTTTGAGATGGACATGTTAAGTTTGCTAGGGCTGCCGTAACAAAATACTACAGATGGGTGGCTTAAACAACAGAAATTTTCTCACAGTTCTGGAGGCTGGAAGTCCAAGGTCAAGATTTTGGCAGGATTGATTTCTTCTGAGGCCTCTTTTCTTGGCTTGCAGGTGGCTCCCCTCTGGCTGCCCCTTCACATGGTTGTCCCTGTGTATACACACATCCCTGGCTTCTTTCTGTATGTCTTAATCTCTTCCTACAAGGACACCATTCAGATTGGATTAGGGCCCATCCTAACAGCCTTATTTTAACTTAATCACCTCGTTATAGGCCTTATCTCTAAATAAAGTCACATTCTGAGGTGCTGGGGTTAGGGCTTCAATATTTCAATGTGGGGAAGACAAAATTCAGTCTATAAGGGACACAATTTAACCCCAAATTAATTGGGTGTGGTGGGACCTAGGATGTTTTTCTACCCTTCACCAATTTTAGAGGAACAGGAGATGAGTAAAACTTTTATAAAAAAATGTTCTACTCTCTTCTTCTTCAAATCTGCCTTATTTATAATACATTTTTAAAAGTTGTATACTTGTGATCTTTGTGATGTCATATTGGATTTCTTTTAATTTGTGGAAGATTTAAAGTTTGAATTTATAAGTGCTATGCTTCATAAATTGTTTGCATTTCTTTCTTTCAGAAGCCAAGAGCTACTACTAACCTGGTTTTACTTTACCCCCTTCCAGGATCTTGAGCTTAATCTAACAGTCTCTGGTTCATACCTATGACCTTCAGGTTAAGGCATTTGTCTCTTAATTGTGGTATTAATGTATGCTTGCCTTTTGTGTGTGTTTACCATTCACTAATCTGTTTTCAGCTCAGAGGATTTTTCTCTTCCCCTTGTAGATTTCTTCTTGGGAGTCTATCAATATAATATGATTTATGCAGCATCTAGTTGTTTGGTAACAGTGGGAACTTTCAGAATATTTAGCCCATCAAATCTCAAAGAGCACAAGTCTTCAATAATATATTTTTTAATCTTTTCAAATCTACTTACAAAGATATACCTCCATCTTTCAAATGTTTGCATAATATTAGATTTTAAAGATGTAACATATTGTAAATTCATACCCCTGCTTAGAGGCATAAAGACTATCCCCAGTTTTTAGCTATTTCACAAGTTATGCAGTGAGCGTCATTGTGCTTAAGTGTCTATAAACTTGTATCAGTATATGCTTATAGGATACATTTATAAAAGTGGAATCAGGGCCTCCCTGGTGGCGCAGTGATTGAGAGTCCGCCTGCTGATTCAGGGGACACAGGTTCGTGCCCTGGTCCGGGAGGATACCACATGCCATGGAGTGGCTGGGCCCGTGAGCCATGGCTGCTGGGCCTGTGCGTCCAGAGCCTGTGCTCCGCAACGGGAGAGGCCACAACAGTGAGAGGCCCACATACTGCAAAAAAAAAAAAAAAAAAAAAAAAAAAAGTGGAATTGCTGGGAGAAAGGCATTTTGAAAGTTTTCTGCAAATATTTTCTTTTTTTTTAACATCTTTATTGGAGTATAATTGCTTTACAACAGTGTGTTAGTTTCTGCTTTATAACAAAGTGAATCAGTTATACATATACATATGTTCCCATATCTCTTCCCTCTTGTGTCTCCCTCCCTCCCACCCCTCTAGGTGGTCACAAAGCACCAAGCTGATCTCCCTGTGCAATGGGGTGGCTTCCCACTAGCTATCTATTTTACGTTTGGTAGTGTACATATGTCCATGCCACTCTCTTACTTTGTCACAGCTTACCCTTCCCCTCCCCATATCCTCAAGTCCATTCTCTAGTAGGTCTGTGTCTTTATTTCTGTCTTACCCCTAGGTTCTTCATGACCTTTTTTTTTTTCTTAGATACCATATATATGTGTTAGCATGTGACATTTGTTTTTTTCTTTCTGACTTACTGCACTCTGTATGACAGACTCTAGGTCCATCCACCTCACTACAAATAACACAATTTCGTTTATTTTTATGGCTGAGTAATATTCCATTGTATATATGTACCACATCTTCTTTATCCATTCATCTGATGATGGACACTTAGGTTGCTTCCATGTCCTGGCTATTGTAAATAGAGCTGCAATGAACATTTTGGTACATGACCCTTTTTGAATTATGGTTTTCTCAGGGTATATGCCCAGTAGTGGGATTGCTGGGTCGTATGGTAGTTCTATCTTTAGTTTTAAGGAACCTCCATACTGTTCTCCATAGTGGCTGTATCAATTTACATTCCCACCAGCAGTGCAAGAGTGTTCCCTTTTCTCCACAACCTCTCCAGCATTTATTGTTTCTAGATTTTTTGATGATGGCCATTCTGATCTCAGTGTAGTTTTGATTTGCATTTTTCTAATGATTAATGATGTTGAGCATTCTTTCATGTGTTTGTTGGCAATATGTATATCTTCTTTGGAGAAATGTCTGTTTAGGTCTTCTGCCCATTTTTGGATTGGGTTGTTTGTTTTTTTGTTATTGAGCTGCATGAGCTGCTTGTGAATTTTGGAGATTAATCCTTTGTTAGTTGCTTCATTTGCAAATATTTTCTCCCATTCTGAGGGTTGTCTTTTGGTCTTGTATATAGTTTCCTTTGCTGTGCAAAAGATGTTAAGTTTCATTAGGTCCCATTTGCTTATTTTTGTTTTTATTTCCATTCCTCTACAAGGTGGATCAAAAAGGAGCTTGCTGTGATTTATGTCATAGAGTGTTCTGCCGAGGTTTTCCTCTAAGAGTTTGATAGTTTCTGATCATACATTTAGATCTTTAATCCATTTTGAACTTATTTTTGTGTATGGTATTAGGGAGTGTTCTAATCTCATACTTTTACATGTACCTGTCCAGTTTTCCCAGCACCACTTATTGAAGAGGCTGTCTTTTCTCCACTGTATATTCTTGCCTCTTTTATCAATATGTGTGTGGGTTTATCTCTGGGCTTTCTATGCTGTTCCATTGATCTATATTTCTTTTTTTGTGCCAGTACCATTCTGTCTTGATTACTGTAGCTTTGTAGTATAGTATGAAGTCAGCGAGCCTGATTCCTCCACCTCCATTTTTTGTTCTCAAGATTGCTTTGGCTGTTTGGGGTGTTTTGTGTTTCCATACAAATTGTGACATTTTTTGTTCTAGTTCTGTGAAAAATGCCAGTGGTAGTTTGATAGGGATTGCATTGAATCTGTAGATTGCTTTGGGTAGTAGAGTCATTTTTACAATGTGACTCTTCCAATCCAAGAACATGGTATATCTCTCCATCTATTTGTGTCAACTTTAATTTCTTTCATCAGTGTCTTATAATTTTCTGCATATAGGTCTTTTGTCCCCTTAGGTAGGTTTATTCCTAGATATTTTATTCTTTTTGTTGCAATGGTAAATGGGAGCATTTTCTTAATTTCACTTTCAGATTTTTCATCATTAGTGTATAGGAATGCAAGAGATTTATGTGCATTAATTTTGTACCCTGCAACTTTACCAATTCATTGATTAGCTCTAGTAGTTTTCTGGTAGCATCTTTGGGATTCTCTATGTATAGTATCTTGTCATCTGTAAACAGTGACAGCTTTACTTTTTCTTTTCCGATTTGGATTGCTTTTATTTATTTTTCGTCACTGATTGCTGTGGCTAAAACTTCCAAAACTATGTTAAATAAGAGTGGGAAGAGTGGGCAACCTTGTCTTGTTCCTGATCTTAGTGGAAATGGTTTCAGTTTTTCACCATTGAGGATGATGTTGGCTGTGGGTTTGTCATATATGGCCTTTATTATGTTGAGGAAAATTCCCTCTATGCCTACTTTCTGCAGGGTTTTTATCATAAATGGGTGTTGAATTTTGTTGAAAGCTTTCTCTGCATCTATTGAGATGATCATATGGTTTTTCTCCTTCAATTTGTTAATATGGTGTATCACGTTGATTGATTTGTGTATATTGAAGAATCCTTGCATTCCTGGAATAAACCCCACTTGATCATGGTGTATGATCCTTTTAATGTGCTGTTGGATTCTGTTTGCTAGTATTTTGCTGAGGATTTTTGCATCTATGTTCATCAGTGATATTGGCCTGTAGTTTTCTTTCTTTGTGACATCTTTGTCTGGTTTTGATATCAGGGTGATGGTGGCTTCGTAGAATGATTTTGGGAGTGTTCCTTCCTTGCTATATTTTGGAAGAGTTTGAGAAGGATAGGTGTTAGCTCTTCTCTAAATGTTTGATAGAATTCGCCTGTGAAGCCATCTGGTCCTGGGGTTTTGTTTGTTGGAAGATTTTTAATCACAGTCTCAATTTCAGTGCTTGTGATTGGTCTGTTCATATTTTCTATTTCTTCCTGGTTCAGTCTTGGCAGGTTGTGCATTTCTAAGAATTTGTCCATTTGTTCCATGTTGTCCATTTTATTGGCATGGTTGCTTGTAGTAATCTCATGATATTTTGTATTTCTGCAGTGTCAGTTTTTACTTCTTTTTCATTTCTAATTCTATTGGTTTGAGTCTTCTCCCTTTTTTTTCTTGATGAGTCTGGCTAATGGTTTATAAATTTTGTTTATCTTCTCAAAGAACCAGCTTTTAGTTTTATTGATCTTTGCTATCGTTTCCTTCATTTCTTTTTCATTTATTTCTGATCTGATCTTTATGATTTCTTTCCTTCTGCTAACTTTGGGGTATTTTTGTTCTTCTTTCTCTAACTGCTTTAGGTGTAAGTTTAGGTTTTTTATTTGAGATATTTCTTGTTTCTTGAGGTAGGATTGTATTGCTATAAACTTCCCTCTTAGAACTGCTTTTGCTGCATCCCATAAGTTTTGGGTTGTCATGTTATCATTGTCATTCATTTCTAGGTATTTTAAAATTTCCTCTTTGGTTTCTTTAGTGATCACTTCGTTATTAAGTAGTGTATTGTTTAGCCTCCATGTGTTTGTATTTTTTACAGGTCTTTTCCTGTAATTGATATCTAGTCTCATAGCGTTGTGGTTGGAAAACATACTTGATATGATTTCAATTTTCTTAAATTTACCAAGGCTTGATTTGTGACCCAAGATATGATCTATCCTGGAGAATGTTCCATGAGCACTTGAGAAAAATGTGTATTCTGTTGTTTTTGGATGGAATGTTTTATAAATATCAATTAAGTCCATCTTGTTTAATGTATCATTTAAAGCTTGTGTTTACTTATTTATTTTCATTTTGGATGATCTGTCCATTGGTGAAAGTGGGGTGTTAAATTCCCCTACTATGAATGTGTTACTGTTGATTTCCCCTTTTATGGCTGTTAGTATTTGACTTATGTTTTGAGGTGCTCCTATGTTGGATACATAAATATTTACAATTGTTATATCTTCTTCTTGAATCGATCCCTTGATCATTATATAGTGTCCTTTTTTGTGTCTTGTAATAGTCTTTGTTTTAAAGTCTATTTTGTCTGATATGAGAATTGCTACTCCAGCTTTCTTTTGATTTCCACTTGCATGGAATATCTTTTTCCATCCCCTCACTTTCAATCTGTATGTGTCCCTAGGCCTGAAGTGGGTCTCTTGTAGACAGCATATATATGGGTCTTGTTTTTGTATCCATTCAGCCAGTCTGTGTCTTTTGGTGGGAGCATTTAATCCATTTACATTTAAGGTAATTATTGATATGTATGTTCCTATTCCCATTTTATTAATTGTTTTGCGTTTGTTATTGTAGGTCTTGTGTTTGTTCTCTTGTGTTTCTTGCCTAGAGAAGTTCTTTTAGCATTTGTTGTAAAGCTGGTTTGGTGGTATTGAACTCTCAGCTTTTTCTTGTCTGTAAAGATTTTAGTTTCTCCATCAAATCTGAATGATTTCCCTGCTGGGTAGAGTAATCTTGGTTGTAGGTTTTTCTCCTTCATCACTTTAAATATGTCCTGCCACTCCCTTCTGGCTTGCAGAGTTTCTGCTGAAAGATAAGCTGTTAACCTTATGGGGATGCTCTTGTATGTTATTTGTTGTTTTTCCCTTGCTGCATTTTTTTTTTTCACGGTACGCGGGCCTCTCACTGCTGTGACCTCTCCCGTTGCAGAGCACAGGCTCCGGATGTGCAGGCTCAGCGGCCATGGCTCCCGGGCCCAGCCGCTCCGCAGCATGTGGGATCTTCCGGACCAGGGCACCAACCCATGTCCCCTGCATCAACAGGTGGACTCTCAACCACTGTGCCACCAGGGACGCCCCATTGCCGCTTTTAATATGTTTTCTTTATATTTAATTTTGACAGTGTGATTAATATGTGTCTTGGCATGTTTCTCCTTGGATTTATCCTGTATGGGACTCTCTGTGCTTCCTGGACTTGATTAACTATTTCCTTTCCCATATTAGGGAAGTTTTCAACTCTAATCTCTTCAAATATTTTCTCAGTCCCTTTCTTTTTCTCTTCTTCTTCTGGGACCCCTATAATTCGAATGTTGGTGCGTTTAATGTTGTCTCAGAAGTTGAGACTGTCCTCAGTTCTTTTCATTCTTTTTTCGTTATTCTGCTCTGCAGTAGTTATTTCCACTATTTTATCTTCCAGGTCACTTATCTGTTCTTCTGCCTCAGTTATTCTGCTATTGATCCCTTCTAGAGTATTTTTAATTTCATTTATTGTGTTTTCATCATTGCTTGTTTCCTCTTTAGTTCTTCTAGGTCCTTGTTAAATGTTTCTTGCATTTTCTCTATTCTATTTCCAAGATTTTTGATCATCTTTACTATCATTATTCTGAATTCTTTTTCTGGTAGACTGCCTATTTCCTCTTCATTTGTTAGGTCTGGTGGGTTTCTATCTTGCTCCTTCATCTGCTGTTTTTTTTTCTGTCTTCTCATTTTGCTTATCTTACTGTGTTTGGGGTCTCCCTTTTGCAGGCTTCAGGTTCATAGTTCCCGTTGTTTTTGGTGTCTGTTCCCAGTGGCTAAAGTCGGTTCAGTGGGTTGTGTAGGCTTCCTGGTGGAGGGGATTAGTGCCTGTGTTCTGGTGGATGAGGCTGGATCTTGTCTTTCTGGTGGGCAGGTCCACGTCTGGTGGTGTGTTTGGGGGTGTCTGTGGCCTTATTATGATTTTAGGCAGCCTCTCTGCTAATGGATGGGTTGTGTTCCTGTCTTGCTAGTTGTTGGGCATAGGGTGTCTTGCACTGTAGCTTGCTGGTTGTTGAGTGAAGCTGGGTCTTGGCATGGAGATGGAGATCTCTGGGAGATTTTCGCTGTTTGATATTATGTGGGGCTGGGAGGTCTCTTGTAGACAGTGTCTTTAACCTTGGTCTCCCACCTCAGAGGCACAGCACTGACTCCTGGCTGCAGCACCAAGAGCCTTTCATCCACACAGCTCACAATAAAAGGGAGAAGAAGTAGAAAGAAAGAAAAGAAAGAAAGAAAGAAAGAAAGAAAGAAAGAGGATAAAATAAAATAAAGTAAGGTAAAATAAAATGACGTTATT
This sequence comes from Kogia breviceps, assembly GCF_026419965.1. Lineage (NCBI taxonomy): Eukaryota > Metazoa > Chordata > Mammalia > Artiodactyla > Physeteridae > Kogia > Kogia breviceps. The sequence continues at coordinate 50,385,950 of NC_081317.1, read as the reverse complement.
AAGAAAAATTTTTTTAGTAAAAACAAACAAACAGACAAAAAAAAAAAAATGGACAGACATAAGCCTAGGACAAATGGTGAAAGCAAAGCTACACAGACAAAATCTCACATAGAAGCATACACACTCACAAAAAGAGGAAAAGAGGAAAAAATAATATATGTTGCTCTCAAAGTCCACCTTCTCAGTTTGGGATGATTTGTTGTCTATTCAGGTATTCCACAGATGCAGGGTACATCAAGTTGGTTGTGGAGCTTTAATCTCGTGCTCCTGAGGCTGCTGGGAGAAATTTCCCTTTCTCTTCTTTGTTCACACAGCTCCTGGGGTTCAGCTTTGGATTTGGCCCTGCCTCTGCATGTAGGTCACTGGAGGGCGTCTGTTCTTCGCTCAGACAGGACGGGGTTAAAGGAGCAGCTGATTCGGGGGCTCTGGCTCACTCAGGCCGCGGGGGAGAGAGGGGTACGCAGTGCGGGGTGAGCCTGCAGGGGCAGATGCCGGCGTGACGTTCCACTAGCCTGAGCTGCGCCGTGCGTTCTACCAGGGAAGTTGTCCCTGGATCTCGTGACCCTGGCAGTGGCAGGTTGTACGGGAGCGGGTGTTTGGATAGTGACCTGTGCTGGCACACAGGATTCTTGGTGGCAGCAGCAGCAGCCTTAGCGTCTCATGCCCGTCTCTTGGGTCTGCGCTGATAGCCACGGCTCGCGCCCATCTCTGGAGCTCCTTTAAGCAGTCCTCTTAATCCCCTCTCTTTGCGCACCAGGAAAGAAAGAGGGAAGAAAACGTCTCTTGCCCCTTCGGCAGGTCCAAACTTTTTTCTGGACTCCCTCCTGGCTAGCCTAACCCCTTCAGGCTGTTTTCATGCTGCCAGTCCTCTCCCTGCGATCTGTCCGAAGCCTGAGCCTCAGCTCCCAGCCCCTGCCCATGGCAGCGGGTGAGCAGACAAGCCTCTCGGTCTGGTGAGTGCCGGTCGGCATGGATCCTCTGTGCGGGAATCTCTCCTCGTTGCCCTCCGCACCCCTGTTACTGTGCTCTCCTCTGTGGCTCTGAAGCTTCCCCCTCCACCACCCGCAGTCTCCGCCCATGAAGGGGCTTCTAGTGTGGAAACCTTTCCTCCTTCACAGCTCCTTCCCACTGGTGCAGGTCCCATCCCTATTCTTTTGTCTCTGTTTATTCTTTTTTCTTTTGCCTTACCCAGGTACATGGGGAGTTTCTTGCCTTTTGGGAGGTCTGAGGTCTTCTGCCAGCGTTCAGTGGGTGTTCTGTAGGAGCAGTTCCACGTGTGGATGTATTTCTGATGTATCTGTGGGGAGGAAGGTGATCTCTGCATCTTACTCTTCCGCCATCTTCCCCCTCTCCTGCAAATATTTTCTGACAGATTTAAATGTTATTAGAAAATGTAAAGATCGTTTCTAGACTTTTGTATTTTACTAATATTTACCTATTTAAAGTTATATTATTTCTTTTTAAAAAATTAATTTATTTATTTTTGGCTGTGTTGGGTCTTTGTTGCTGCACATGGGCTTTGTCTGGTTGTGGCAAGCTGGGGCTACTCTTCATTGCGGTTCGTGGGCTTCTCATTGCGGTGGCTTCTCTTGTTGTGGTGCACGGGCTCTAGGCACACAGGCTTCAGTAGTTTCAGCACGTGGGTTCAGTAGTTGTGGCTCATGGGCACTAGAGTGCAGGCTCAGTAGTTGTGGCACATGGGCTTAGTTGTTCTGCGGCATGTGGGATCTTCCCGGACAAGGGCTTGAACCCATGTCCCCTACATTGGGAGATGGATTCTTAACCACTGTGCCACCAGAGAAGTCCAAAAGTTATATTATTTTTAATATGGTCAATATTTCCCCTTCAATGACAGTAAAATCTTGTATGTATGAAACGTTTTGTAAAAAGCCAAGCTGTGCTGAAGGAGTTTAGTAACTGGGTCCTAGTCTTGGCTCTGCCATGTGTTTGCTTTGACTTTGGATAAGTTAGTTGACTTTCTTAGTTCCGTGTATCTTTATACATAAACTGAAGACTGTTGAACTAGAGCAGGGATTATTAAATTTTATTTCAAAGATGAGAAGATGACCCTGCTGGGTGGTGGGAATCCCTGCCCATACTTCAGGGAAGAAAGCTGAGCATTTATCTTTTTTTATATTAGAAGTACTAGAAAAGTTTTCATTTGGGGAAAAAAAAAATAAACGTTTGGCAATTAAAACTAGTTTAAAATCCCTTTGCCTAGGTGGATCATCTAAAGTCACTTCTAGTTCCAAAATTTTGTGACATGATTCTGTGCATCCTTCTGAATTGCTCGATTTTCCAGTATTTGAATTACAGTTATGGCTCTTGTTTTTTTCTCTCCATTTAATGCAAAAGTAAATGCAGTTATTGAGACAAAAAAAATAACATAAATGAGCTATTTCTTCCTCTACTCTCTTCTCTCAGCTTTATTTCTCTTTTGAATTGAGAAAGTTTCCGTCTTAACTACATTTTTTTCAAAGTTAAATTTAATACCTTAATTTAATATCCTTCACACTTAGACTGAATTTAAATATGTGACACCCTTCCTTATATCTTGTCTTTTTAAATTTTCTTTGGAGTATATCCATAGCCCATATATTGGTCACTTTCTAATAGAATGCTTCTGTCCTCATCGATTTCCAGGTCCCAGCATATTGTCCTATAGTTAGTATTGAATACTGTAGTCACATTTCTTTTGCCTGTATACTACTTCCACCATCATAAGATTTTTTTACATTTCTGTGGGAAACTCTAATTACCTTAGGTACAAGAACAAAACCCTTGGTTTAAATCTCTTAATCAGGCTTTCTTAAAATAGCCACTGAGGCAAACTTACTCTCCCATGTGCCTGATTATCATCCATCCTTAGAATTTTTGAAATTCACTCGTTTTACATCGATGTTAAGAACTTCTGTACCTCTGCAAGTTCCACTTTTCCCACTGCTAAAATGTGACTTTCTCTAAGAAGTTTTCTCCTACCAACTAGGGAAGAAATGTTCTCCTTTCTCTCATTGCAGGCAAAGTACTTGTACTTTTTCTATAATGAGAAAACAGTAAAATTTTATTGAAGTAATCTCCAGTAAGGCTGAATTTGTAATAATTTTACCTGCACTGAGCTGAAGTTTGAATATGCTATATCTAAAAAGAAATTTACCAGGGAAATAAGCATGATTAAGATTGTAGGATACACACATATGCAGATACACACACGTGTGTGCAAACACACAGACACACACACACACCAAATTTTGAAAAGTCTTTAAGTTTGAAAATTCTTATTTCTACCTTAGATGAAAATCTGTGTAAAATAAAAGAATATTTCAGCATGTTTTCTGTAATTTAAAGTTATCTTCCCTTGACCTGAATAGTGCTATATTATATGAGCTTATTTACTAGTGAGAAATTTAGGTAACTTATAATAGTGGATGCTGTGGTGCACTTCCCAGATCCCCCTTTAGTGCCAGGACACTCATTCCCAAGCAACATGTTAGAAATGTTGGTGACTGAAAGGTCTCAGCTGAGTCCCACTCTGAGAATTGCCTTCAACTGAAGAGTGTCATCTTTACCACAGTCACATTCCATCTCTGTGAGCAGCCTGCACCCAGTACCTACTCCAGTGGAAGTATAACAACTTGGTCCTCTTGCCTTAATTTGGAATAACTCTGGTAGGCCATTCCAGCTCCAGAGCTCACCATAGAATTCTGTAAGGCCGGTATTTGGTTAATGAATAAATAATTAAATATATGAAAAGAAGAAAGGAAAGAGTCCCAGCTGAGTCTTACTAGTGAGTAAGTTCCACACTTGCTCTTGGAATTGAAGCAGTGACTAGAGTGGTAAATAAATTTAGGGCTATAAGGAATCACATGAGGTATGAAACTGGGGCTTCTTCAATATCTTCCCTCTAACTTGCCTTAAGGTCTTAGAATTCCCCTTTTAGAGATTTATTCCTAATGGGAATGTGGCTGAAGTGGGACTGCCAAGTTTATCTTGCCTGCTTCTGGGTAAAAGAACCATGCAAGGTTAAACAAACAGCAACAACAACATGGCAAGTCAAGGAGAATGCCTCACAAAAAAAGATGTTGTGCTGTACTGGTGTAATATTTTACCAGACTTACATTATTCTGTTAAATATTGATTTTCTGTGTTTTATAAAAAGATCTCTATCAATTTATTAAAGCCTTTTGGGGTTATAAAGAATCTTCTGCCTTGAAAAGATTAATACAGAGACCTTCCAAATCAGTGTGCAAGAACAACCTCCTGCCACCTACAGAAAATCTTGCTGCCAAGGTCAGAAATGACAGACCTGCAATATTTATGTCAAAGATAGCATTTCTTGGGCCCCAAATGATATATCTGGAGACCCTGTATTTACTGACTTTGTTCTTATCGCTAAAGTATCTTTTATTACAAATAAAGTTCACTTTAGTTCCCCTTTGGATGGAGAAAAACCATTTAAGAAAGTTCTACGCTATCCCTTTTCCTACAGTTATTTCAGTACCAGGGTTTGGAAATTCATTTCTCTGTAAGTTCAGAAGGAATTTATCGAGAGCCTTTCTATGGTTTTTCTGACCAGCATATAAAGCATCACAGGTATTCGACTGCTTCTGATGTAGTCATCTTGGGCCTCTGGATCCCAGCTGGCATTTTAGTGGATGAGGTAGAGGCATTTTTGATTTAGGTCACAAAGCTTCAAACGACATGCACTGTACAGGGAGTAACAAGTCCTGTAATTTGCTTTTATCAACTAAATGCTGTTTTCCCCTAAGTGTGTTATCTTTTTGATGTGTATTGGAATGATTGTCATAGAATCTTAAGGGAGGTTTCTGGTTTGCTTTTGGCCTTTGACAACCTTTTCTCATTGAAATAGGGTCTAGGAGACTGGCTAAAGCTTTTCCCTAACAGAATCCTCTTGGAAGTAGAGAATAGGGAGGGATGCCCTGAGGAAACTGAGTATTCATGGTGGACAGAAGGGAGACCAGACACCTGAGTAGGTGGGGTCTTGGTTAGTGGAATGTACTGTTTGATAGGAATCCCTTAACAGTTCTTAGGATTTCATTATATCTTTCTCTGGTGAGTTATTTCTGACAATAGAGGCTGTGTTCTTGGAATATATTCTCTTTGTTGATCGAAAAGCTTTATATTTTTTGCCACCTTAGAGTCAAAATAATTTTGGATAAAAAAACATTCTTTTTGAACTTAATGACATATAGCAGGTCATTCTTAAACCAAAAAATGCTGACTGAATTTGGACTTAAATTTTTTTTTTTCCCTTGGAAGATGCTGTAGAGATAAAAAGAAAAACAAAAGAATGAATGTTTGTTGTTTGGCTTCTTTTCATAGACACAAGCATTTGGAGTATAATTTTTTGCTTTATATGTATATAAATATATGTATGTAAAGAAATGAATCCAGCTATTCCTTGTGATATTCAGCTTGTGATAGAAACCCTTTTCTTTACTTAAAATGCCAAAATTATTTCTCATGGAAATTTTGTTATTAATTTGTGTTGAGGAATAACTCTTTCTTTAAAAAAGTGGAGAGAGTCAAAAGAGATTAATTTGACATTTTAGAATGGTGAGATCTTGATTTAACTGTGGATGAGGACTTTGGTTACTGAGGGACATCGTTTTCTCTTTTAATTAATTCCTTTTCCTGACATTTCTCCCATCATGAGGCAAATTTGTTTGTGGTGCTTAACCTTTAAGTATTATATCAGTTTTCACTGGAGTCATGCAGTGACCAAGAGTAAGTAAATGTAAGACAAGAAAAAATTTTTTTAAAAAAGGCAGAAACTCTTCAAACTAAGTTTGTAGTCAGGAAATTTTCTTCTCTGCATATACTCATAACTTCATGACCTCAGGTAGTTCTTTATCTTTGCCTTCTTGGTTCCTATCCCGAAACTTCAGAGCCCAGGGACCTTGTGTTCTGCAAGTGGCTTTTCAGACTTACTCTCTTCTCCTTACCCATCAAATGCATATATGTATAGATATTTAACTCATTCTGTCCCCTCTGCTGTTCCTTTCTTAGATCCACTTATCAAATTCTACCTTAAGTTCACTTTTATTCTCCAAGTCCCTGTTTTCTCTTTATTACCTTCCTTCTCTCAATTTGAAATTATGGATTCCTTCTTTTTTCTCATACATTTAGTACACATCTGTGTTATGATATTTACTCCATGTTATTACCATTTGTAATTTGTCTGTTTTCATTCTTCCTTTCCTTGAGGGCAGCAGGTTTTATTGACATTTCAGCACTGTGGAGGAAGGAGTTCTAGCATCTGACTTGAGATCCATTTACTCCTTTTACTGGGGGTAAGGGTAGGGTAAGAGATGCCCCCATGGGAAAGAAAAGAAGGAAGTTGTCCTGGTCTAATCTCCTTGTTAACTTGACCTCCAGGTAAATAGGGTAATGATATTTGCTGGGAGGAAGATATATTATCTGCAGATTGTTCATGGTAGGATGTTTCTGGCCAAAGATTATCTATAATAGAACCCAGGAAATATCAGGCTTGGCTCCCTGGAGAATGTCACATGAGCTATACAATAATTGAGGGCAGGGGTTGATAATGAACTTTTTCTTAAAGGGTCAGATCAGATAGTAAATATTTTCGGCATATGGGTCACATGGTCTATGTTACACCTTCTGAATTCTTTGTGATGGGAAAGCAGTGGTAGACAATATATAACAGTTAAGCATGGCAGTGTTCCTGTGAAACTTTATTTTTGAAAACAGGCAGTTGTATCTGAAGAAAATGAAAACACTAACTCAAAAGGATATGTGCACCCTCCCCACCATGTTCACTGCAGCATTATTTATAATAGCCAAAGCATGGAAGAATGGATAAAGAAAATATGGTATACAAACACACTCACACACATGCACACACACACACAATGGAATGTTATTTAGCTATACAAAGAAGGAAATCTTGCCATTTGTGACAACATGAATGGACCTTGAGGGCATTATGCTAAGTGAAATAAATTAGAGAACAACAAATAAAGTATGATCTCATATGTGGAATCTAAAAACAATAAAAACAAACCCCCTGAATTCATAGATACAGAGAACAGATTGGTGGTTGCCACGGGCAGGGGGAAGGGTGTTTGAGAAATGTGTGAAGGGGGTCAAAAGGTACAAACTTTCAGTTACAAAATAAATAAGACCTGGGGATGTAGTGTACAGAGTGGTGACTATAGTTAATAATACTGTATAGTATATTTGAAAGTTGCTAAGAGAGTAGACCTTGAAAGTTCTCATCACAAGAAAGAAATTCTTTTAACTGTGTGTGGTGATGGATGTTAACTTAGACTTATTGTGATCATTTTGCAGTGTATACATGTATCAAGTCATTATGTTGTACATCTGAAACTAATATGTTATATGTCAATTATATCTCACTAAAAAACAAAACAAACAAAATGGATGATTGGCTTATAGGCTGTAGTTTGCCATCCTCTGATCTAGGGTCTAAAACAGAGACAATTTGGAATTTAAATGCTTTCTGCTGTGTGGGGTAAACCTGCAAGCCTTACTTAGAGAACTCAACCATTGTTTCTGAACAAAGGCCCAAATCCAAGGAGGGAGGAAGGGTCTGAGGAACCATCTTTGAAATCTCAGATCTCCCTCTGCTGTGTCTCATCTTGATTGCCTGTATCCTTGAAGTCTTTAGTAAAGTTTGATTCCAAGTGAGATCTCTGATTTGTGTGGGCCTGATTTGACAATCCAGTCCTGGATGTTAGCTCAGACACCATGGTGCCTAATAGGACACATTAGCACAAATATATGAGCAATGAATTTTTGTTGAAAAGAATTGCTCTGGACCACTCACCTAAGTCTGCCATAAGGGAGTCACCTATCCCTCCACTCTGATTTCACTTAGTGTAATAATCTCTAGGTCCATCCATGTTGCTGCAAATGGCATTATTTCATTTCTTTTTATGACTGAGTAGTATTCCATTGTATATATGTACCACATCTTTATCCATTTATCTGTTGATGGACATTTAGGTTGTTTCCATGTCCTGACTATTGTGAATAATGCTGCTCTGAACATAGGGGTGCATGTATCTTTTTCAATTATAGTTTTGTCCAGATATATGCCCAGGAGTGGAATTGCTAGATCATATGGCAACTCTATTTTTAGTTTTTTGATGAACCTCCATGCTGTTTTCCATAGTGGTTGAACCAATTTACATTCCCACCAACAGTGTAGAGGAATCCCTTTTCTTCACACCCTCTCCATCATTGTTACTTGTAGGCTTTTTAATGATGGCCTCACTGGTTTGAGGTGGTATCTCATCGTAGTTTTGATTTGCATCACTCTAATAATTAATTAGTGATGTTGAGCATCTTTTCATTTGCCTGTTGGCCATCTGTATGACACACTTATTATACATTTGTTGAAGAAACATCCAAATAAACCAAAGTTGTGTTATTGACTGTGGTTTTTCCTAAATAGGCTTCTCTGTCTGTAATACTGGAGTATGGGATTAGTGTCCTAGTTTGGTTTGGAGAATCCTAGTCAGGCATTTCAGTTGAGCAGATAAGTTGATAGATCCTTCCACCTTGTCTATTTCTTATATGCTTCCAAACTAACTCAAGATATGCAAAGAAAGCAGAAGAAACTCCTAAAATTATGGCCTTGCCTTCTGACATGCTCCTCTCTTAGCTTGGGTGAAAGACAGAGTTAGGCAGAGTTGGCAGTAAATCTTGTTATATCGCTAACTAGTTGTGTTACTCTGACCAAAATATATAACTACTCTGAAAGTGGAAACTTCTCTATGAAAATGGGATGTACATCTTTATCGTGTAGATTTAAAGAGGAAGCTCATTTACAGGTTGGATGATTATCCTTGTTCTTTGCTGGCCTTTAGCCAGAAGTTATATGCACATGCACATATGTCATTCAGAATTACAATCAAACGTTAAAAAACCTCCCCTTACAGATGTTCCTAAAAGAAAAGGGCAGATTTTCTCTTTCTAGGGTGGTTTAGGAGCAATTCTAGTTGAAGGCAGAAGAGTGAACTGGAACAATCTCTTATTGTCCTTTATAGTCCTATTAACCTGTCTATTTCATTTGCTTCCCTTTGCCACAAATAGTAACTCCCTCAACATGTTGACTTTAAGGGGAAAAGCCCATCACGCTGGTACCAAATGCAAGTTAAGTGCTGACTGAGTTCTGAATGTATGTATGGCTTGACAAAAATTATTTATTCAGTCAGAGAGGAAACTAATTCACACAGCAGTGCCCTAATTGGCATCAGAGAGGCATTTCCTAATGCCCTTAGGAAAAGCAGGAAGTCGATTAAATAGAAAAAATGCACATGGAAATAGGAGTACAAAGTGTGCATAGAAGAATAAAAATGCAGTTGTTAAATAATCGCCCTCATGATATTTTTAGAGAAGTTACCTTTGATTTAATGCAGGAGAGAGCACCTGGGAAAATTTCAAATTGGAGTCCCTCCCACTCCTCCCCTGCTTATACTAAGAATCCATGGCCCAGAATTCAAATACTAAATCTAAGAGAGGCAGGTAAAAAGAACAGTGGAAAACAGATGGCAGCAGTTACAACTAGCAAATTCCCAGTTGGTGGCTCTCACATTTAGAAGCGGGCATCTGTTCTTCTTCCCCACTGCAAAGTGGTTTTAACTCAGAGGTGTTAAAAATATCTAAGTTGCTGTTTTATTCATTTCTGCTATTTACTGACTTTAATGACTTACAGTATATCCAATGAAAAGTACAATGTTTACCCAAGTGGCAAGAGACTCAAAACAGAAATATGGGATGCTGTTAAAAAATCTTTTGGTCTACCAAACTGTATGTATGGTTTTATAGGTGTACCTTGCTTTGTGAAGTAGGTGGGTGCCTTCACCTTTGTTTGTGCAAATTAAAATATGCTTTAAAATACACCTGGAGCACTTGATATTCAAAGACTCCTGAGTGAGTCACAACCTCTCTGGGCCTCAGTTTCCTTCTCCACAAAAAGGGAAGAATAATGCCTACACTGTTATAGTGTTGTGCAGGTCTGTTGTGAACATTAGAGATAGTGTCAGTAAACTGCGTTCAAAGACTCTTAAATCTTGTAGATGCTTAATAAATGACAATACACTTTTTTATTTATGAAAATTCCCATTTTGAGATATATATCCATTCATAAAAAAATTGAAAATGTCAAGAGTGCCTATATTCATTAGTAAGAAAACCTCAAAAGTGAGAGAAAAGAGGTATTCTTTATAATTATGAATAAAATATCAAATAGCCTCTCATTTTTATGTTATTGTAAAGATGACTTTCCCATAACTATTTATAATAGTTCCAGGAAGAGAGTCCTATTGAATTGAATATCATTAACGTAGTACCTGACATTGAGTAGATGATCAGTAGATATTTATTGACCACTGGCTAACTCATATTTTATTTTCTTTCCTTTCTTTGCTTTTAAAGTAATATTTATTCATCATAGAAAATTTGGAAACATAAAAGCATGAAGAAGAAATAAAAAATTAGCTTACACTTTCAAAACCCTTAGTCATAATTTTTAAAACTGTGTGTCTTATATCACAACATTGAGAAAACACTGGTAATAAGATTATTTTTATTTTTTCTCTGCTCATAAAACTTATATTGAATAATGAATCTACGTACAAAGAGTGGGTTTGTAATCCCAGATTCTAATCTCACAAACACTGAATATTCTTCAGTAAGGCAGTATTAATATTAATAATCACTAACATGTACTGAGCTATTGTTATGTACCAGGTAATATATATGTGTCTCCATTTAAACCTCAAAACAACCCTATATATGTGGTTCTGTTATTTATAAATGAGGAAATCAAAGCATTCAATATTAAGGAATAGGCCCAAGAGCTCACAGTAGAGTGGTAGAGTTAGGATTAAGTTAAAAATTAGGGGATCTGATTCTGTAAGGTGCACTGAGCTATTCTGCGTCTTTTTGTTTCTCTATCAACTGAATATCTTTTTAACATCATTATTATTTTTTTTAAATAGAAGTATAGTTGATTTTCAGTTTTATATTAATTTCAGGTTTACAGTGTAGTGATTCATTATCTTTAAAGATTATATTGCATTTAAAATTATTATAAAATATTGGTTATGTTCCCTGTGCTGTACATTATATTTTTGTTGCTTATTTATTTTATATCTAGTAGCTTTTATTCTGCATCTCTTTAATGTAGTGACAGGAGCCCAGATTTTGGAATCAGATATGTTGAGGGGGTCACACTTATTCCCTGTGCCTTGTGAGTCCTTTCACGTGGAGAGACTCTTACTTTTTTGTTTTTGGCTGCGCCACACGGCATGTGGGATCTTAGTTCCCTGACCAGGGATTGAACTCATGCCTCCTGCATTGGAAGCATGGAGTCTTAACCATGGACTGCCAGGGAGGTCCCGAAAGACTCTTCTGATCACTTTCTGTCCCTTCATTCTCTTCTCATGTTAAAGAGATTGACAACCTGTTTGTAAGGAGGTTTGAGCTGGTCATCATTGCCTTAACCCTTTCTTCTAGTCTCTTTATTTGGGATCTACCTATGTGGAAAGAACATGCTTTTTCAGCTGTTCCTTGGCAGTGCATGTTCTGTCTTCGTGGGTACAACCAATAGTTTTTTATGGGCAGGGGAGAGGTAAATTCAATTCAGGGATGCTTAAAGTCAGCCTGTTTCTTTGTATTTGAATTACGTTCTCCTGTTTAGCTCTTTGTCAGGAATCCATCTTTCTGACTCGAATTTATATCTCTCTGTTTGTTACACACTTCAGCATAGAAGGAAGGATTATTTATTGACCGTCCATAACTCTTAGAAGATAGACTCAGATACTTTTCTAATCTTCAGTGTCTTTATTTATGTGATACCATAGGCAAGATACTTATCCACTCCATGCCTCAGAGTCTTCAGTTATACACAGGACATAATTTTTCCTTCCTCATGTTTTTTTTTTTTCTTTCCTAGGCTCAAATGAGTTAATATGTATAAAATTAAGTTAATATGTATAAAATCACTGAGAACATTTTTTTGGGGAAAAGAAAGGAGGAAAATTCAGGATGCAGAAGTTTGGTTTTAGTTCAGTGGGCTAAGGTTAGAAAGGAGAGGTGACTTTGGGTAAATAGTGTATTTGTCATTCCGAGCACCCCCTGACCCAGCCCGCACAAACCCAGACCTGAGCATAACTTGTGTTACTTCATCTCATCCTCACAAAACACTGTAACATAGGCATGATTTTCACCATTTTATGGTGTGGGCACCGAGGCTCAGAGAGGTTAAACAACCTGTGCAGGGTCACACAGCTGGCAAGAAGAAAGACTGGTATTCCATACCAAACCTAAAGTCCATGTTCCTTCCAGGACACAGCTCTGATGATTGTAGCAGGACCTGAGGTGGTGAGCATAGAATCAGATACTCAGGTCTCCTGTGAGTGTGGGCCACTATGAAGGAGATCACTAAATGATAGCAGAAGGATGACTTGAACCAAGTGGTAGGAGCCCTTACACAGGTTGCAGGAGTAAAGGTTTACAAGTTGACATGAGGATGCTATGGGTTTTTACAGAAAAATGATTTTTATCCATCTATCACTTTCCCCTGTTTAAAGTTCAGATTTTAAAATACTGGTTTCTTAATATAGAATCATATAGCTTGTGGTCATGTTCTCACCCTTCAGAATTCTACTACAGTGTTTTATTTTTCCACTGCAAATCCTACTTCATCCAACTAGAGGTCATCTCTTCCTGCACCACATCAACTTTCTCAGTCCCCATTAATCCCCTCTATGCCTGTCTTCTTTCATTCTCAACCTTGAAAGCAATGTGGTTACTGCCCAAGGAAGAGTAATATGTAGAAAGGATTACACTTGGTTTAGGGGAAATTTTGGTAATGCATTTGTTCTGAGAGCCACAGAGAGGCTGCATAAAAGGTAAGGGATTTGAGGGAAAAACAACAACAACAAACCTGTTCAATTAGGGAATTAGACCAAAAGACATTTTATAGAACAAAGTGTATTGTGCTTATGGTTGTCTTTTTTAAGGAAAAGGCCATTTTCTCAAGGGACAAACTTGACTTTAGTCATCATTTGAAACAGGTACAGATTATTTTATAAAGCTAATAGAAAATGAAAGCAACATTTGTTGAGTACACTGTGCTAGGTGTTTTGACCCACATTATCTCAGTTCATCTTCATGATTATTCTGAAGGGTGGAAATTATTATCTTTGCCTTTACAAAATGAAACTGGGGCTCAAAATGATTGAATATTTTGCCCAGGGTCACCCCTCTAGTAAGTGTAGGCACTCGTACTCATGTCCTAGTCTGTCTGTTTTCAAAGCCCCTGCTCATTTCACTCTTTCTTGCATAAGCTATTTATTAAATATGAGTGAGGGAGACATCACTCGAAGGCTTTTTCTTCAAAGCAAGTCTAGGAATCTCTTCTCTGCTTGTAAGTGGACACATTAGTATGATCTCCATGTCCACCTATAAATTTTCTATTGTGTGATCAACTGAAACTGGCAAGGACAAACTTGGGCAAATAGCTGCCCTTTACAGAAAGTCTGGAATTGGAAAGAGAATGGCTATGGTGTGTGCCATGAATTTTTCAAGAGACATGTTGCAGGGGATGGAAGTCTTGATAGATAAGAATTTTTTTTGAAAAGCTCCATATGAGAAAATCTTCCACAAGGGACAGCCCTTTTACCAAGTTTGCAAAGACTAAAAATGCAGAGTTTCTAGGATCAAAGTGTATTTGCAATGTGAAGAACTATCCCCAGACAATCAGACTGTAAGAGGGAGGTTTCCTTTAATCTTTTTTCCTTTGTTTTATTATTATTATTTTTTTCTGAGGGCAAAATTTCTTTTTCATTTTCTTTTGCTAACTCTTCCCTTTAATCATTTTTATCTCGTGACTCTTAGCAATTTCCCCGTTTACATTAAGAATGAATATAAAGGCAAATCTTTTTTGAGTTTCTGTGTCAGGGCATTGTTCTTCTCCTGAACTGTTCATAGGTAAGCAACAGAAAGTTGAACTGAGAAAGCACCAAGACTTGAACAGAATCAGGACGGTCCCTTCTCCTCTTTTCTCTCTGTGCATTCTAGAGTCATGGAGGAAAATGTGTCTTGTGGCAACAGGAAAGCAATTTGAATTAATTAAAGATCATTTATAATCTTTATGAACTAGAGAGAAGAAATAGACTTTTGAAAGATCTTCAGAGTCCAGGGGAGTTGTATAAAGGGAGCCAGAGGTAGTTATTAATGAAACTTAAGGTTTTTAGTAAGGGGCTTCTGTGCTAAAGATTTTACAAGCTTCATTGATGTGTCCTAATTTTTAGGGAAAATGCCAAAATAAGGCGGTGGGATTATTGCACAGAGCTCTTTGTCTTGGAGTCTAAAGTGGGTGTACACAATTGATGTCAATGTTCACTTCTGAATTGTAGTTTTCAAAAAAGCTTCAATTTATCAAAAATAAAATCATCATTATTATCTCATTATAACATGGGCTCTGGATAAGAAAAAATTGATTACCTGATCTTTAGTCTCTTCCTCTATTCTGTCTATCTCTAGTTTTGTTGCTTGGGGATTATTGGACTATCAACACTCTTCCTGAATAATCAATCTGGTTAATTTAGCCTATAAACCGCTTTCCCCCTTGTGTCTGGTATAACATATTGTTTAGTAATGTGCCCAGTAAAGCATAAAAAGTAACTCCCAGAAATGGAAAAGGAAGCAGCACTCAGATTTTGAACTTAAGCATCTTGCATTTTACCCTTCTTCTGGGCTATGTGCTAACTGACTATTTATTTTGTTTTGAGCCATATGACTAACCTTACCTCATTCTGCCCAGCAGCTGAACAAAATGCACAGTGCTATATTCTGAGGTGCCTACTCATTCTTTATTGCTTTTATGACAAAGCTGTCCCTCCACATGTCTGCTCTGCCCTCTGACCCAAGACGTTTGCTTCAAGTTAACATGCCAGATGGTGGAGAAAAGTGATGGGTCAAAGAACAACCCTGGAGGGTCAGGAGTCACCAAATCCTTCTTTAGAAAGCAAACTTAAAAGCAACAACTTCACCAAACACTGGGGAGTGCTTTCACAGTGGAAACATAGGTGGGGAGGGTAGACCTTAGTTACATATTTTATTTTCAGTGCCTAATGGTTTTAGGAATAGTGTCTATTTGGCTAATTTGAATGTAAGCAATTTGTGAGAAATAATAAGACAAGTTACACAGATGGATCAATCTTATACTTAGCAGAGAACTGTACCGTGAATGGTTTATATGTGGATGAGCATTCCCAGCTCTGGCCAGAGAATTAGAGACAGTTTAGACTCCTTTTCTGTTTTAGGGGTTATTTTGAAAGTTGAGGCCAAGAAGATGCCATTGTCGAAATACACTGGACCCCTAAAAAGGCTCTCTTAACCCCACCAGAGGCATTCAGATGAGACACTCCTTTTCCTTTCATTGTTTAGTGTGGTGTTGTGTGAGTGCAGGTGGATGAGCATTTGTGGTGTTACTGTAAATACCTTAAGCGCAAGGGATGTAGAGATATTTTTATATTGCTGTTTTCAAAAGTAGTTTAACAAAATGTTTATTAGCCATTTTATAGGACTGTGTATTTTAGAAAGAACATTAGAGTAGTAGTTTCTCTTTGTAAATAAGCTGGCAATAGATAGGCACTATTAGCTGTGTTGCAAATAATCATGATAGTATAATGTACCAGTGAAATGTATTAGATTTACACATAGAATCCTAAAATATATTTTTGATAGTTTAAAGCAAACTCAGTTTTTTTCTATTAAGGGTATTGAGATACACTCATGGCCTTAAAATTCTTTCTGGGCTAAGTATTGTCATTGTATGGCTTTCAGGATGAAGTGTGTCTTTCAATTGCTAAGACCACTGTCTTCTTTGTGGTAAAATGAATTCTCTAGCTAGCTTACAGTATAAAATAGTCTTTAATTGGTATTCCAAACATAGAGGTTATATCTAAGGCTAAATTTGTGTCCTTAATAAGTTACCAAGCTTCCATGATATATCATCCATGAAAAGAATGATAGTAATAGTTACTCTTCAACTATTATCAAATTAAAATTTATTAATATTAATTTAATATTAATAACCACCAGTTACTGAGTGGCTACTATGGGCTAGAAACTTGATGAGGAACTTTAAGTCCATGCCTAATTTAATTTTCCATTTCTAGCAAAAGCAACAGCAACTAATATTTATTTTGTGTTTACAAATTAGCAGTTGCTGAGTTTATTGCTTTGTGTATGTTTTCTCATTAAATCCTCAAAGCAACTCTAGAGTGTTGGCACAATTCTTTTTTTCATTTTATAAGTGAGAAAACTGAAGTTTAGAGAAATTAAATAACTTTCAAGGTCATACACCTGGTAAATGGAAGACATAGACTGGAACCCAGGGTGCTCTGACTCCAAGGCACAAGTTCTAAATAACTTTTCCAGGTATTATTATTATCCCTACTATATTAGTAAGAATTTTGAAATTCAGAGATATTGAATCTGACCAAAGATACACTGCTATCAAGAGGCAGAGGGGACAAGCAAACTCAGGGTTTTCTGACCCTTAAGACAACACTAGATATGGTAGAAATTCTCTCAATAGATCTACCTTCAAACACCCTAGCAAAGTAACTGATGTTCTTCATCACTTCTGTGAAACATACAGACTGGGACTCACTTCATCTTCAGTACTCATGATTAATGGGCTACTTTCTAGTATGCTTGCACATTTCTGCTCCCAGTTGTTTAGTAGTGTGTTTACAGTTGCATGGTTTCCAAACCTGTTTATGCCAATTGACCATGTTATATAGTTATTTTAATGACTATATAAACCAGTGAAATATGAATATAGAAATAGAATTATTATTTCCATGAAAACCAAACTGGATGCAAAGATTTCATAAAGGCAAGCTGAAAAAATTTTTTACCTAAATTAGGTGTGAGTGATGCCATTGTAAAGAATTTCCAGTATAATAAAATACCGAAAAATTCTTCACTTACAGTTGCTTTGCAATTGTGCTTAAATTTTCAATTCACTTTAAAGAAATTCCAAGCTCTCAAAGAAAAGACCTTGGTTCTAAATCAAAAGATTGGCCAGGGCTTCCCTGGTGGTGCAGTGGTTGAGAGTCCGCCTGCCGATGCAAGGGATACGGGTTCGTGTCCCGGTCTGGGAAGATCCCACATACTGCGGAGCGGCTGGGCCCGTGAGCCATGGCTGCTGAGCCTGTGCATCTGGAGCCTGTGCCCCGCAACGGGAGAAGCCACAACAGTGAGAGGCCCGCGTACCGAAAAAAAAAGATTGGCTAATGAGTGGATATATATACATGTCAGATTAAAATAAAAAACTATGTGCTCATCATTTTATGATTACATAATGATGCCCAATAGGAGCATTTCTCCTCTATTATTGTCCTATTTACAGCTGAGAAAACTTGAGGTGCAGGCTCAGTAACCTAGATCCTATAATCTAGTACAATGGCAGAGCTAAGACAAAGTTGCAAAGCTAGATGTAGGATACAACTCTGTGGTTCTCCAGAGCCTATCCTTTGTCATTTACTGCCTTGCCAAGGATGATAAATTTGAGGGTTAGGAATCGTATGCCAGGAAACTCTATGGAAAGTTATTGGACTGAGGCCAACCTTGAAAGGTCCCCCACTATATTGTCTGCCCTCAGAAAGATCTTCCCTTTTCTCAGATAGGTATTAACCTATTTGATTTTCAAAAACTCCAGGGAAAGATATTTCATCATATCACATAATGATTAGCATTGTTATCAGAATTTTATTTTCCTTAGAGACTCTACCAATATACACTACTTCTAAGATGTAGAGCTTTTAAGCAGTAGGAAAGAACAGAAATGACTTATAATGACATGACAATATTGTTGAAGATGTAAGTCCCAGAACTTCTCTACTTTATGCTGTCTTCCCCAACTACTTACTTGACATTTTCTGAATTATTCATAAGTGAAAAAAAGACATTGTGTTTTAGACTTGGTTATTAAAATCATTTAAAAAATAATTCATTTAACTAGTTTCTATTTGTTGAGTTAATAGGAATACCAGCTTTCCTGGAGGATTTCCTGGAGAGTAATCTATGATCATATTGTCTGGAGAATTGAGGCAGGGTTATGATGAACAGGGTAGTAATTTCTGTATATACTCCCTTGCCTCAGGATTTGCCAGTGTAATGGTCAGGTTCCTTGTGTTAGTTACTATGGCTGCATAAAAAATCACCTCACAACTTAGTGGCTTATAATAGTAATACTTATTTACTGTTCCTTATGGTTTCTGTGGGTCAAGGTTTCTGTGGTTTACCTGGGAGGTTCTGGCTCAGGGATTTTCATGAGGTTGTAGTCAGATGTTGGTTGGGGCTACAGGCCTTTGAGGGATTGACTGAGGCTGGAAGATCCACTTACAAGGTGGCTCCCTCACATGACTGACCATTTGGTGCTGATTGTGGGTTGGAAGCCTCAGTTACTCTCTACATGGGCCTTTCTATGAGACTGCTTGAGTATCCTCATGGCATTGTGGCTGACTTCCGTGAGAGTGAGTGATCCAAGAAATCGAAAGACAGAAGCTGCAATACCTTGGCCTGGCCTCCGAAGTTAACACCCTGTCATTTCTGTCGTATTCTGTTGGGGTCACATGGGGTCACATAGGGTCATAAGGGGCAAGGATCATAAGGGGTTATTTTAGAGGCTGGTTACCATATCCTCCTTTATCCTCCTGGAATCATGGCAATGATCAAAATCCGCTGTTGTTGTAATAATGGCTGTTTCTCTTCTCTTTCAGAATGTAAGTTCCCTTGCTGCCTATGTCCTGTCATTTATTTTCTCTTTCTTTAGTGCATAAGTTTTAAGAAGCCATTTCTTTTTGGCCCCTGTCTATCGGTTCAATCTGGGTCTGAATTTGGTGGCTCTATTAATTGTTATTGCAGAACAAACCACCCCAAATCCTAGTGGTTTAAAACAACAACCATTTGTTCACTTATAATCATGTAGATCAGTAGTTTGAGCTGGGCTAAATTGGGTAGTACTGTTTTTTGTTTTGTTTTTTTTGGTCTTGCCTGGGGTCACTCATGCAACCCAAGTCATCTGTCAGCTCAAATGGGGCTGAATGGTCTAAGGACCTTACTCACATGTCTGGTATTTGGCAGGTTGTCAAATATTTGATTCTTCTCTATGTGGCCTCTCCAATAGACTAGCTTGGGATCATTCACACAGAGGTTTCAGAGTTGAAACCACAGCTAGGAGAGGGTGTAAGCACTTTCACTTCTCTGCTTGTGGCATTATGTTTGCATATATTCCCGGGGGCTAAAGAAAGTCACATGGGTAAATCCAGATTCAAGTGATTGAGGAATTGATGTCACTTCATGATGGGAGGATTGGCAAAGTCACATTATAAACGGGAGTGATACAGGATGGGAAGAGTTATTATGATCATCTGTGTGGTCTGCCAACATAGCTTTCCTTTGTCCTTTGGGATAGCCTTTCCTTATCTGTATCACCCTGTAAACTGTAAGCTCCCTGAGGCAGGGACCTTGGCTGGCTTATATTTTTCTGTATCCTCAGCACCTTTCCCATCATTACATAATTATTCATTGAACTGAACTGAATGTAAAAACACTTTCAGGGAAAAGAGATCGTGGAAAGGGCAAGTGGAGAATGAAATTGAAGGACTTATGCTCTACTGACAATTTTGACTCGATTAGTTATTTAAACAACTGTTCAATCCAGGCAAACAAAACCATTTGATTTTTAAAAGCTAGGTTATTAATCATTTGTCTGAGCCGACTAACCATTTGGTCAAAAAGGTGGGACAAATTGTGGGTGTGTAGGCAAAATAAAAGTATAGTGTGCCAGTCAATGTCTGTTTGACAATACTTTCTTATTGCTGGTTCACGTTAGACAACTTTTCAAAGATTACTGTTGATATGTTCCAAAAGTATATTGAGTGGTTAAAAACTTCATTTTACCAGTGAATTAGTTATTAAAATAACAAGTATTAACTTAGATTAATGAGAAGAATAAAAGCATATTGATGTGTATATATTATAGCTTATTAAGTAGATAAACTTTCATAGTATGAGGTCCATGGAAGGAAGAAGTAGGAGTCTTATGGTGAAAGTTGAAAGATTGAGGGCTGAGTTAAGTGCCTTAAAATATGGGGTAGCCAACATAGTTATAAAGAGTAGGTCTCATGAAAATCATGACAGTTACAATAGGAATGGATATATTACTTACCTATTGCTGTGTAAAAAAATTATCCCAAAATGTAGTGACTTGAAACAACAATAATTATTTTCTCTCATGAGTCAGGAATTTAGATAGGGCATAATGGGAAGGCTTATCTCCTCTCTGAAATGTCTGGAGCCTCAGCTGGAAGGATTGGGAGTAGAGGCTGCAGTAATTTGAAGGCTTATTCACTCACATGGTTGATGCCTGGGGGTCTAGTTGGGATTGTTGGTCAAAATACCCATATAGGAGGCTGGATCTTTCCTCACAAATTGGTTGTTGGATTCTAAGAATAAAGACAAAAGAAGAGATGGAGATAGAGGTAGAGTCAGAGAAGAGAGAGAGCAGGGAGAGAGAGAGAGAGAAAGAGAAAGCAAGCTATATTGCTGTTTATGGCCTAGCTTTGGAAGTCATGCATTATCACTTCTGCCTCTATTCGTGCTGGCATTCACAAAATGCAGCCCAGTGTGTTGGGGTGGGGAAATAGGATCCATCTCTTCAAGGGGAGTGCAAAAGTGCTTGAAGCATGTGTGGAAGCAGAAATATTGCTGTGGTCAATTTTGGAAAGTGTAATCTGCCACCATGGAGTAGAAGTAGTCCTGATCACAATGTATTTTAGACTTGCTGTATTTTAAAAATATATACTAATATGGAATTTTTTTGACTTGTGGCCTGAATAATGAATATGATTAATAGTGTTGAACAGAACCCAGAATGTTGATTCTAGGGGGAAGGCATTAATTAGAATATTTTTCAAAGAATTCAGAAAACCTGAGCAATAATATTTTTGTCATATTGGTGGTACGTTTTTATTGCAAGTGACAAAACTGAACTCAAATTGAATTCATTAAAAAAAGGGAATTTATTAACTTATGCAACTGAAAAATTTGGGGGGATAATGCTGACTGTAAGTACAACTGGATAAAGGCCTCAAATGGTGCTGCCGGGAATCAGTGTCTCTCCATCTTTCAGGTTCGTTTTTCGATTTTTATTTCTCAGGCAGGTTTTCCTCAAGTCTTGGAAAAAGAAGTCAGCAGTAATTCTAGGCTTATATACTTTCAGCTTAGCAACTCCTTTTGAAATAGACTGTCTCTTTCGCAGTAGTCTCAGCCATAGTTCAGAGTACTGAGACCCATTGGAGTGCACTCTGAAAAAAAGACTATGAATCACCTCTCGGTGGTTATGGTTCACATTAGCAAAGCATGAATCATGTACACATCCATAAAGCTAGAGGTTGTGGTTGGCCGCATCCAAATCTCATGAATTGAGAGCCATAGACCACCTTGAAGTGGCATTTAACAGGCATAGTAGAAATACAGTACTGCTACAGACACTGTGTGCCTGTGGAGAGAACATTTTCCAGCAATGACAGAGGGGATGACTTTGGAGGTCAGCAAGAAAAGAATTAAATACCCAAGGATCAATGTAAGGAAGAAATCAAGAGCTGGAGCCTGTTGATTGAGTTATGTACCAATTTGACTTCATTCTTATGTATTTATTTGGTACAGAGTTATTGAACATCTAATATGTTCCAGGAATGGAATTTTATGTATTTGGCTAGTAGTGCAGTTTGAGTCTAAGTAAGAATTAGACTTGCCTGGGTAGGTCTGGCAGATATGTGGGGTGAGTCTGGTAGAAAACTATTGTGTGAGGACCTCAGAGCCTTTAGAAAAGTTTCATGCTGAGAACAGGTAAGTTTGAAAGAAAGTGAAAGCCTTTGCAATTGGAGGAGAGAGGCAAGTGTAGCATAGTGCCTCCCATTCAGATTAGTTCCCTAAGCCCACCCCTGCCTGGAGTTGTATATGAACCCCAAAGAAAGCAGTGGGATTGGAGGTCAGTATTGAAGTTGTTGTAAGACAATTAGCACTGCATTGCAGCCTCCTTCAGCAAAGAGAAACCCAAGGGAAAGAGCAACATTCTCCCACTTTGCAGCCGAATAACTGAGTAGCTTTCATATCTTGAGTATTGCAGTATCTCAGATATGGCAGGAAATAATTTCCTAACAATAATTCCAGCAGGCATAACTTCAGACTGGTGGGAGCATATTTATTTATGAGCTTGTGTTTGATACTCTCTGGGTACCTCCAAGAATACCTGGGCATACTTTTTAGAGCAGGAAAGTGAAGGTCAGAATCATACAAATATGAGTTCTTGCGGCTAAGGGGGCATTTGCATTACACATAGTTTGGCATAATCAAATACTAGGAGCACATAGTAGTAGTAAGCCATAAATAGCAGTAAGAAGTAGTAGTAAATCTATGGTTTTCAGTACTGTTGGGATATATTATTTGTTCTTCTTCAGTACAAGGGGCTGTGGAGTAGACCAGGTAAAGAGTGCATTTTAAAAAGTCTGAATTTTAGACTGATGTATGAAAACCTATAGTAACATCCAGGGGCACGTTGGAATAAGCCACCATTGTTTCTCAAATATACTGATTACATAATCTGCAATTTAAAAGATGACCATAATTATCTAATGGATCTTCTGGGATGTTATGTCAGAGATGTTTGACCTTGTCTAAGATCCTACACAGAAGATGGTCAAATATACTTCTCTTTAAATTGCTGTATTCTCAGATACATTAAGGAAACTAAGGGAGCTTAATTAGCCCTGTGCTAGGCCAGAAGAGAGAAAGAATAACATGACATGAGATTATGGAATAGTGGGCTCTAATAAAAGTATGTTTAAGTGTAATACAGGGGAAACAAAGAAAACAAGCTCACAGACGAAGACATTTGAATTTGGCTTTGAACGATGAGTTGAAATTCACTGGATAGCAGGGATGATGGGAAGAGACCATTGAAGGTAGAGGAAGCAGTAATGTACACACGAAATAACACCCTGTTTGGGAAGAGTGAGTAGTTTTGGGTCTGGAGCACAAAGTACTGGAGGTAGACAGAGATCAGTGGGCAGAGAATCTTTCATACTTTGCTTATGAGTTTCAACTTTATCATGTGAGACATTAGGAGCCCTGAAAAGACTTAAAAGAGTGGCATAATTTTATCTTTGTCTCAGAAAGATTACTTTGGCATCATTTTGGAGGGCTGGAGATGGTCAAGATGAGGGAGAAGAAACTAGTTAAGTTCTTCATAAGATGGACTAGAAATGTCTGCTACCCCATTGCAAATTGTCTTGGTAGGTGGTGGCTGAATGTTTTACCAAGTATCAGCCCTTTCTGTTTGGGGTTTGCTCTGGGCCTACTTCAAATTTCATGAAGATAATGAATATGAAAAGTAATTAATGATCTACTGTATTTTAATATAACATGACTTTAATTTGAGTATACAGAGAAGATACAGAATAATTGCCTATCTGATTAACTTTTTAAAAATAGATTTATTTATTTTTGGCTGCATTGGGTCTTCATTGCTGCCCGCAGGCATTCTTTAGTTGCGGTGAGTAGGGGCTACTTTTTGTTGCGGTGCACGGGCTTCTTATTGCGGTGGCTTCTCTTGCTGCGGAGCATGGGCTCTAGGCACGCGGGCTTCAGTAGTTGTCGCACTTGGGCTCAGTAGTAGTGGCTCACAGGCTCTAGAGTGCAGGCTCGGTAGTTGTGGTGCACGGGCTTAGTTGCTCCGCGGCATGTGGGACCTTCCCGGACCAGGGCTCAAACTTGTGTCCCCTGCATTGGCAGGCGGATTCTTAACCACTGTGCCACCAGGGAAGCCCCTGATTAACTTTTGAAAAGGTTGAATAAAAGGGTTCCGATAGGCTACCTTTGACAGAATTTATGTAAATGTCGTTTCTTTTTTTAAGATAAATTTAATTTTATTTATTTTTTTATACAGCAGATTCTAAGTAATTATCTATTTTATACATATTAGTGTATATATGTCAATCCCAATCTCCTAATTCATCCCACCACCACCCCCCTCTGCCACTTTCCCACCTTTGTGTCCAAAATTTGTTCTCTACATCTGTGTCTCTATTTCTGCCCTGCAAACCAGTTCATCTGTACCATTTTTCTAGGTTCCACATATATGCGTTAATATACGATATTTGTTTTTCTCTTTCTGACTTACTTCACTCTGTATGACAGTCTCTAGATCCATCCACGTCTCTACAAATGACCCGATTTCGTTCCTTTTTATGGCTGAGCAATGTTCCATTGTGTATATGTACCACATCTTCTTTATCCATTCATCTGTCGATGGGCATTTAGGTTGCTTCCATGACCTGGCTATTGTAAATAGTGCTGCAATGAACATTGGGGTGCATGTGTCTTTTTTTTTTTTTTGAGTAACGCAGGCCTCTCACTGTTGTGGCCTCTCGCATTGCAGAGCACAGGCTCTGGATGCGCAGGCTCAGCGGCCATGGCTCACGGGCCTAGCCGCTCCGCGGCATGTGGGATCTTCATGGACAGGGCACGAACCCATATCCCTTGCATCGGCAGGCGGACTCTCAACCACTGCGCCACCAGGGAAGCCCGCATGTGTCTTTTTGAATTATGGTTTTGTTTGGGTATATGCCCGGAAGCGGGATTGCTGGGTCATATGGTAATTCTATTTTTTTTTTTTAAGGAACCTCCATACTGTTCTCCATAGTGGCTGTACCAATTTACATTCCCACCAACAGTGCAAGAGGGTTCCCTTTTCTCCACACCCTCTCCAGCATTTGTTGTTTGTAGATTTTCTGATGATGCCCATTCTAACTGTGTGAGGTGATACCTCATTGTAGTTTTGATTTGCATTTCTCTAATAATTAGTGATATTGAGCATCTCTTTCATGTACCTATAGGCCATCTGTATGTCTTCTTTGGAGAAATGTTTATTTAGGTCTTCTGCCCATTTTTGTTTTGTTTTTTGTTTTGCAGTACGCGGGCCTCTCACTGTTGTGGCCTCTCCCGTTGTGGAGCATAGGCTCCGGCTGCGCAGGCTCAGTGGCCATGGCTCATGGGCCCAGCCGCTCCGCAGCATGTGGGATCTTCCTGGACTGGGGCATGAACCCGCATCCCCTGTATTGGCAGGTGGACTCTCAACCACCGCGCCACCAGGGAAGCCCTTCTGCCCATTTTTGGATTGGGTTGTTTGTTCTTTTAATATTGAGCTGCATGAGCTGTTTATATATTTCGGAGATTAATTCTCTGTCTGTTGATTCATTTGCAAATATTTCCTCCCATTCTGAGGCTTGTCTTTTCGTCTTGTTTGTAGTTTCCTTTGTTTTGCAAAAGCTTTTAAGTTTCATTAGGTCCCATTTGTTTATTTTGTTTTTATTTCCATTACTATAGGAGGTGGATCAAAAAAGATCTTGCTGTGATTTATGTCAAAGAGTGTTCTTCCTATGTTTTCTTCTAAGAGTTTTATATTGTCTGGTCTTACATTTAGGTCTCTAATCCATTATGAGTTTATTTTTGTGTATGGTGTTAGGGAGTGTTCTAATTTCATTCTTTTACATGTAGCTGTCCAGTTTTCCCAGCACCACTTATTAAAGAGACTGTCTTTTCTCCATTGCATATCCTTGCCTCCTTTGTCATAGATTAGTTGACCATAGGTGCATGGGTTAATCTCTGGGCTTTCTATCCTGTTCCATTGATCTATATTTCTGTTTTTGTGCTGGTACCATATTGTCTTGATTACTGTAGCTTTGTAGTATAGTCTGAAGTCAGGGAGTCTGATTCCTCCAGCTCTGTTTTTTTCCCTCGAGACTACTTTGGCTATTTGGGGTCTTTTGTGTCTCCATACAAATTTTAAGATTTTTTGTTCTGTAAAAAATGCCACTGGTAATTTGATAGGGATTGCATTGACTCTGTAGATTGCTTTGGGTAGCATAGTCATTTTCACAATATTGATTCTTCCAATCCAAGAACATGGTATATCTCTCCATCTGCTTGTGTCATCTTTGATTTCTTTCATCAGTGTCTTATAGTTTTCTGAGTACAGGTCTTTTACCTCCTTAGGTATGTTTATTCCTAGGTATTTTATTCTTTTTGTTGCAATGGTGAATGGGATTGTTTCCTTAATTTCTCTTTCTGATCTTTCATTGTTAGTGTATAGGAATGCATTAATTTTGTATCCTGCAACTTTACCAAATTCATTGATTAGCTCTAGTAGTTTTCTGGTGGCATCTTTAGGATTCTCTATGTATAGTATCATGTCATCTGCAAACAGTGACAGTTTTACTTCTTCTTTTCCAATTTGTGTTCCTTTTATTTCTTTTTCTTTTCTGATTGCCATGGGTAGGACTTCCAAAACTATGTTGAATAATATAGTTGAGAGAGTGAACATCCTTGTCTTGTTCCTGATCTTAGAGGAAATGCTTTCAGTTTTTCAGCATTGAGAATGTTTGTCGTATATGGGCTTTATTATGTTGAGGTAAGTTCCCTGTATGCCCACTCTATGGAGAGTTTTTATCATAAATGGGTGTTGAATTTTGTCAAGAGTTTTTCTGCATCTATTGAAATGATTATATGGTTTTTATTCTTCAATTTGTTAATATGGTGTATCACATTGATTGATTGGCATATATTGAAGAATCCTTGAATCCCTGGGATAAACCCCACTTGATCATGGTGTATGATCCTTTTAATGTGTTGTTAGATTCTGTTTGCTAGTATTTTGTTCAGGACTTTTGCATCTATATTCATCAGTGATATTGGTCTGTAATTTTCTTTTTTTTTTGTAGTATCTTTGTCTGGTTTTGGTATCAGGGTGATGGTGGCCTAATAGAATGAGTTTGGGAGTGTTCCTTCCTCTGCAATTTTTTGGAAGAGTTTGAGAAGGATGGGTGTTAGCTGTTCTCTAAATGTTTGGTAGAATTCACCTGTGAAGCCATCTGGTCCTGGACTTTTGTTTGTTGGAAGATTTTTAATCACAGTTTCAATTTCATTACTTTTGATTGGTCTGTTCATATTTTTTATTTCTTCCTGGTTCAGTCTTGGAAGGTTATGCCTGTCTAAGAATTTGTCCATTTCTTCCAGGTTGTCCATTTTATTGGCATAGAGTTGTTTGTAGTAGTTTCTTATGATGCTTTGTATTTCTGCGGTGTCCATTGTAACTTCTTCTTTTTCATTGCTAATCTTATTGATATGAGTCCTCTCCCTCTTTTTGTTGATGAGTCTATCTAAAGGTTTATCAATTTTGTTTATCTTCTCAAAGAACCAGCTTTTAGTTTTATTGATCTTTGCTATTGTTTTCTTTGTTTCTATTTCATTTATTTCTGCTCTGATCTTTATGATTTCTTTCCTTCTACTAACTTTGGGTTTTGTTTGTTCTTTCTCTAGTTCCTTTAGATGTAAGTTTAGATTGTTTATTTGAGATGTTTCTTGTTTCTTGAGGTAGGCTTGTCTTGCTATAAACCTCCCTCCCTGCTTTTGCTTCATCCCATAGGTTTTGGATCATCATGTTTTCGTTGTAATTTGTCTCTAGGTATTTTTTGATTTCCTCTTTGATCAGTGATCTCTTGATTATTTAGTAACATATTGTTTAGCCTCCATGTGTTTGTGTTTTTTACGTTTTTTTCCCTGTAACTGATTTCTAATCTCATAGTGTTGTGGTCGGAAAAGATGCTTGATATGTTTTCAGTTTTCTTAAATTTACCGAGGCTTGATTTGTGACCCAAGATGTGATCTATCCTAGAGAATGCTCCATGTGCACTTGAGAAGAAAGTGTAATCTGCTGTTTTTGGATGGAATGTCCTATAAATATCAATTAAATCTATCTGGTCTATTGTGTCATTTAAAGCTTGTGTTTCCTTATTAATTTTCTGTCTGGATGATCTGTCCATTGGAGTATGTGAGGTGTTAGTGTCCCCCACTATTATTGTGTTACTGTCGATTTCCTGTTTTATAGCTGTTAGCAGTTGCCTTATGTATTGAGGTGCTCCTATGTTGGGTGCATATATATTTATAATTGTTATATCTTCTTCTTGGATTGATCCCTTGATCATTTTGTAGTGTCTTTTCTTGTCTCTTGTAACATTCTTTAGTTTAAAATCTATTTTTTTCTAATATGAATATTGCTATTCCAGCTTTCTTTTGCTTTCCATTTGCATGGAATATCTTTCTCCATCCCTTCACTTTCAGTCTGTATGTGTCCCTAGGTCTGAAGTGGGCCTCTTGTAGCCAGCATATATATGGGTCTTGTTTTCTTATTTATTCAGCGAGCCTGTTTCTTTTGGTTGGAGCATTTAATCCATTCACGTTTAAGGTAATTATCCATATGTATGTTTCTATGACCATTTTCTTAATTGTTTTGGGTTTGTTTTTGTAGGTCCTTTTCTTCTCTTGTGTTTCCCACTTAGAGAAGTTCCTTTAGCATTTGTTGCAGAGCTGGTTTGGTGGTGCTGAATTCTCTTAGCTTTTGCTTGTCTGTAAAGCTTTTGATTTCTCCATCGAATGTGAATGAGATCCTTGCTGGGTGGAGTAATCTTGGTTGTAGGTTCTTCCCTTTCATCCCTTTAAGTATATCA
The DNA here is from genome assembly GCF_026419965.1 of Kogia breviceps. NCBI lineage: Eukaryota > Metazoa > Chordata > Mammalia > Artiodactyla > Physeteridae > Kogia > Kogia breviceps. The sequence continues at coordinate 50,357,286 of NC_081317.1, read as the reverse complement.
TGCCACTCCCTTCTGGCTTTTAGAGTTTCTGCTGAGAAATCAGCTGTTAACCTTATGGGAGTGCCCTTGTATGTTATTTGTCATTTTTCCCTTGCTGCTTTCAATAATTTTTCTTTGTCTTTAAATTTTTGCCAATTTGATTACTCTATGTCTCAGCGTGTTTCTCCTTGGGTTTATCCTGTATGGGACTCGCTGTGCTTCCTGGACTTGGGTGGCTATTTCCTTTCCCATGTTAGGGGATTTTTCAACTATAATCTCCTCAAATATTTTCTCTGGTCCTTTCTCTCTCTCTCTTCTCCTTCTGGGACCCCTATAATGCAAATGTTGTTGCATTTAATGTTGTCCCAGAGATCTCTTAGTCTGTCTTCATTTCTTTTCATTCTTTTTTCTTTATTCTGTTCCACAGCAGTGAATTCCACCATTCTGTCTTCTAGGTCACTTTTCTGTTCTTCTGCCTCAGTTATTCTGCTATTGTTTCCTTCTGGTGTAGTTTTCATTTCAGTTACCTTATTGTTCATCTCTGTTTGTTCTTTAATTCTTCTAGGTCTTTGTTAAACATTTGTTGCATCTTCTTGATCTTTGCCTCCATTCTTTTTTTGAGGTCCTGGATCATCTTCACTATCATTATTCTGAATTCTTTTTCTGGAAGGTTGCCTATCTCCACTTCATTTAGCTGTTTTTCTGGGGTTTTATCTTGTTCCTTCATCTGTTACATAGCCCTCTGCCTTTTCATCTTGTCTATGTTTCTGTGAATGTAGTTTTTGTTCCACAGGCTGCCAGATTGTAGTTCTTCTAATGTCAAGGTTCTTAAGGTTTTTGTTTTATTTTATAATTAGGGCTAAATTTTTAATGTCACAATATGATTTAAAATGTAAACATTCACTCAACAGGTTTTGGAATATGTTCCATATTATATGGGAAGGCCTGTGTCCCTATAGCACTTCTATGCCTGGATCATTAAATTTCCCAATTGAAAGCTTAGTCTAGCTTCAGGTTCTAGAGGCAATCCTGTTTCTCTTCTGGAAAAATGAAGAAGCTTCAGACAGATAGCTTGGTAGGACCTATATTAAGGTCTTTGGATAGATCTTACTCTGATCTGATTTCCTTCATTTATTAATTAGAATCCAAAGACTAAGCCCTACCATGTATCCCAGTTTCAATAACGTGTTTTAATCCCTGTCCTTTGTCTTACCCCCTGCTTTGCTAATTCATTTAGTGTTCCTGTTTCTTGACATTATGACTCTGACCTTATGGCTACCTAGAACTCAAGTCCTCTGTCTGGCCACGCTATCTGCTATGGGGCCTCTTGGATAATCCAACTATCTCTGTAACAGCTGCCTCCAAGTGTGACCATTTTCTGTACTCTGCTTCACTCCCATTTCATACAGATAGCTGGACCTTATGCCTGGTTTTCAGCCTCTTTTGACTTGTTCTGTCCATTTGCAGACTATTCTTTGGTTCCAAAAATAAACAGACAACAATATTTTCTATGTACTCTAGGATAGTGGTTTTCGAACAGTTTCCCTCAGAATCTGTGGGAGATGTTTTAAGAATTCCATGTTTAAATTTGATACAATTTTATTTTAAAATGTTTGATTATTAAATAAGCCCACCCCAAGTGTTAGCCCTATGGTTCCTCAAAATTAAGTTGAAAACCATGGATATAGCAAAATTTTTAATTGGCTATTTAGCTTAGAAATGAGGCCCTCATTCTTAAGATATTTAGTTAGTACTGAAGCTTTTTCACTCATCTTAAATCGATTAAAGTGCCTTACAAATTACAGGAAAGGGTGTCTATCATTCTGGTTATTTGTCTTTATAATACCAAAAGGTATTTGTAATATGAGAGTGAAGAGTGGTTAGCTTATCTCTGCCACTAGTTAGCAAAGTTTTCTTGGTCAAGTCCCCGAACGTCTCCAAGCCTTGGTTTCCTCTGGCAATACCTTAGGAGGTAGAGCAAGGATGAGAAGGTATTGATATCCTAGTAAATACTTGTTATCTCATTTCTAGTAGGGTTGACACTACATTATGATGTGTAACACATGTAGAGATTCTGATGATGATGATTATTAGAATAAAGATAGTGGAGTCAAATTGTCCTTGTTGGTATTAGTTTTCAATAACAAACTAAATAAACAAAGCCTAAACTATTGAGTCCATCATGGAAAAAGAACATCATAAAATGATTGGTCAAAAATAGTGTACAGCCCTGTCCTAGGAATTCTACAGGACTCTTGATTGCATGTGATGAAAAACAAAAACAAAAAACACCTAAATTTGCTTTAGGGGAAAAAGTAGATGGCAGACAAAAGGAAAAGTCAAAGTATGCATCTGTGGCTCTCTGGCATGGCTAGATGCAGGGGTCAAATTATGCTTCTGTACTCTCTCTCTCTCTCTTTCTCTATTTAAGTCCCTCTCTGGGCCATCTCTTTCCATTTTTTGTGTTGCTTTTCTCTCTGGTAGCTTCATTCCTAGCCAGGTTTTCTTCCTATGATGACATGTGGTAGGTTCAGTGTAATGTCTTACCTGTTTAGCAATTCCTGCAAAAGTCCCAGATGTCATTCTTGTTCTTATTGCTATGGATACATGGACCTAGGTTACATTTCCATTTCGCAGAACCACTTGTTAGGTCTGCCCCAACTAAATCTCAAAGGCTGAGAATAGGGTAAGGGCTGACCTTCAGAAAGGAGGAGGTAGCTTCTTTCACCAGAAATTGGAATGTTATGAAGATGTCATTACTGTCACCTCTAAGTGCATGATCTTGAATTTTCTGAACCTTAGATTCATCACCCCTTATTGATAGAAATAGTTACTCCAGAGATTTAGGTTGAAAATTAAATGACTTAAAGTATTAACAAGCTTACCAGAGTACTGGCATTAGGTACCCTTAGTACATCTAATTCTTTCCCTATTTTCAGTAGCATAGAAATAAGATTTGTGAGGAAGCCAAGTGTAAAATAGGAGTCACTCTGAAATTTCTACCACAATTTCACTTTCCTTTTGATCTCATACATTTAGAAATGGAAATCATGAACATCTGTGTAACATTTTCTATAGGTCTGTACTACTTTAGGCAGCAAGCAGACATGTCCTATGCCCAAGAGGGTAACTTCAGGTCTTATGTTCTTTTAGGGCCTTGTGACACTCAGGTAGCTCCAGTTACCTACCCAGTGGAAGCTGTCAGAGGCTAACTGCCCATGTCAAAAACGTCATCAGAGGCAGAAATGCCTGAAAAGCTCAGCATCTGTCACTCCTAGGGAATATTAGCCACCCTGGGCATAGGAGTGGAGAACTGTGGGACTATCAATCAATGTGATGGCCGGTAATTTGCTACTCTCATGTTTTGTCCTGTTAATGTGATGACAAAAGCTGTGGTAATATTGACAACTTGAGGAACATGCAGCAATTTGAATGTGTTGTTTGTTGGAATAAAACTGTGGTTATGTAGCTTTAGAAGCGCTAAAAGTAATTAGTTTTAACCCATCTTGACTATCAAAGAGATGCATGGGAGGGAGGTTGTGGGGTATCCTTTTAGTTCCTGATTGATTTTTGCTGTAGGTTGTTTTTGTAATTTTTCTAATAACAAACACCGTGTGACAAAAGCCTTCCTTCTAGCATGTTTTGTGATCTTCAGTCTCTTGATCCTGACATAATTCATTAGTGGCTGCATTACAAGCCTGGTTAAAAACACAGAGCTGGTCAAGTCCCATTACAATGAAAACCTTTGTTTAAACAAAATGGTTCCCAAGTCTCCTTCTGTGGCATAATTAATTCAGGTAGCATAGAATAAAATATTTTGATATCACAGAATATTTGGAGATTCTCTTCAAATTCCTCTTAAGGAATTGTGAAATCAGTCATTGCTTATTCAACAATTTAAAAATATCTACTGTGTCGATTGCTTGGTATTGAGCCTTTTAGCAGTGGACAAGACAAAATCTCTTCTCTCAGAGACCTCACATTCTAGTGGATGGCAAAGATAATTGTATTAGTTTGCTAGGGCTGTCATAACAAAATACCACAGACTGGAGGCTTAACGATGGAAATTTATTTTCTCACAGTTCTGGAGGCTTGAAATCCAAGATCAAGCTGTCAGCAAGTTTGGTTTCTCCTGAAGACCCTCTGCATGACTTGCAGGTGGCCACCCTCTTGCTGTGTCCTCACATGATGTTTTCTCTGTGTGTGCATGCCCCTGGTGTTTCTGTGTCTAAAGTTCCTCCTCTTATAAAGACATTAGTCAGATATGATTAGGGCCAACCCCAACGGCCTCCTTTTAACTCAGTTACCTCTTTAAAGTTCTTATTTCCCAATACAGTCACATTCTGAGTTACTGGGGGTTAAGGCTTCAACATACAGTTTTGTGGGGATGCAATTTAGCCCAGAACAACAATGAAAATTAAACGAGTGGCTGTGTATTACTTAAGATGGTATTGCAATGCTATAAATGAAAGTTAAGCAGGGTAAATGATGGGGTGAGAAAGGGGGGACATTGTAAACACAAATGGATGGTCAGAGAAGTTCTCTCTGTGGAAATAGCATTTGAACAGAGAAATGAAGAGAAGGAGTGACGCCCAGGAATATCTGAGGGAGAAGTCTTTTAGGCACAGGAGATGGTGCTTCATGTAGTAGGATAAGTGCCAAGAGGCAATGTGTCTGGAATGGAGAATGTGAAGGGCCCAGATGAGATCAGAGGTAACTGGGGCCTGTCACGGAAGGTCCCAGAGACCTACTCAGAAGGGGTGGCCATCTACTGGTAACAATACATTACTGAACCCACAATCAAGACTCAGTGTGATCTATGCTAGTTGGTTTGTCCTGCATGCTGTGGACAGCACTGGCTACATAATTTGTGGGGCCCAGTGCAAAGTGAAAATGTGGGGCACCTTGTTCAGATGTCAAGATGGTAACAACAGGGTATTAAACCAAGGGCAGGGCCCTTCTAGTTGCAGAACCTGTACAGTTGTACAGGTCACATGCTCTGGCTGTGGAAGTACATGAGAGAAGTAGCTGACTCAACACATTTTTTTTCAAAAGTAAAACGCTCAGTTGGATGTTGTATAGTCTTATGGAAAGTGTGTTCCTGGAGTTTGGATTTGAAGTTCCTAATAAAGTCCTGGATTCTTTGTTTTCTGTTAGCCAGGGTTCTCCAGAGAAACAGAACCAGGAGGAGAATATATATATTAGGAATTGGCTCATGAAATTATAGAGGCTGAGAAGCCCCACAATCTGCCATCTGCAAACTGGAGACCCAGGAAAGCCCATGCTGTAATTTCCTCAAGTCGGAAGGCCTGAGAACCAGCGGAGCTGATGGTGTAAATCCCAGTCTGAGGGCAAAGGAAGGTGAGATGAGATGTCCCAGTTCAAACAGTGAGGCAGAAAAAATAAAGGGGTGAATTTCTGCTTCTTCTCCCTTTTGTTCTGTCCTTGTCCTCATTAGGTTGGATGATTCTCACCACATTGGGTTTACTGTCTGATTTACTGATCCACCCATTCAGATGATAATCTCATCTGGAAATACCATCACAGACACACCCAGAAATAATGTTTTATCTGGGTACCCTGTGGTCACTCAAATTAACACATGAAATTAACCATCACAACCAGTGATACCTTGGGCAAGTTATGTAACCCAATTAGTCTCAGATTTCTCACCTGTAAAAGGATTATAGACCCTGTTTTATAAGGTTTGGTTTTGGTCCAATTTAGCCAAATAATGGTGACAGTGTTTGGTAAACAATAGGATTCCATAAAAAGATTATGATTTAGTAATATATTTAAATTGCTTCTCCTTTATGTTCTGTTTTGACATCTCCTCCTTCCTGTAATTCCTGAACAAGGAAAGCATTTTGTGAACTAATGGTGATAATTTACACTGGAAATAAATATTATTCACCTCTTTTTTATGCAGGAAATCAGTCTTATTATGCAATAACATTTTATTATGGGCAAGAAGCCCAGGCATCAGACTGAATGTTATGCTTTGTCCCATGACATAACTGAGACTATATATCAATGGTCTTTATTCCTCTGCAGCAATTATTTGGTAAAATGAACAAATTCTAAGTGAGCCTGTTGTTCTGGCCTCCTCTCTGCTGCTTCAGTTTTTCTCCTCTAGACAGTCATTTTTCTTCCTCTCTTGTCCAGTTCTCTCCCCACAGAGCAGCTGTATTTGTATGTCTTATCCAGAGAGGGCAGGCAACTGGCTGCCCTCAAGGCCACTCTGTGGCCTGGCCAGTGGGGAGCCATGAAGAGCCATCTACTTGCCTCTGCTGCAGAAATTGAGTGTCACCTTTGTAGTAGTCCTGTTTACAGAACGATAATAGAGTTATTCTTAACTAAGTGTATTGTTTGCCGAAGAAAGGGGCATAGTTTCAAACAGTAAATAAGGAGGAAGTGTAACCAACACTGGTAAGATTACACACTTTGCTGCATGTTTCAGTTTTTCTATAATCAAGTAGAAGACGACAGTAGGCACATGGGAAACATACCTCTGATTGAATACAGCTTCAAACAATGTGGCCCTCTACATGCAGAAATAAATGATAAGAATGCCTGACTTGTTGGAATGGCAATTTGAAAAAAAAAACTGTTTATTTTTACAGGTTGTATCAATTGTTTTAAGGCTCAGAATCTCTCTTAGTAGCATCACCTCAAGACTGTCTATTGTTCCTAAGGCTACAATTGTAGTGTGGGGTAATGAAAGAACACGAGTTTAACACCAGAGAGGCTATGTTCAGATCCCCTCACTCCTTACTGGATGAATTATATGGTCTAGTCAAAACCTTCAGATTGTTTCCTCATTTATAAAGTGGGCATCAGAATATTGTTGGAAAATTTGGGAGTAACCTAATGATCTTCATAGGAGATACTTGAATATAGTAGATGATCAGAAATGTAGGTATTAAAATTAGACAGTGTTAAGATGATTGTTTTTCATTATTCTTACTTGTACACGAGTACAAGAAACTCATCCCAAGAAATACAGACACCTAATTAACCAGACAGTTTTGATGGTGGTTGAAAACTTGAATCAACTTAGATATTACTTTAATATAATTCAATACACATTTATTAAGTGCTAATTATGGAAAAGTCACTAGCTCAGAGATGGAGGTCCAAAGATAAACCCTGAATTCAAAGTTGGTAGAATGGTCAAGACATGTAACTTCTAATTCCTTTTCAATTGGGCAATACCCCATTTCTCTATAAATATATTTTTGTTATGATTTTCTTTTTGGATGCTAGGTCTCTCTAGTTGAGCACTTATTTTAAAAAGTATATCACATATTCTTACCTAAATTTGAGATATCTCTTTCTTGGTGCTTTATACTATTTCTAAATGAAAGCACAAGAGTATTGAACCTTGTCTGGTGCTATATGAAAAGAAGACTCACAGCAGGTGTGAATAAAAATGAGGAAAAGGCAGGAGATCAGCCAAGATGGTGGAGTAGAAAGACCTTGAGCTCACCTCATCTCACAAGCACACCACAATCACAACTATCTGCAGGACAACCATTGATGGAAAAGACTGGAACCTACCAGAAAAGATCTTCTGCAACTAAAGACATAAAGAAGGAACCACAGTGAGATGGGTAGGAGGGGCGGACTCACAATATAATCAAGTACTATACCCCCAGCTGTGCAACTCACAAACTGGAGAATAATTACATTGCAGAAGTTCTCCCACAGGAGTGACAGTTCTGAGCACCCCGCTGAGCTTCACAACTTAGGGGTCCTGCACTGGGAAGATGAGCCCCCAGAGCATTTGGCCTTGAAGGCCAGAGGGGCTTAATTTCAGGAGACCCACAGGACTTGGGGAAATAGAGACGTCACTCTTAAAGGACACACACCAAATTCATGTGCACTGGGGTACAGGGTGAAAGAGTAATTTGATAGGAGCCTGGGCCAGACCTGCCCACTAGTCTTAGAGAGTCTCCCAGAGAAGCAGGGCTGGGGGGTGGCTGTGGCTCACTCTGGGGACATGGAGACTGGTAGCAGTCATATTTGGGAACATTCTACAGCATGAACACTCCTGCTGGTGGCTGCCATCTTGGGACCCTCCTTCTACTCATTAGTTCCAAAACCTGGCCCTACGCAACCGCCCGTAGGCATCAATGCTGGGAAGCCTCAAAGCCAAACAGCTAACTAGGTGGGGACACAGCCGCAGCCATCAGCAGACAGGCTGCCTAAAGGCTTCCTGAGCCCACAGCCACCTCTAGACAGGCCCCTAGACATGGAGCTACCCACCAGAGGACCAAGACCCAGCTCCATCCACCAATGGGCAGGCACCAGCCCCGCCCTCCAGGAAGCTTGCACTAGCCTCTAGACCAGTCTCACCTCCCAGGGGGCAGACACCAGACTCACGAGAACCATGATCCCTCAGCCTGCATACCCAGCCCACCCTCATCAGGCCAGGCCCTACCCTGGGACCAGCTGGGCCCGGGCCCTGGCCCTGTCCACTGGCAGGCTGACACAAGCTTCGGGACACCCCAGATCCCATACCCAACTGTGTCAGGAGCCAATCCCCCATCCCCCACCACCCAACAATCTGAAATGAGCTCTGAGATCCCTGGGCCCTGCAGCCAGATTCCAGGAACTGGGTCTGCCTGCCAGTAGTCTGGCATTAACCCCAGGACCTGGCTTCACCCATCGGTGGGCGGGCAACAGCCCCGGAGTCTTCAGGACCCTGACTCTGCCCACCAGTGAGCCAGCACTACCCTGGGGACCCCTAGGGTTCTGCAGCCAGCTGCCTCATTTCCAGGCCCCACTAAAGAGCAGCCAGCAGAATCTGCACAAAATAGGGCCTGGCAACCAACTGGGCTAGGGGCCAACCAAGCCTACCAGACCACTCACATAGCCCACCACAACAGAAGGACCCATGAAACCCTCTTAGGGAGAATCCCTAGAGCATATAGCTTGGGTGATGAGAGGGGAATGCATGCTGGAATGCATAGGATGTCTTCTACAGAAGGCCACTTCTCCAAGATCAAGACATGTAACTAACCTACCACACACATGAAAATGCAAATAGCAACTTAGACAAAATGAGGTGACAGAGGAACATGTTCTAAACAAAGGAACAAGATAAAACCCCAGAAGAAGAACTAAGTGAAGTGAACATAGGCAACCTACCCAAGGAAGAGTTCAGAGTAATGAATGTAAAGATGATCAAAGAACTTGGGAGAAGAGTGCATGAACAAAGCGAGAAGTTGGAAATTTTTAACAGTTTAAGAGTTAGAAAATATAAAGAACAACCAAACAGAGATGAAGAATACAATAACTGAAATGAAAAGTACACTAGAAGGAATCAGTGGTAGACTAAATGATATAGAGGAATGGATCAGTAAGCTGGAAGACAGAGTAGTGGAAATCATTGCTGCTGAACAGAAAAAGAATGAAAAGAAATGAGAACAGTTTAAGAAACCTCTGGGATGCTATCAAGCACATTAATATTTGTATTATAGGGGTCCCAGAAGGAGAAGAGTGAGAGAAAGGGCCTGAGAAAATGTTTCAAGATGTAATAGCTGAAAACTTCCCTAACCTGGGAAAGGAAAGGGTCACCCAAGTCCAGGAAGTGGAGGGAATCCCATACAGGGTTAACCCAAGAAGGAACATGCCAAGACACATAGTAATTATAATGACAAAAATTAAAGAAAAAGAATATTAAAGCAGTAAGGGAAAAGCAACAAATAACATACAAGGGAGCTCACATAGGGCTATTAGCTGATTTTTCAGCAGAAACTGCAGGCCGGAAGGGAGTGGCACGATATATTAAAAGTGATAAAAGAGAAAAACCTACAACCAAGAATACTCTAACAAGGCTCTCATTCAGATTTGATGGAGAAATCAAAAGCTTTACAGACAAGCAAAAGCTAAAGGAGTTCAGCACCATGAAACCAGCTTTATAACAAATGTTAAAGGAACTTCTCTAGGTGAAAAATAAAAGGCCACAACTAGAAACAAGAAAATTACAAAATGAAAAAGCTCACTGGTAAAGGCAAACATACAGTAAAGGTGGGAAATCATCCACACATAAAGCTAGTAGGAAGGTTAAAAGGCAAAAGTAGTAAAATCATCTGTATCCACAATAAGCAGTTAAAGGATACACAAAACAATTAGATATAAAATATAATATCAGAAACAGTAATCATGAGGGGAGGAGAGTACAAATGCAGGGTTTTAAAAATGCATTTGAAATTAAGAGATCAGCAACTAAAAATAATAATGTATATATAGACTGCTATACAAAAGCCTCATGGTAACTGCAAACCAAAAATCTATAATAAAATGAGGAAAAGACAAAGAGATGAGACTTTAAGACAAAGAGATGAGACTTTAAAATGTGAAGATATGAGGAGGGAGTAAAAGAAGCAGTTTGGTAAAGATATAATGGTGCAAAAACTGGAAAAATATTGAAGAGGAAATGGAAACAGAAAGGAATTTAAGTAAAGAGAAACACAATGGGGAGGAAAAGGGAATTTATGTCTGAATATGTGGTCACATCCTAAGACCTTTTGTCTTACTTCTGGCTTGAAAGGGGTTTTTCTTTCTTGGAAAGACATTTTTAATTGGTGACATTTGCCTCTATATTTTATAGAACATTTGAGAATCCTGGTTTATATATTTATAGAATCAAACGGAAATTTTACAAAATTCTTACTACTTTTATACACCTATTGCATGTTCTCAATTGAATGTAACATCAGCAGTAGATGCCACTGACTGAACACTGCCATTCACGGACTAGTTTTTTCTTCCGTGGGAGCAGGATTAAAATTTTCATTTCTTTTAATGAGAACACCAGGGATCACTGCCACAACAGTCAACAGATTGTGAGATTGTTCTATTGATAAAATAGTTTCTAGTTCTCTCTAGAAACAGTGGGCTCTCATTCTTGCTACTTCAAGTGCTTAGTAATATCTGAATAATAAACACAGCAGTAGTACCAGAGACAATTTTTCTCAGCATAGAAGTGTGCTCCATGTCTCACCTCAATTCCTAAGGTGATACTTGAGGGTTTCTACTTTGAGGCATACATTCCACCATGCAATGCAACATGTAGTAGTTTTGACAGTAGAGTTGCACTTTGGATGTAGTTTCTTCCTCTTCTTTAATTTTCTAAAGAACAAGATATTAGAACATTTTCTGGGAAGTATTCAAGGGAATTATCTTTCTGTCATTGGGTGGCGCTTATATTTTTATAAGCCTACTATGGCTCTAGAGAGAAATCTGTAGTGAGTCAAAGTGAGGGGCTTCTCTTGGCGTGAGTTTATCAATAACATGACTGCAAAATAAGTTTCCTTTCAGAGTTTTGAAATGACAGCAACATCCCATTTTTCACGAATATATCTGACTGGTTAAAAACAAAATTAAAAAATGATTTTCATGTGCCTTCAAGATATTTTTGTAGAAATCATTTTTTGCTTTCATTTATTAATAAAAAGTTAGAACACCAATAATTTTGATCTTCCATTATTATTTATGACTATTTTCCTCTGAAAAATTCACATGATAAAGAGAAAATTTCCCTTTCTTTCCCCCAGAATATCTATTTTTCTTGATATTAATCTGACTATAAACATAGCTCTGAAACATACTAAATCTTATTTCTCAGCACCAAAGACTCAACAAAGAAAATAGATCCTCAAATCAAGTTTTGCTTTGCAGTATTAGGAGGAATATTAAAGTCAATCTTCAAGTCTCTAATAGTTCTTTCAAATGTCCTAAATAATCGTTTGATACTTGTTTGTTCATCACAATTGAAAAAAAAATGATAGGGAAAAAAACCCTTAAGCCAACAGGAAGCTTTTAGAAGTGAGGTACCATTGTAGCATTGTTACCAATTTGAGTCATTGTAGTAGTGATAACTGAAGCTGTTCATAATCAGAGAGAGGCATTTAAGGCCAAAATTAGTAAAAAGTATTTTGTTAAGACTGTTAGTCAAGGCTTCTCACCTGGACAATGTCTATTGTATAAAATGTATTATTAAAAATTGGTTTCTCATCCTTGGTAGAATATTTTTTAAAAGATCTGTTGCCATATATATTATTCAAGCAATTGGCTCCTAAGAAAAGAATAGCTTTTGTTCTACTCAGTCTTTTCTTGAGTATTAATATCCTGATTAAACCCCAAATCTCCATGAATGATTCCCATGAATAACGATGTCACTGGTCTCTTTAAAATGAGGATTCTAAAGCAATTCTCCAAATTTAAAGACCTCTCCAGATTCAAACTCTGAATGGATTGTGCAGCAGAGGTTAAAACTTGGACTCCTTGACCTCCAGTCTTTCCCTTGTCTGTTCTCCGTTGTTGCATCCCACCCCTAATTCCCCCCAGAACTTAGAGAAGCAGGGGGAAATGGTATGAGCTGAAGGAACATGTGCAAGTATCTCATATGGAGTCCATAGAATGGACCCACAAATCAGTGGACACTTTCCATTTAAAATCTGTTTAGCTCCAAAAAAGGAAAAGCCTAAGCTGCGAGGGGAAGGAGCATCTCATGTGAAACTCACTTGTTTGGATTTGCTGAGCCTGTTCCTTCATTTGTCCAGGTGCAGTCATTTACTTCTCACAGGCTGTTCTGCTATGGAATTGTTTCAGCCTTTATAGAAATGCTAAGGCTCCTGGCTGGGGCAGATGATTGCCTCGCTAGAAGACCTCTTTACTGGTAGCAGCCTGTGGCTACCACAGTGATTAAAAAAAAAAAAAAAATCTTGCCATCCTTATCCTTTGATTTTGGAATACTGCTCTGGGTACTCGATCCCCAGGTACTTCTCTCCTTGCCTGGGTGCGTGCGTCTTTATTATTATTGCTGATCTGTTTCAGTCCATAACCTTACCTTAAACTCTGATGCAGATGTGTCCTGCTTTCTGGTGTGGATATTTCATACTTTTTCTCCCTGCGTATAATTTATCTAGCTCCTGAGTAGTACCTGGATTCTACCTTAACTAATAATTTCCAGGAATTATTCCACTCTGGAATATGTCCCAAGCTCTAGCCTTCACTGTAGGTTACCTGTTCTTTGTTTCTTATCTTGTCTCTCAGACCTACTTGCCTCCCACAGTTTCAGAACAAATATTTACCAAAACCTATGGAAAGGGCTTATGGATTCCATAACAACACTGCTTCCCTCCTTATGGAGAAGCCCTGAACAAATATTTCTTTACCTTGTAGTTGGTCTAAATCTGACTGTCAATACAATGATATTTATAATTAAAAAACAGGAGTACAGAAGGGTAAACGTTTGGGTTTGATGCCAGTCTTCTATTCTCTCTCAGCTGATTAATATAATTTTGGTTTAGATGTGGTGGGTGTGAATTGCTCTGAATCTGAAGAAAAGTTTATAAATCTCTGAAAAAAATTGTTTTGTAATTGTGTATAGTAGTAATATTGCTGTGTGAAAACAGGTGCCAACCAAAAAGCCTAGCTTTGAAGGAAAGCTTCATAGTTGAGTTATGAGACAGCTGGAGAGCAGCAAAATAGATATGGATCCATAAGCCCTGCAGGAAAAACAACTTTAATCAGGGCCTGACACGTTGGGTGATTGTAACGAAGTCCCTTGGTATGTGTAAGCCCTGGATCAAATGGGACCAATTGACTATTGACAGGCGTTACATTAGTGCAAAACTGGATGAAAAACTGGCTATTGCCCTGCACAGACTCCAATAATGAGAAATGAGGTTCTTGTGAAAGAAAGGGACTTGGTTTGTTTTCAAAAAACATGTGCACTGGCCCAGGTGATACCTCTGGTGGACTGAAATTTTCCTCAAGGCGCAGCCTTTAGATACTGCAGTGGCATTTAGTGCTGTCTTTCCAAGCCTCTCCCTGTGACAGCCCTCTTTGACTCCTTAAATTGATTCCATGGTTCTGAATACCAGTAGCTAATGCTGGCAGCCTGACCCAGGAGTAGGGAGCATGATCCCGCCTTGAGAGCCCCTCAAATGGATTTTACAAGGGAATGGTTCATACTATGCTGCTAGGTGCAGTGAAGCATGTTGCTAGCACTTTTCACAGATCATAAATTAATTTGAAATGAACCTCTCTCCTCCCACAAAATATAATACCAGAGAAGAACTGTCATCATGTTTTTTCTGAAGCATAGCGCTTGAGGGGGGAAAAGTCATTTTCTCCTGCATTTGTTGACGGGACACATGACAGGTACCAAATGCTAGGCTGTCCACAAATGCGTGGCATGTGTGTCCAATTCAAAATAATTTGTAGTTTGAGGTAGATTCTCCACATCTTCAGCTCTGAACCTGAAACAGTGGAAAGAGCTGTGCATATTCCCATCCAAAGATAGGTATTACGCAAAATCACAACCAATGTCTCAGGAACCCCAAATGTCCTGCTGTTTCTGTATTGCAAATATAAGTGGTTATCCTTGATAGTTATTCTGGAAAAGGTAAGAAGGAACAAATAGGACATGCAGCCTATTTTACTATTATGTGTGGGCATTTGGTAAACAATAAAATAATGCAATATCCTTTTTAGTAATACTGCAAGGTGGAAAGCATGAAACTAATTTTTTAGAACTTAATATTCAGAGTGTTTTGCTAACTTGTGTGGAGCACCTGCTCTCTTACGTACAAAAAATGTACTGAATTGATTATATTAAAATTGGTTCATCTCATTAGTTTAGTTTTCTTATTTTCCTTTGCCTTAGTATATAGCAGGGACCAAAGAAAGCCATATTTGATTAATTGTACTATGATTGAAAGTGATCATAGGTCAAAGAGAGTAAGAAAACATTGAAGTGAAAAAGAAGGGAGAAAGAAAAGCAGAAAGGAGAAGATGTTCTGTTAGTAGTGAGTATCCAGGAAACTCAATATAAACTGTCTTGTCACTGGTCTATTTTCCTGCCTAGATCCTCTCCTGATTTCCAGAACTATACATCTAACTGTCCGAAGACTACTGTTCTCCTGTGTTTCATGGGTACCTCAATTCAATGTCCAAACTGAACTGCTCATTTTTCCTCCAAATATGTTCCTCCTTCCATGGTCCCTGTCTTAGGGAATGGCACCATCATTCTACCAACGATAGAGACTCAGGAGTCATCTGAGATTATTTTGTCCATTTTCATTCTCACTTAATAGCTATAAATGGCTTGTCCAGTCTTAGCTCCCAAATTCCCTACCTTTTTATAGCCAGGTCTACTGCTTTAGCAGTTCTTGCTTGGATTACTAGTTGCATGGGCTCCGTGGCTTTACCCTCCATCCCACTTAAATTTAGCCTTTAGCCCATGGCCATAGCTTTTTAAATGCAAACGTGATTACATCACTCCCTCGATTAAAATTCTTTGACAGTCCTATTGCCCACAGAATAAATTTAGCACCCCCAATTCTTCATGATCTAGCTGTGCTTGCTTCTCTAATCCTATTTCTTACCACTATACTCTGAGGCCCTTTTACTAGATGAAGAGCAGTTTTCCGTAAGTATAGTGCTGTTTCATACTCCCATGTCATTGCATGTGCTATTTTCATTGCTTGGAATACCTTTTTACCTTTGGAACCCAGTTTGGAATCTGGGAAGCCCTCCATGACTTCTTAGTTTGAATTATTTTCTTCCTCTAGCCCTCCTAGTGTCATGTGCATAATCCTAATATTGTATCCATTATGTTAGTTTGTCTCCCTTATTTATTCTGAGCTCTTTAGGGTCAGGAACAGTGCTTTATATATTTTTGTACACCCAGTGCAGTACAGTCCCTGGTATATGATGTGTGCTTAATGTATATGTGTTGATTCAACATATGGATGCAACAATAAAAAGCAGAACTTGGCAGGATGGTGGATGAGGAGGTACCACTTTGGAGAGACGATCTCTATTGTTCTGGGGGATTTGGCAATACGTAGACATAATAGCTGAAAGAGTATTTGATCTTAATTCAGATTTGATTTAGACTTCTGGGTATATTGATCCTAAGAAAGCCAACAGCAATTTATAATTGGAGACTACTATAATGGTGTAGAAGTAGTAACACTCATATGAAAAACTGAAGAAAGACAAATTCTTCTCTCTCTGTCTCTCTTTCTACCTTCCTCCCTTTCTTTCTAGCTTCTTCCAAAAGAGATGTAAAATAAATATATTAGAATATATATTTTTATTTTTAAGGTGGCTGTCTTTTTTTTTTTTTTTTTTTGGCTGTACGTGGGCCTCTCCCGTTGCGGAGCACAGGCTCAGCGGCCGTGGCTCACGGGCCCAGCCGCTCCGCGGCACGTGGGATCCTCGCGGACCGAGGCACGAACCCGCGTCCCCCGCATTGCAGGCGGACTCTGAACCACTGCGCCACCAGGGAAGCCCAAGGTGGCTGTCTTAATATGTATATATATACATGTATAGATACATAATTAAAACTTTTAAATACAGTGTAATCCTTTTTGCTGAATAGTTCTGTGTTGATGTGGGTAGTGATCAGAAAAAGGGAGTTTGGGGCAGGGGAGGGAGAAGGGAAGTCAAGTAATGGTAAAACCACAATATATATTTTGAGAGCTGGCCTTGGGGAAGAGGAAAAAGCAGAAACAGAGCACATGGCACTTCAGAACTTCATTCCTCTGCCTGTCAATGGGGAGAGCAGTGGATGCAAGAGTTGAAGGTGTCAGGGCTGAGTGGTGCACTGCGTTCCCACAGGCTCAGTGTGGAGACACCATGGACAGAGCTAAGGCGGCATTCCTCTGGATTAGAGAGGATACTAAGAAACTACCCTGGGTACAGTGGGAACATCTTTTTTTGATCATACCAAACTAATGATGAATGTGAGAATTAACAAAAGCTTTTTTTCTAGTTCAGTTATCCTGGAGCTTTAGCAGTGGTGAGAATTGGCAGTCAACATGTTAGATATGCATTCCACCCTGAGCCCAACCTCATGGGCTCTCTCTTAAGTTGGAGAGAATGCATTTAGGGAAGAAAATGTAGCCAATGACTTCTGCAATGGGGAGTTCATAGAAAGCTGTCTAATACTGCTGGGAATTTGAAGGCATATATGGACTAAGTAAAGTGATGAGTAGGTTATTCCTTGTGGGGTACTTCTCACTTTGGTGTGTAAACATAAGTTGTTATATTGATTGCTTTCCCAATGTGGCAAAAAGCATCGCATGTGCTCCAAGAAGGAAAAATAACTAGTTCCTGTATTCTAAGCACTAGTCCAGACACTTTAATTTACTTCTTCTAACCACAGTCTGGTACGGGTTTATCATCCTAATTTGACCATAGAAGAAGCTGGACTTCCCAGCTAGTAAGTGGAAGAGCTGGGTTCGACCCTGGGTCTGGCTGACTCAGATCCTGTTCACATTCTTTTCTCCCCACTGCCTTCCTTGCCAGCACATCTTGGCTGGCAGCAGGAGAGTCAAACCTGACAGGAACCATGAAAAGCTTGGAGTTCTCAGCCTGCTAGGCAAGCAGCAGTGCCACAGAGGTAAGTCACTGTGAGCCCTGTCATTTATTTCTGTCTACTTTAAGTCTCTTATCTGTAGGGCAAAAAGCATTTACAAAGCTTTCAGAAAAATGCTTTGTGATTACCAGCACTAGGCGAGCAATGGCTTGCCTGTTTTCCACGGATAGCTGCAAAATATGTCTTTTAGGGAGAATTATCTGCTTTCTTCCACTTAGATTCATATATAAACACACTGACAAAAAAATGTTTTGGAAATCCCATAGTCCTAGGTGTGAATAGATACTTTCTATTCCAGGTTGCATTGAATCAGATGAAAAAAAAAAAAACATTGAAAAACAAAAAGGTAAAGTAACTATTCAGTTGTAAATAGACAAACAAGAATTGTTACCTCTTGGTAACAAATTCCTGTTCTGTGGTAATTCCTGTTAAATCTAGAAATTTCAAGATGTAATTCTACTGGTATGAAATATCAGGTGTTCCCTACCAAAGTGCCAGATTTTTTTGAGGGGGAGTTTGAGAAAATAATTAGGAAACGGCTATTAGTTCTTTCTCACTTAAAGCATAACCAGCCCTCTGGGTAGGGTCTACTTTGATGATATTTTTGTCTTTGAAGAAAGAAAGAGGATGTTAGAATTGTCATCCCCATTGGCCTGATAGGAGCTTAATCTTCATTGTCCTTTGTACTTTCTCCACGTAGACTTCAGCTATGGGAATAATTCTTAACAAATTGCACAGCTGACCTTTGTAAGCAGGCCCCTTCCACATGATTAGAAGATTTAGAATTGCATGAGACTGTGACAATCCATGAAGCCCTGTACACCTTAGACCCCTTGCTCTAACATATCTTGTTGAAAGCACAGACTCAAAGATCCTTGCTGGTCCCTAGGTGGACCTTTGGAGGCTTCAGGCCTGGAGCCCAGGTCTTGCTGCAGCTGCTATGTTTATTCTCCTCCTGCTCAAGACAGGGAATTCCCAATGGAGGAAATTCTGAGTGCTCCGTAAAGAGCCAGTTTTTGTATAGTCTCACTGAAAAGAATGAACATAACCTTTAAAGGCTTGAGAATGTGTTATTCTGAGTCTTTTTTTTTTTTTTTTTTTTTAATATTCAAAGCCTACTGATTCTATTTGAGATGTCTCTTCCTTGCAAGGTACACCATCCTGGCTGGAAAGGGCTTTAATAAGCCAGACATGGTAGGGTGATTGCTTTGCTCCACTTTGCTTTGCTGTTAAAACATTAAGTGTAATCTGATGTGTCAATAGAGCCACCTCAGGTACTCAGAATCATTTTAATTCCTCTTACCGTCAAAACATAGTGTCAATACTGACATGAATTGGCATTAAAAATATTTGCAAAATCACCTGGAGAATAGCACTTTTTACTGATAGGAGGTCTCCTTAAAAGCAGTCTGTGTCAAAGATTCAATTTGAACTCTTTCTTGGCTTTGAATTTTACACAGCAGCTGTTTATTTTATTTTTTCAACCTGACCTGCTTTGCATCATTCAAACCTAACAGTGGAGGAAAGAAGTTTTTCCTTTTTATCTGACCCTATGGGAGATGTTGTACATTCCCAGTGTGTGCTCTGTAATGGATGTGCAAGATGACACACAAGTGGATGACATCACTCATGGTGGGTGATTAACTACTTCCCTGGGACTCACGAAATGCACTCAAAAGACAATGGGAAGGAGGAGTGATGATTAGAACTTTCTTATATACCTCACCTGGGTGCATGTTTTTACCACGCTAGATAGATTTTAATTTGGGGGAAATGTGAACGTACAAAATGGAAGAATATAAATATAAAAACCTTAGATTTGTTCTGGAGAAATATAAACTTATAAATATACAAATATATTTGTAACATATTTCATGTGCTTTATAATTTATAACATGGGATATATAATATATAAATGTATGTATGTGTAACATATAAAACATATGCGACATGTAAGTATATTCACTTTATATCATATATATAGTGTTCTAGATCCCCAAGCAAATAAAAAACCCAGGAAAGAAATACTTTATTTTTTTGCTAAGTGCCATATTCTTTGCTAAGTGGCAAATATAGATTACCTATCTGATTTTTATAAGTATATTGTAATATTTGGAGAGTTGAAGTGATCCTCAAGCATTATTTACCCAATAATTCATTTGTTAACACGTACTGACATTTGGCAAACACACAGGTGGTTTATTTTCTTGCTTTGCAAAGTCTTTGGGGGATAAATGACCTGTTGAACTGAAAAGTGAACATCCTTGAATTTCAACATTTGAAAGCAATAGAATCTATTGACAGGAATGACTAGATTTTATTTGTTGTTTGAAATCTAAAAGCTGGTCATTCCTTTTCTATTTTCCTAATGTTAGCAGGGGTGTGTATGTGTGTGTGCATGCACGCGTGTGTGTGTGTGTGTGTGTGTGTGCTGGCAGCAGATCACTCAGTTGACCTTTTTCATAATCAACTACAATAAGTGAGGTGTGCATGTATGTGTGTGTGCTTGCACTTCTGGTGTGACGGACAGTTTGCTTAAATATATGGGAGAAGTTAGTCCCTGTGCCCCTGACCTTTGGCACAGGAACCTTGTGCTTCCAGCAGAAAGTGTAGTAAATGCCAAGTCCTTTGGGCAGAGGATGTTTGCATTAATGTTTTCTACACTGGAGCCTGAGCCATAGATTTTCTGTCAGGCATCCTTTCCACTGCTGATATGGAATAAGTTGAGCTGTATACATAATATAGTGCCTGATGCCATCTGTTTTGACACCCCAAATATTTTAACCCCAGCCAGTGTATTAAAGGAGAAAGCCTCCCACTCTCTATCATGCATGTAATTACCATGTAGTATGGGAGGTAGAAAAAGTCATGCAGTTTAATATGATTGTCAGAGGGTCAGTTGTCATGTTAATTATCAAGGTCTGAGTGATTATAATATGACACGAAGAGGGAGGAGGATGTGTATAGTACATACTAACCTAGTAAATACACTTAACTCTTGATCTTCTTGGAAATCTAGGGCTGGGATACTAGCACAACACAGGCATACAACTCTGCATATGCCAGTCTCTCTGTCTGAAATGTTTGGGGGATACAGGGGATACAAACTGAGTGGAGCAGCTTTGGAGGAAAGACCCCGCTTTAGGAGATTCAAAAGTTGTGCAGTGCGGCAACTGGATTTAGCAGTGTAGAAGTAATCCTTGACGCCTCTGTCTCCACATTTCTTCCTCCAAAGAGACGTAAGTCCTGTTGATTCTAACACTTAAATATCATCCAAATCTATCCCTTCCTCTCTATTTGCATTTTCATTGTCTGTCTTAGGTTCCCCTCATTTCTTGCCTAGATTATTTGCCAGATTACTAGAAGCTGCCCAGCTTCCAGTTTTAGGTTCTCTAATCCATTCTTCAGTGTGACTTAAAAAAAAATGTAAATCTACCAAGTCCCTCTGAACTGAGTATTATTCTCAGATACCCCATGCTCCCCTGTGCCCCTTCTGTCATTCTATGTGTTGCGCTCTCTACATTTCCTACGTTTGTGCCTGTAAGTCATGCTTTAAACCCCAGGATACATATCACCTCCTCACTGTAAGCCTTTACTGGTCTGATTTAAGAGTCCTTCTTTGGGCTCCCTTGGTGTCATGTGCTTGTTTTGGTTATAGTTCTTTTCCTGATTTATTAGAGTTGTCTTTTGATAGTTGTCTTTACAGCTCCTGCCTTCTAGAACATAAGGACTTGAGGGCAGGGACCATTATATTTTGTTTTGTATCCCAGAGCCTGGCATAGAGTAAGTGCTAAATGAGAGTTTCTTCATTAAAATAATAAAAGGACATGACTTTTAAATAATAGAATACTATATGACAAGTAATAGTCCTGGTAGATGGTCAGTAAAAGAGAGTGTTTATGTAGGAGGTGGTTGGTGACACACATTTGTTCTAACAGATCTCCTCCCTGAACCTCTCTCACTGCTCACCTATACCAATCTTGACATGAGCACTCTCAAATGACTGGGAATAAATAGTCTAAATCCTTGCATGCCACCTCTTGATTTAATTATAATCTTTGGTGTTGGGAAAGGGAGGCTCTTCTTCCTTCCTCCTCTGGTTTCTTATACTTCCCCTTGGAGCATGAAAGAGTTGATGATTGATGAGTTTGGGAGTGGAATTAAGCATGCATAGTTCATCTCCTTGCTCTCCTTTTTCTTCTGGAGCATAGCTATACCAGGGGCATGCATTCTATTTTGCTACTCTTTGTCCTAAAGCCTGTGGTGGTCTGATGCTGCCTATGACTGGATGGGCAAAAGTGTCTAAATCTGGTGTCCAATAGTAGGAATCCCAATTTGTTAAATATGTAAACCACATTCTTCAATAATAGATTTATCAATATAAAAGCTATGTTGCTATCCCAACTGTCAAACTCTTTTGTTCTATTTTGTATCTGTTTCACATCTCAGGTGGAGGACTTTATTTATTTATTTATTGGCTGAGTTGGGTCTTTGTTGCTGCATGTGGGCTTTCTCTGGTTGCAGTGCGTGGGCTTCTCACTGCGGTGGCTTCTCTTGTTGCGGAGCTCGGGCTCTAGGCACATGGGCTTCAATACTTGTGGCTCGTGGGCTTAGAGTGCAGACTCAGTGGTTGTGGCGCACGGGCTTAGTTGTTCCATGGCATGTGGGATCTTCCTGGACCAGGGCTTGAATCCTTGTCCCCTGCACTGGCAGGTGGATTCTTAACCACTGTGCCACCAGGGAAGCCCTGGAGGACTGTTTTTATTGGGTAAACTCATAGCTCAACACATAGAATTTGAGAGCTAGAAAGCATCTTAGCTCTACTCTAAATATATATTAAACTTTGAGAAGTTCATTTCTGCTTACTAAAGAACAGTGATTCACTTAAAGTTATGTAGAGTCAGCCGTCATTGTAAAAATTAATTAGAGTCATTTCTGAACAGTTATCATTTTGGGATGTGAGCCGTGGTAGCATTTAAGAGGAAGACTGAAACAACGAAGCCACAGCCAAGTAAGCAGAAAGGTAAGTACTAGCCATGAGTGGTTGAATGCAGAAGTAAAGAATGAGTATGGGGCTTCCCTGGTGGCGCAGTGGTTGAGAATCCGCCTGCCGATGCAAGAGACACGGGTTCGTGCCCTGGTCCGGGAAGATCCCACATGCCGCGGAGCAACTAAGCCCGTGAGCCATGGCCGCTAGGCCTGCGTGTCTGGAGCCTGTGCTCCGCAACGGGAGAGGCCACAACAGTGAGAGGCCTGCATACCGCAAAAAAAAAAAAAAAAAAGAATGAGTATGTCTATGTGTGTGGGAAGGGTAAGGTGAGAACAAACATAGAGATAAAGTAGGTTGTGGAGGTCAATAATCCAGCAAAGAAAACTTAGCAGTTCAGAAATCCAGGGGAGGATCTTGGACAAAAGGCTGTACCAGTATCAAGGAGCATAGAACTTTAGGATTGGAAGATACCATATGTCATCGAGTCTATCCATACATTCATTATTTAAATCATGCCCCCAATATTATCACTCTACAATATCAGTTCCACGTAGTACCTGTCTATTTCCAGAGACAAAACCCTCACTATGTATTAACTTATTGCATCTTCACTATGTCCATTCTGTCTCTGGATATCTATAACTGTTCTGCTTTGAGTGAAATCTATTTCTCTTAATTAATCTCTTACTGTGACATCTTATGAACTTTGTTATAACTAAAGTAGGGGATTTTATTGTTGAAAGGGACATAGAATAATCTTTTCTTCTGCCATAGTTCCTAGAGGGAGAAATACTCTCCTAAATATAGATGGCACGGTTTTATTGTCTCATAGTAGGGGTGGCCTTAAAAGGGAATAGGTTCTGGTATCTGCCTCTTGATGGAAAAATATGGCTCCATTTTTACTGGGTTAAGATCATTGTCTTTGGTAGACATTCACCAGTTTGCTTGGTCAATATCAATGAACAGGTTAAGTCCTTCAGTCACCTGGGGGTCACTTTTGCAGTTAACTCATCCTGGCAGGTGCCATGGTGTGTATTTTGTTTAGAGCCAGCTGTTCTGTTGGAGCATAATGGAGCCATTCCTGCCACAGTAGGTGACTGATAATACATATGAGAAAGTATTTCAGACCAAAATAAAAATGTCCATCTATCTCATGGTCTTGGTGGATACTCCTGAGACTGTATCAAGCACTTTTAAAATGCTTGGCTCGAACAGCCCAAAGCTGAGAAAAATTCTTGCAAAAACATTTAACAGATATGCTCTTTCTATCTTCTATGATGGAAAACTGGAATGGCCTTTCATTCCAGAGGGAATAACTGGTTAAATGACTCAATATTTTTAATAGGAAGGATAGTAGCCATACTATCTTCTTATTTTAAAAGAAATGTAGATTTTGTTCATCTCATCCAATCTCTTTAAATGTATCTGCCTTACCTACTCAAACAAATGGTGGTGGCATGCAAAATTGCAGCCATGTTTTAGGTTCTACAACTTTGATGTTCATCTCTGCTATCTTCTTGTCATAATTTGACAGATTTCTTCTTCTTCCTTTCATCCTTTCTGTATTACTGATCCATTTTGGGGCTGTGTTGGGCCTCATTCTTCTATTCCATTTTGGACAAGTTTTTGCTTTAGCTCTCTGACTCCAGGATCATTCTGGCATTTGGTCTCTGGTTCTCTGGATTAGAATCACCACTTACAAGGCACATGTCCATTTACTGCCCTTGCCAGAGAGAAAAATTTGACAGATATGACCTGAATCTATTACAGAATGCCAACACTCCTGGCTTGGGAATTCTTCATTTCTTACCAAATGTATTCTTGAAAGGAGTGATATGTAGGGATATTGTATAAGGATTATACTATTATGTACTTCTATTATTTATTATACTACTATATATGTATTACTTTCATTTCCCTTAGATTATATTAAACCATTAGGTGTCTATACACTTGGATTAGTTATCTTAGCCTCTTACAAAGACACCTTGAAGGAGTTATGCTTTGAGGTTGTGCCCTCAGTTGTGACGGAGGCCCGCTATAAGAAACAGCTTATTTTGGACTTGTTGTGAAAAACATTGAAGAACTTGTCCATTACTTCACTTATTATCTCATGTATAAAGCTTCAAAAATACATGTCTTTTAGAATTTAACAGAGGAAAATGTTTTCTCTTTCCATGAATGTTTTCCCCTTTCTATAATGAGAAATTCACATTTCCGATAATGTAACTCAATATATTCTCATTTATTTGCTCAGGGCAAAATGTAATGGTTAAATATAGCATTTAATACTTTAGTTAGTACAAATACATTTTTCCTTTATCTGAGTTTTCTATTTGTATTTTATTAAGTTGTTTTGTATATATATGTGTGTTTGTATGCCAATAATCTCAAATCTATTTTTGAAAGAGTCCATATTATATAGACTTATAATATCTTCCCTGAACAACTGTCCTTCTTACTTGGGCAAGCTGTGGTAAAGTCTTTAAGGACCTACTTCTGGAATTTCTACAGAATCCTTAAGGGATTCCATGTATCAGCCCTATTCTGAATCCTTGGATACTTATAAAAACACATGGCATGCCACTAGATGCTATAAGTCACATCTAAACGAAACCAAACCAAAACCAGCCACCTTCCTCAGTTGTCTTGCCATATTGTTGAGGAAGTATCTTCTGTAAAGAGTGGGACTTTAAGGACAAATAGTAAGTTTACAGAGACTGTCAGAGGCTAGCAAAGGTACACATTGGGCAACTAGAGAAGGTCTGGATTCCACTTCATCTGGGATCCAAAATATGGATAGATCTGAATACATGATGTGGAGATTTGAGGGCAATGGTGTGCTGATAAAATAGCTACCCCTCCCCTTCTGCCAAGTTATGATTTGTAGTGTTTTCCGATTTCCATGGTATAAATACTTCTTCCAACATGGCCAATTTCAAGCTATTTATGATTTAACAACTGGCTTGAAAAAAATTCCAAATATTTAAAAATTGGCTGCTATGAGCCTGTTTGAGCTAGATCTTGCATACCACTGGAAAAAGGCTTTACAGCATGTGATATTATGAGCAAAGGCTCAGATTTGTGAGGGCCCATTAAGGTACAGAAAACAGTCCCAACTGGCTGCATCAGGAGGTTCATGTCGGGAGATGATGATGACAAAATTCAAGAGATAAATTGAGGCAGAGTTTGGGGAGTATTCAGTTGGACATACTGTACCAACTGTGGAGAGCCCTTGAGTTTTTTGAAATAGATAAGTGACAGGATAAAATTAATATTTCAGGAGGGTTGACCTGTTATTAGTTATATGTTGGGTAGTTTTGGGGGAGTAGACAGGAGCAGAGAAGGTAGTAATGACCTTTTTGAAAAGCTATAGGTGTGAAGTGATAAAGAACTAGATTTAGAGGAGAAAGAGCTAGTGTGAGAAGGAAAGGATGGTGGAAGGCAGGACAGTGGAGGCAGTGAGGACAGTGCATCTCTGTTCCACATAGAATCCGCTGGGTTAGTTTGAAAGCTTGTACTGCAACCAACTCAGGGTTCATTTAGTCATTTGTTGGGGGATTGATATTAGCTGTTACTGAAACCTTCACTAGGGTTATGGTGAGAACACCTGTACATCATCTTTCCATGTGGTTGCCTGGCTTCATTACAACATAATGGCTGGGTTCCAAAAGCAAGCATCCCAAGAAATGGCCAGGTAAAAACCACATTGTTTTCTATGACCAACCCTTAAAAGTCATGTGATGTTCCTTTTGCTACATTCTATTTGTTCAGTCAGTACAAAAGCACATCCAGTTTCAAAAGGAAGGGAAATAAGAGTCCATCTCTTGATGGGGATTTAGCAAATTTCTGAAACCATATGAGAGTGGAACAAAAGGGTTTCCCAATAGGTGATTGCTATTATTCTTATTAAATGGGTTTAAATGTCTCCAAGCAAAATAGTTTCCTTCAAAACCTGATGAATATTTTCAGTAAATGCCTGGTGTGGGTTAACTAACAACCAGGAAATAGTAGTTATATAGCTCTTGTCAAGTGAATGGTATGATTAATGTGTAGTACTATTGCATGAGACGGAAGATAATAGCATTCTCTGAGAAGGGAGGACAAGGTCTTACTTGTATGATGAGCTCGTTTTTGGATTAATTAATTGGGGAAAAGTAACATAATAAATTGTAAACTCTTATTGAAAGCTTATCATGCAATAGATTCAGTAAATCATCTTTATCCATTATCTCATTTAATCCTCACAAATAAATCTAAGAGGTAAGTATTATTAGCCCCATTAACAAAGGATAAAACTGAGGTTCAGAGAAGTGAGATAATTTGCCTGGGGTCACACTGTTAAATAATGAAAGCTGGATTCAATCCCAGGCTAGTATTCTTAACTGTTACATTCTACTTCCTCTCTGTGAAGTTGGGAGAAAACTGGAATAGAAATAGTCTTCATTTTGACTGCAAAGAAATATGTCTAGGAGTGGGATTAATGTTGTACATGAAATGATACTTTAAATGTGGAGGTGGACTGGGATTCAGAAAGTGCTGGAGTTAGGCATGTGCCCTGAAAACTTTGCAGTCCCTTAAATTAAAATGCAGGTCTCAAGTTAGAATAGGAATGAGGTAAGGCCAGAGAACCTTGACACGTGCTTGCACAGGAGTATAACCATTTTCACACATTTGTTTAGCACAAGCAATATTAGATGTTAAATATATGTTTATATATCTGCTTCACCCACTAGGCTCTGAGCTCTTGGCAACATGCATATAACACTTAGTAGGTAGTCAATATATGTCTGTAAAATTAAATAGAAAGGAATTGCACTTTATTCTTCTTTTGCTCTATAATTTATTTACATTTTGTTTTCTCTAATTTTTGTCTGTAAAGTTTCTTCAAAGTTTTAGTGTGTTTTAGTGATTCTAAGGGAACCCAAAGTATGAGATCTCTCTGTTTTATCACTCTTAGTCCAGTGCATAAAAGAAAGAAAACCATGCCTTATCATTCTTAATCCAGCGCATAAAAGAAAGAAAAGCACATCCTTGAATGCCCCTTTCTTGGTTGCAATAATCCTGATGGAGAATGCTAAGAGGAAGGTGAATCACAGGAGAATGGAGGCAATAGTCTCTTATGGTCCCTAGAGAGAGTTACAATCCTTGTCCACAACCCTATACAGATATCCCTCTGCAATAAGAATTTGGAAAGAAGTGTTCAGTCATTCACCTGGACAGTTAGAAAACTGTTAAAAACTTTATGACTTTATGTTCTTTGAAGTAACCAATTTATCATCTTTTTGTGAAATTTTATTTGTTCTGACATTTTGACATTTATGTGATTAACATCTCTGTTAATGGTTGAAATTAAACATAGACTAAAAGGACTCAGGCCAAACAAGGATGGGTGTCCTCTGATTTTACTGGAGATTAATCTCTTCCTCTCAAATATATAAAAGTAAACTTTTTCTTGGTTTGATTTTGCCTCCCAAAGTCTTTTCTAAGTTATAATTAGAGATGAGAGTTAAGATATCAATGAAAAAATACACTCTGATTTATCACTTCTGACAGAGGAGGTCTTTACCCCAGGCTGCCTCCCAGTTCCTTATTTTAAAGGAATCAGCAGGTGAGGGTGACTTTCTCAACTAGTGGCAGCTTGGGAGAGAAGAATTACGTTCAGGAAAATATGTGAGATTAAAGCACATCAGAAAAGAGGCATCATATCAAATCAAGATACTACTCAAATCAGCTCACTACCCAGTTTCAATGTTGGAGTTTTAACACCTTATGCTTCTTATAGACAGATGACATAAACCTCCTAACAAGATTTCACTTAAAGATGGCACCTTCCTTTGAGAAAACACAGTGACTAGCATTTAATGAGCATTTACAAGCCAAGTGCCTGATAGACTATGTATTCATACAACTTTTAATCCTCGTAAGTCTCTTGTGTAGGTATTATTATATCTATTTTGTAGAGGAGGAAATTGAGGCTGAGAGAGGTTCACTGCCTTGCCCAGAGACAGGTAAAACATAAATGGAAGAACCATAAATGCAATGTGGGTATCCTAAACTAATGCTTCTCAAACTTTTTCTTTCTTTCGTCCCCAAAGATTCTAATGCCCTCATGTCCACATCTCTTTCTCTTCTTAGTTATGAAATACTGCTCTTTATTTCTATCATCCTAGAGGATGGTTTCTGGCCAGCTTTCTTCCTCCCTCCCAACCTTCCTTCCTTCTTTCCTTCCTTCCTTCCTTCCTTCTTTCATTCCTTCCTTCCCTCCCTCCCTCCCTTCCCTCCTCCCTCAGTCCCTCCTCATTTTCTTTCTTATCAGGAAACCAATAATTTTTCTTTCAATTTTCAATATTGAAAAATATATTTTACCCATATTTTATTAAATCTATGATGGCATTGATTGAAAGACACAAAATTGGACTACGTTCTACTAAGGAAGAAAAATGCTATCAACTAAATTATGACATAATGCCTTAAAGATGGTCCTGCATGGTGCATGATTCATTTACATCAGCCACTCATTATCTTTCATCAATGTCAAGGGATTTAGCAGTTTATTTTGTTTTCAGTTCCTCTGCTTGGCAAGGGATAGCTAATCCCTTTTGTATGTATCTTAATAACAAAACCCAATACAACCTCATCTACTTCTGGATATTTTCTTTTCTTAGATCTGTAAACGCATGGTTATTATTTGTAAGAAAATATAGGGCTCAAGTCATTCCTGATATGTTGAATATTTGCTTCACTAAATCAAATTTATTCCCCACTGCTCTATTTCTGTATATTTCTTTGTATTTAATAACTTCTGCTTCAGTGCTGAATCATTAGTGTAATCCTATAGGAGACATTTAAAATGGCAGTTAAACTGAACACTTGTAGCACCAAAAATACTCAAAACTCAATGGAAACGATGACAATGTGAATAAATTTAATCAAGGCAGTGACAACCACATCAAAACTGTCATCTGGCCAGCAGTGGCTACAACATGCCACTGAGACTCAGTTTCAGAGATACTAAAAGGTGAAAAACTGTACTTAGAATCAGTGAAATAAAGAAATATTGAATATGCTTTTTGTTAGCCTCTGTTTTCTGCTTCTCAGATCCTGATCCGGTCCCAGCTCTTTTATTCTTGAGGCATCGCTTCTCCCATACTTCTCAATCTGCAGAAAAATATTGTTGTGCACTGTGCCTCTCTCCACTATGATAGATTCCTTCCTCTACTCTAGGAAGTATTTTATCATTTACCCCAAGGCCTGTTATAAATGTTCAGAAAATTAAATTTTTCTTTTTCCTCTTAGGGAGAAAAAAAACCCAACTACATTTCCAACTTGGGGCAGTGTATGTTCCCCATTTCCATTGTACCATGGTGATATGTAACCCTTTGCTGATAGACGCGGTGAGCATAAAGGGATTTAATTCACATTTAACTCTGCACTAAACTTTTAAAAGAACTGTATAATTGGTATGTAAGAATTATTTTCCATTGTTAAATATTTTGGAAACATTTTGTATGTAACTAATGAACACTTCCTTTGTGCTATGAGAAAAATACCTATATAGTAGTTGATTTTTGATTTTTATTACACATTTTTTCTTTTTTCCTGTATTCTTCATGTTTTCAGTTTCTTGAAATGTAATTGTAATACCTGCTTACTGTACTAATCCAAACAATATATAGTCAAAAGTGAAATTGATAGTTTCTTACTTTCTCTTTCTAATCCCATTCTCTAATGTAACCACTGTAATCTATTTCCTTTATTAATAGAAACAAATACATATCTGTGTGTGTGTGTATATATATATATATATATGTGTATATATATATATATATATATATATATATATATATATATATATATATATATGAAACATGGGTCCCTAATGTGGAGCTGCTATTCTTGCTTAATAGAATATTGTGGGGCTATTTCTAAGTTAATGCATAATGATCTACATTGTTCTTTTAATAGCTGCTTAGTGTTTTGTAGCATTAATATATCATGATTTAGGCAAACATTTCCCTGCATATGGGCATTCTAGTTGCTTACAGAGATTGTTATAAACCTTTTAGAGTTATTTCTGGGTAAGGATTTGAGGATATGAGACATTGCTGATTTTTTCTTTTTCTTTTTTTTCCCCCATCAGATAGAATCCCAGAAGTGAAAATACTCAGGGTATATACCTATTAAAAATTTAACATCACTATTTAAATTTGTCACAGTATAAAAATATACACTTTAACCAGTAATCAATGAGTGTGCAAGTTCTTCTAGGTTTTCATTAGCATGGAATGTTATAGGATTTTTACGTTGTCATCCAACAGGCAAAATTTGGTATCTTGTTTTAATTTGCATATTTCACCACTATTGAGGTGATATAGTTTCATTGTTTATTAATCATTTGAATTTCCTCTTTTGTGATTTGCCTACTCCTATCTTTGATCCATTTCATTTATTTATTTATTTATTTAATAAGCAGCTCTTTATTGAAGACGTGACCAAAATATCACCAGCATTTAGAGTAGGTGGAAACTTGTCACATTTCTGCTTTGGTACAAGGGATGAATTAACAACTATCCAACACTAATTTCCTTCCTAAGAATCTCTAATTAGATAATGCCATATCATTAACTGATGGTAAGGAATTGGTATTTTGACCCATTTTAGATTGTCTTTTTCTTAATGATTTGAAAGAACTCTTTACATTCTTAATAACAACAAACATGGAATGCTTACTATTTCAATTGACTTTGAGTCCTTTATAAGTGTTAACACAATAATTAATTTGCACGATAACCTTATGAAGTAGGCACAATTTATAGGTAAGAAAACTAGGGCAGAGAAATGTTAAATATATGTTCTAGGTCACATAGCTAGTGAGTAGCAGAGCTGGTATTCAAATGAAGGCCAGTGCTATATGGAGGCATGTTCCATCCCCTGAACTATGGGCTGCTCAGCCAAAAGGGTACATCACTGTGTGCTGAGTGCAGAGATATGCTATTGCCAGGTTCATAGGAGTGGCATGCATTTTTCAGAGCATTTTGGAAAACAAATATTTTTGTCTAAAGTCGATAAGAATTATACTTCTCATGAAGAAAAAATAAAAACTATACCATTTCAAAGTAGAATCTTGATGGTATATGTTGTTGAAAGTGAACAGTGAGAGATACTGAGAAAGCTGATAAGGCAGAAACTGAACAATAAAAGCAAAGGAGTAGAGGGGAAATTTTCTTTGTCATACCAGGCATTAAATGTCATAAATTCTTTAATGAAGTGGGATTAAAAAATAATATAAGGACTACTTTGTAATTTGTAGTTTGTTTAAGTAAATTGTTTGTATGTAGTTTTCATTACATTAACCACTCTTAATTAATCCCTTTGTGGTCTTTATAAAGTTCTTGGTTTAAGAAGACTAACATATCTCCCCCACCAAGGATTGTTACAATGGATAAATTTATGACTGTTATGATATTTTTTTTTTTTTTTTTTTTTTTTTGCGGTATGCGGGCCTCTCACTGCTGTGGCCTCTCCCATTGCGGAGCACAGGCTCCGGACGCGCAGGCCCAGCGGCCATGGCTCACGGGCTCAGCCGCTCCGCGGCATGTGGGATCTTCCCGGACCAGGGCATGAACCCGTGTCCCCTGCATCGGCAGGCGGACTCCCAACCACTGCGCCACCAGGGAAGCCCTGTTATGATATTTTTTTAAACAAATTTAATTGTGCCAGAATTTTAACACATTTTTTTTCAGTACCTCCATTTAGCTTCATTTTTGGAGCCCTCATATTGCCTGATTGCAACAATAAAAAAAAATCTTAATTCAAGATAAACCCAGGCATCTCAGTGTGAAACTCATTTAATTAATTAAATGAGTTAATTATTTAAATTAATTATTTAATTAATTAAAATCCTTAAGGATTTCCCCCTCTAACTTCTTTCCTTTTTCCAAGAGTTTGTCTAAGTTTTAGGGGCTTTGGATCATGGTATTTGGGAAAGATATTTGGTTCAGGGCCATTTTTCTTTTAAGTTGGTATATACAAGATACTGCAATCCTGTTTGGTCCTTGGTCATGGCCAGACTTCCTCACTGGAATCTTCCGGGGCATCTCTTGTAGGTTAAATTGTGTCTTCCAAAAAGATATGTTGAAGTCCTAACCTCCAGTACCTCAGTATGTGACCTTATTGGAAATAGGGTCATTGTAGGTGTAAGCAGTTAAGATGAAGTCATCCTGGAATAGGGCAAACTCCTAATCCAATATGACTAGTGAGTGTCTTCTTACACGTGAAGACAGGAGAGGAGAAGGCCTTGTGCTAATGGAGGCAAGAGATTGGAGTTATGCAGCTATAAGCAAGGAATGCTAAGGATTGCTGATGACACCAGAAGCTAAGAGAAAGCCATGGAACAGATTCTCCCATAGAGCCTTTGAGAAAAGATAGCTCTGAGACGTCTTGATTTTGGACTTCTAGCTTCCAGAACTTTGAAGAAATAAATTTCTGTTGTTTTAAGCCATTAGGGCTATGGGACTTTGTTATGGTAGCCTTAGGAAACTAATACAGCATCCAAACTCATGCCACTTCTGTGTTGTTTTCTTAGCCTACTGGTCCACTTGCATTCAGAGCCATATCCACTCTACTCATTTGGGAAAATGTTTGGCTGTTTCCCTTGCCCTGTCAAACTGCTCATCTGCCAGAGAACTTCATGTAGCTTCTCTGTATTATTACAGGGACAGGTTGTCATGAATACTCTGTAGTGCTTGACAACTTCCAGGACAACCACATAGGAGACCCCCTTGGGGTTTTGGGATTCAGAGATAGAGAGTATGTAAGCTATAATTCTCCTGTGCCTTGGAGTTCACCTAGGGGTGAGGACATGAGACATGATCTCATGCACGATTCCTACCCCAGTATGTCCTTGTATTGCTCTTCTTTCTAAGCCTTCCCTATCCCTACTTACAATTTCTACCCAACTCTTAATTTTTCTACAATCTCAAATTCCTGGGATTTCTACCTAGTCTGGGTAAACAGATAATAATTGCCTCTACAACTTGGGTCTATCATTATCCATCCTTGAATTTTCTGTCTGACATCTAGTAGGAGTAAAAATCTAGAATTTGCCATCTTTGTTCTCTGGTTCTTTTATGACATGCTTTCTTTAGACAATGGGGAACTCTAGTCTTGTGGGTTTTATTTATTTATTTATTTATTTATTTAATTTTGGCTGTGTTGGGTCTTCTTTGCTGTGCGGAGGCTTTCTCTAGTTATGGCGAGCGGGGGTTACTCTTCATTGCGGTGCATGGGCTTCTCATTGCAGTGGCTTCTCTTGTTGAGGAGCACGGGCTCTAGGCACATGGGCTCAGTAGTTGTGGCTCGTAGGCTCTAGAGTGCAGGCTCAGTAGTTGCGGCGCATGGGCCTAGTTGCTCTGAGGCATAAGGACTCTTCCTGGACCAGGGCCCAAACCCATGTCCCCTGCATTGGCAGGCAGATTCTTCACCACTGCACCACCAGGGAAGCCCTAGTCTTGTGGTTTGAATGGAAGAGAGTCACCATTAAAGGAAAAATACAGATGCATAAGACCTGAAACTATAAAACTCCTTGAAGAAAACGTACAGGGAAAGCTTCTTGACAATGATTTTATAGAAATGACACCAAAAGCACAGGCAACAAAAACAAAAGTAAACAAGTGGGACTACATCAAAGTAAAAATCTTCTGCACAGCAAAGGAAATGATTAGCAGAATGAAAGGGCAACCCATGGGATGGGAGAAAATATTGTCAAACCATATATCTGATAAAGGTTAATATCCAAAATATATAAGGAATTCCTACAACTCAATAACAAAAAAACACACAAAGTTGAAAACCAAAACTGATATCTCGGTTAAAAAATGGGCTAAGGATTGAACAGATATTTCTCCAAAGTAGTTATGCAAATGGTCAACAGGTATATGAAAAAAGTCTCAGTGTTACTAATCATCAGGGAAATACAAATCAAAACCACAGTGACGTTATCGCTTCAAACCTGTCAGGATGTTTATTATAGATATATATAAAAAAAGATAACAAATGTTGGCTAGGATGTGCACTGTTGGTGGGAATGTAAATTGATGCAGCCATTATGGAAAACTGTATGAAGTTTCCTCAAACAATTAAAAATAGAACTACCATATATTCTAGCAATCCCACTTCTGGGTATTTATGCAAAATAAATGAAATCAAGATTTTGAAGAGATATTAGCACTTTCATTTTCATTGCAGCATTATTCACAATAGCCAAGATGTGGAAACAACCTAAGTGTTCACCAATGGATAAATGAATAAAGAAAATGTGATATACAATGGAATATTAGTCAGCCATGAAAAGAAGGAACTTCTATCATTTGGGACAACATGTATGGACCTTGAGGGCAGAAGCACCGGATGCTAGTGGTGATGGGAGCTGGGGAGAAGGGTAGAGAGATAGACATGTGTTAGATAGTGAAAGTACTTTTAGCTCTGTTAAGAAATTTTAACTTCATTCCATGGGTGAGAGGAAGATGTTGCAGCCTTTTAAGTAGGCAAATGATTGATTAGATTGTTAATTAGTTTGATTAGATTTTAAAACGTTGGGTCTGGTTTTACTGAGAGATTGCATTGAAATAAGAGAAGACTGAGAGAAGTTAGAATCATGCAATTGAGAGATGATAGTATTCTGAAGTCATGCAGATGATGAAGTTAACCTCTCTAAGAGAGATAGAGAGTAGTGAATATCTAGTGTTAGAAACGATTACATTTAATAATTAATTGGAAGAGGAAAAAGACTGAAAAAAGAGTGGATAATCTTAGGTCTCTTGCTTGGGCCACACTGTAAACAGAAATGCCATTCAATGAGAAATACAATGCAAGAGGATAAACAGGTATTTTGGGGGGTAAGATAAACTAGTTTTTAGAAATGTGGAGTTTGAGAGTTCTACAGACATTCAAGCATGAAAATTTAGTAGGCAGTTTTATACTTGGATTTGGAACTCCAAGAGAGGCCAAACCAGAGGTCTGGATTTGCAGGCCTTCAGTCAGTGACAGAAATTGAAGCCATGGAAGGGATTGTGATTGCCTATGGATGGTGTATCAGTTAACTGTTGTGGCATAACAAGCCACCTCAAAACTTAGTGGTTTTATTTTTTTAAAATTTATTTATTTATTTTTTTTAATTTATTTATTTTTTTGTTGTTGTTGTACGCGGGCCTCTCACTGCTGTGGCCTCTCCCGTTGCGGAGCACAGGCTCCAGACGCGCAGGCTCAGCGGCCGTGGCTCACGGGCCCAGCCGCTCCGCGGCATGTGGGATCTTCCCGGACCGGGGCACGAACCCGTGTCCCCTGCATCGGCAGGCGGACTCCCAACCACTGTGCCACCAGGGAAGACCAAAACTTAGTGGTTTTAAACAAGCATTCATAGTTCTGCTCATATTTCTATAATCTGGATTGGGCTCGGTTGGGCAGCTTGTCTCTGTTTCATATGGTGTTGGCTAGGCTTATTTATGCATTTGCAGTCAGCTAATGGTGCAACTGGAAGCAAGGATCCTATGTAGACTTACTCACATGTCTGATACTTGGGTTAGGATGGTTGGAATGGATGTGAACTGCCTTGACCTTTCTCTTGTCTGATGGTCTTTCATCTTCCAGGGCCTTTCTCTTTACATGACCTTTCATCTTCAAGGAGGATAGCCCCAAATTCCTTACATGGCATCTCAGGGCTACAAAAAAGGGAAAGCGGAAGCTATAAGATCTCCAGCACAGCCCTAGAATTTGCAGTGTCATTTCCACTTAATTCTATTGGTCCAAGCAAATCACAAGCCCATTCCATTGTGGGAGGGCCCTGGGATGTGAATTCAGCAATTCACTGGGGCGATTTTCCAATAATCAGTCACAAAAGGTATGAGAGTGAGAAGAGTCTAGAGCTCTGAGAGGCACAACATTTAAGAGATGGGCATAGACAGAGAAGCCCATGTATATGACTGAAGAGTGAAAAGTAAGGGAGAAGAATAGTATTGTAACAATTAGAAGAAGATTCCACTTACAGAAGGAGAGAGTGGTCAGTTACTGTTGAAAATAATAGTAACTATTAGTTACTGTTTTCTTACTATTAGTAAGAAAATAATAGTGAAACAACTTCAGGTTTAGTAATGAGCAGGTTGTTGGCACCTTTGACAGGAAGAAATTCAGTGGAACAGAAGGAGCTAAAGCCAGATTGCAGAGAGTTGAGGGAAGGAAAAAGAGGGATCAAGAAGGCCGTCTGGGGCTTCCCTGGTGGCACAGTGGTTGAGAGTCCGCCTGCTGATGCAGGGGACACGGGTTCGTGCCCCGGTCCGGGAAGATCCCATATGCCGCGGAGCGGCTAGGCCCGTGAGCCATGGCCGCTGAGCCTGCGCGTCCGGAGCCTGTGCTCCGCAACGGGAGGGGCCACAGCAGTGAGAGGCCCGCGTACCGGAAAAAAAAAAAAAAAAAAAAAAAAGGCCGTCTGTTAAAGGGCAGAGAAAGCTAGGGAAATAGCTAGGATATGACATGTTTCTGTTAGTCTGTTTGTTTTTAAATAAGGGAGGAATTTGTGCCAGTCTGAATGCTGACATCAAGGTGGCAATCAAAAGGAAAAGCTTGAAGGTATTTAAGAGACTAATATTAGGGAACTGAGTTCTGTTTTCTTGGTTACTGCTAGAAATTTGAAGTCATTTTAGCTGCACAAAACAAAACGTGGTTACCACAAGCTATTACTTTTGAGCTCTTTTTAGTTAAAAAGACAGTTTACATTGAGTCAAAAGAAGTCAAATACATTAAAATGCATAAATATGTAATTCCTCCTTGCTTTCTGAAGTGTCCAGTTAAAAATAATTTAGTCTAAAATGGATCCAAATTAGAAGTGAAAATGTTTAAATTAAAAGGAAATATTTTGAAAGTATATTGCCTTACGAAGGTAAACACTACATTTAAAGTATGCATTCTTGTGCTTGATACATTTATTCATTTTCTTCAAAATGTAAATGCTTTAACAAATGTTGCAAATGTAGAAAATTAAATTAATTTTACATCAGAGAGCAAACATCTTACAAATGGCAACAAGAGACCAGTTGTATTTAAGATGTCTAATATTGCTTTATGTCTGTATTAATAATAAAATATTTTTTTGCACTATTTCTCCTCATGGAAAACCCTGCTGTCCTTATTCATATACAAATAAAGCTGAAGGGGGATCTGGATGCCTGTGTACCTCCCACAGGCTCTTTCTGGAACTAATTTGATGAGAAGAAAATTTATACTTTCTAACCACCCTTTTATACAGATGTGCTCCTCACTATTTTACCCCTAGAGCCCCGGTGATTTTGATAGAGTAGATCAGACACACATGTTTGCTCCAGAGCATTTAAACATACATTATTGATTCTACTGTTTGAAGGTAAAAATGCTTTTAGAAGAAACTTGGAAAACAAGTCTAAATGAATTGAATTTAAAGACCAATAGAAGTCCCTAGGTATGGTTTGCACAGCAGTAACTTGAATGTTGAATGTTTCTTTGCAGGCAGCAGGTAGTTAATTAATGTCTTCAACAAAAAATTTGAACCTACTATGTGCTAGGTAGCTGAAAAGAAATAAATTAGGCCAAACTGTGTTCTGTTCCCAGCCCCTCTTCTCCT
The DNA here is from genome assembly GCF_026419965.1 of Kogia breviceps. Lineage (NCBI taxonomy): Eukaryota > Metazoa > Chordata > Mammalia > Artiodactyla > Physeteridae > Kogia > Kogia breviceps. Next base: position 50,319,261 of record NC_081317.1, on the reverse strand, counting down.
ACTGATCAGATAGGTCACAGTCTATTCAGGGTGCCAGGCAAGTAAAGAATTTTAAGAGTAATGTGACATGTACCATGATAAATGTGGAAAAATGTACTTTGAGAGCACAGAAAGAAGAAACTAAATTTGTATTTTGGAATTGGACGCAGACAAGAGGAATTTTATCACCTGCTAAAACAACAGAGAAAAGGCATTTGATTTTTATCTTAGAGAAGGAGTACTGTTTGTAGGATGGATTGAGGGCTTGGCAGGAAGAATTACATCCTGTTCAGAGGAAATAACCTGTAAAGGCAAGGAATTGTGTTAGGACTTGGTGGTTTGGAGTGCTCCTGTGGTTTTCTGGGTAGTATGGCAGAAGTACAGGATGTGTTGAGGGAGTGGCAACTTATGCTGAAAGAGTAGGTTTAGATACAAATAAACATTTTTATGACATCATAAGGTGTTTGAAATTTACACTGTAGTTTGTGGGGAAGGTTGAATGACCAGTGATTTGTATCAGACATAAACATTAACATCAGGAAGATTGCAGCAAGGAATCATATGACTTATGTGACTTAAGGTGATCGTTGTTTCTCCCTCTCTACCTTCAAGAAAAGCAATAATTAAATAAGGCATTGCAGGTGACTGTTTCTTTGAAGTAGAAGTGTCTGGGAGGTGCCTCCTTGTAACTTGTTATGGCATTTCATAGCATTTATTTATTTATGTGGCATTTATTTACCACCATGACATAATTCCACATGCTAACTCTCACAGTTTGTAATTAAAGCTCATCCCTTTTGTTTTATCCTCTGGTGATGAAGACCTCTTTTCAGCAGCTTTTGATTCACTTGAAGGCAATCTTAAAGTTATCTCTTGGACTTTCCACATTAGACTACATAATTCTATCTCATTTACTTTTCTTTCTTGTGACTTCTATGCTACAACCCTTTAAGCCATTTTAATTGCTATTTTCTTGATCTTTTCCAGTTTCTTGACATCTTCCTTATATGTGGTAAAACAGAAAAGCAATATAGTAATTTTTAAAGACTCTAAGTGCAGCCACATAGCACAGGGAGATCAGCTCGATTCTTTGTGTCCACCTAGAGGGGTGGGATAGGGAGGGTGGGAGGGAGACGCAAGTGGGAGGAGATATGGGGACATATGTATATGTATAGCTGATTCACTTTGTTATACAGCAAAAACTAACACACCATTGTAAAGCAATTATACTCCAATAAAGATGTTAAAAAAAAAAGTCTAAGTGATGTTAAAACTGGCATAGGGCTTCCCTGGTGGCGCAGTGGTTGAGAATCCGCCTGCCGATGCAGGAGACACGGGTTCGTGCCCTGGTCCGGGAAGATCCCACATGCCGCGGAGCAACTAAGCCCGTGAGCCATGGCCGCTAGGCCTGTGCGTCCGGAGCCTGTGCCCCGCAACGGGAGAGGCCACAACAGTGAGAGGCCCGCATACTGCAAAAAAAAAAAAAAAAAAAAAAAAAAAAAAAAAAAAAAAAAAAAAAAAAAAAAAAAAAAAAAAACTGGCATAAAGGATTATTTTCAGCCATTTTACATTATAGTGCTATTAGGATATGCCTAGTTTCATGTTAGGATTTTTTAAAGGCAGCTCTTCATTGGTGGAAGATACAATTTTATTTGATCTTCTAGTCATCCTTTCTCCTTTTCTATTTATGCAGGTAAAAATATTTTTCAAGCGGTCTTATTATATTCTTTTTTGTTCTTTATGAAATGACTTATCTAACAGTTTTTAAACTATTCTTTTTTTTCAAGCTTTATTGAGGTATAATTGAGATACAAAATTGTGAGGTATTTGGAGTATACAACCCAATGATTTGATATATGTATACATTATGAAAGAATTCCCCCCATTGTTTAAACTCTATTCTTATCTCAAGCAACAAAATGTAATGGAAAGAAGATAGTTTAGGGAGATCTGGGTTTAAACCATGTCTCTGTACCATGTGTCAGAAGAGAGCAAGTTAGGCTAAAAACGTTATCCCAGAAAAATGTCCGATTTTCAAAAGTGTCCTAATTTAGATGGAAACCTGAATGGTCACCTTGGGCTCCATCAGTTACCAGTGTGTGCCTCTCTGACTCAGCTTCCTCATTGGTAAAAAATTTTATTGGCTAGATATTGGAAAACAATATCTAGCCAATAAAATTGTTCATAAATTTAAATATTAAAAAATAAGTTTCTACCATGAAACCTGATACACAATAACTACTTTAAAGAGGTCCTTTCATTTTTCTTCTCCCCTTTTTATAAGGATTCTATATACTTAAATTATCTAAATATCTGAGATAAAAACAAATTCCTCTAAATAGCATGCTTGTGAAGGTCATCCTTATAGATGACAGAAGGGAATTTAATGAGCATCCTTGCTTATATCTACAATCCAAGTTATTACTAATGACATTACATAGTACAGACTTGCATGTACAATGGCTTGAGTTGTCCTTTAGCTTGATATACAACCCATAAGAATTATCCCATATTCAGTTGAGCCTCCAGTTTTCAGGTTGAATCCCATTAAAATAGGATTTCACCACATGCCTTCTGAGGAACACTGTTCCCTGTGGGTAATCGATGGATATTATGGATAGGGGAGAAGTGTTTTGGTCACATAATTTTGGGAAATGGGAAATGCTGGAATAAACAGAGATTTCTGCTTTGCAGAATTTCCCAGAGCCTTTCGCATACTCATCGATGCTGTGATTCTGAAAGAGTGTACTACAGTATGCAGCATTTACAAAATAACTAATTGAACTTGAATCTTTTTTTATAAAGCTCCTCAAGAACTAATGCTCAATGGAAATTATTTTGGAAAATACCACGTTACTGACAGCTCAGTTTATCACAGTGTTTTCCAGTCTTGGCAGAATGTTCATTCGTTCATTCATCATTCATTCATTCAACAAACATGTATTTGGCCCACATTATTGATTGAGTGCTTTGTGTCTAAGTAGCATTTCAAACCAGATTATATGTCACACAATTATAGTTTAGTATTTAGAAAGCAATTAAAGTAGTAATTATAAAATCTAAGTATATTATAAAAAATGCATGTTAAGTTCTGTAAATATTTCTTTCATTCTCATTTGGCTGTAAGAATTCAGGGTTCTGTGGTCTTCAGACTTTTTTTATTGTACCTTCAGTTCTTCACATGTCAAATATGCTTAATTATTTATAAATTATATGCATGGGTTAATGGGTTAATACATCATGTATTATAAATCATGCACAGAATTAAAATGTTTTAAAATGATGAGATGAAAAATAAACAGAAATAGATATTCTAATATTTTCTTCCTAGATTTCAATGACTAACCTTGCTAACCTGTGGACTGTGTCCCCCCCTGCTCCTTTTTTGTGTCCCTCTCTTTGGAGAACACTGTCCTAGTGATAAAGGAGCAAAGAAGGAAGCAAATTTAATAATGCTACAGACTTGGAGGAACTTTTCTTTTTCATCCATTATATTTGTCCTCATTTATTAAGAGTAAATTTAGGTTTTACACTATTGTGAGCAGCTCAAGAAAAAAGGATAAAGAAACAAATATATATATATTTCTTTGATCTTCATAAGCTTACTGATTGAAGGGAATGCCCATTAACTGAGCAATATCAGTTTAGAAGGTGGAATTCTTTTTTTTTTAAATTAAATTTATTTTTTTATACAGCAGGTTCTTATTAGTTCTCTATTTTATACATATTAGTGTATATATGTCAATCCCAATCTCCCAATTCATCCCACCACCACCACCACCCTTCCCCAGAAGGTGGAATTCTTAGATCAGTTCGAATAAGATAATCAAATATTTGTGGAACATCTCTCATATGCTAAGTGCTAAGCAACAGGAATACAGAAGTAATTCATGGGCCTATCTTTGAGGAGTTTGTATCACCAAAGGAGTGATGCCTAGTTTAACAGTATTTTCAGGACAGAAGGGAAGGTTACCCTGGAAAACCACTTCTTAGTATTATGAACATTATATTTTGAGTTAGGAGCTCTTTCTATCAAAGGATTGGGGGACAGTGTCCTAATATCAAAGGATCATGGGGTTGTCTTGCTAGGAGGAACCCCAGAACTCTCTTGTTGCTTATGGCTCTTACTTGATGCTTGTTCTTATGAATTCTAGTTGTTTCTGGGTACTCCTTTCTACTTTACACCCATTTTAGTATGTAAGACCTCTGCTATCCTGTGAGATGCTGTTGCCTGTGATTGCTATGCTATTTGTCCTCATCACCTGCTCTTTGGCCTTCGTGGATTCACCATTCAAACCTGTTTCTTTGTCAACTGCTACCATATTGTTCACTCACCAGTAGCCTCCCATTTCATCCTTTGTGACGATTATCCCAGTATATTATTACTTTAGATTCATTTTATTTCACCATGATTCTTAATTCTAGCAGATGTCCACTTACATTTCAATCACATGTAGTCTTCATTAGAATTATTTAAGTGCATGTGACTTTAGAATGTTTCAAAATGTATTTTATATCTTTGTTTTTTCTTGCACTCACATTTGTACACATATATAAAAGCTTAGCTATTTTTGAGGGATAGATGTAACTCGGACAAGGGTTTCTCAGGTTTCTAGTTTTATTTTTCTGAAACATTTCACTTCAAATAGAGTTTTAATTGTATTGGCTCTAAGTGAATGTAAACCAAATTAGTATTGAACCAGCAGATGGAAAAATCCTTATCATTGAGCAATGAAACAACTTGAATTCTTTTTTTTCCCCTTTTGCCATCTGGTATCTGTGCTCATATTTGAAACATTAACCATTCAGGAAAGAGTTATTTTCTGTATCCAATAGTCAGAAGCTTTCTCTGAAGACTGGTGCTTATCTCTTCAGAAGAAAAAAGATAAAATGCTACAAATACAAATGGAACCCTGTACTAATATTTGACAGTCACATAAAAGCTTAAGAAAATGCAGAGTACAAAGTGAGTTTAAGGAGATGCCATTTTCAATTTATTTTCATAATCTAATTCTGCATTGCTTGTAAAGGTTAATCTAAATCCAGCAGAACAAAGCCTGTCCACTGTTTACTTGTTATAGGCACTCCTACATTATTCTAAACCCAGCAAAATGAACATAGTCCTTGTTCACAACCTATTGCTATTTTTTTCTGAATTGCAGCAGATACGATATTTTTCACGTGACCCTCAAATTATCAGTAGCCAAATGGTGTCTGTAATAGTAAAATGCTTCTAAAAAAACATCTAGAAGAGAATTTATAATACTCACCTTGAAAGTAATAACACAACGTATTTAACCTCCAGTTATTCAAATAACCTTGCAGATCAACTTGTTCTGGATGTCCAGCCATATTTCCATTACCTACTTGAAGGGGGATGAAAGCCAAAGGAACTTACATAGTTTAAATATTATTTGAAGTATTAGCCTAAGGAAATATCTATATAACATTAAAAACTTCAGCCCTTGTGATTCAAGCATCACAATATCTGGTAGCAATGGCTTTTAGAGTTTCTGGTGTTTTCATTATATATGAATCTGTTTATCTCTATTTTTTTCATGAGTTTTCCTAGTATAAACAAAACATGAATAATTAATGTGGTAATTCTATTGTACTTGAAATCAAAGCCTTGGTCTAAGTCTAGATCTTTTAGCATGTGAGGTATTTACTGTTACTTTTCATATTGGTTTGCCTTTGATAGATTTTGAAGACTTTCCTCCTGTGGTTGTGTTTTCTACTTGGGGACCTAATGGCAATGCCTCAGTTTGTGGCTGGGTGGTCCAATTCCAGAAATTTGCTCTGTATGGACAGCTAAGATGCTCCTATATATTATTCTTTAGTTTTAGAAATAATTTTTCACTGACAAATCAGTCCCTGATCGACAAGTTTAAGAAGATTACAGATAACATTCACTAGGTTAAAGTTAAATGTTTTCTTGTATGAACTTGGACCTTTATCCTTCTGCTTAATCCAACTCTGGCTTACTTGGATTTAAGACGCTTTAACTTTCTCTCCTAATTGGTCTTTCAGGTGTTGAAGGGCTTTTGGGTGCAGAGATGTGCTCAGCCTAATCGTGTAATGGGCAGTGGACTGAGATTGCTCTCAATAGCTACAGAGGAGGCCTCACAGGGAACCTGAGCTTCATTCCCTGCCCCTGGGAAGGCTGCAGTCTCCCAACAGAAGCTCTGATTATTGTGAGTCTGAGGACTTTTCCCTCAGAAACTGTGTCTGGTGCTCACTGCTTTTATGCCCTGCCATGCCTGTTTTCTAAATCATCTCTCAGTTTCTCTGATTGGTGCTGTAACAAAGTCTTCTCTGCTCACTTCTCTCCTTCATGGCCTCTGCCTATTTAGCTCCTGTCATTTTATGGGTTTTTCTTTCTTAATGTGGATTTTCAACTTCTACCCTCACTGAGTTCCAATTCTCTCCACGTCTTGCATTCATCCCTGCCACGGAGTGTGTGGTTGGATCGACCCGTGAGCATACAGGACAGTGTGCCTCTGTTGTCCCCAGTTCTCATAGCAGGCCCACCTTAAATGCCAGTGGTCTTTATGTGTCTTTGTGTCAAATAGTCACCTGGATTAGAACAACAACAAAAACCAGAAACAGTACCAGGGACATTATTTACTTACTTAACTGACTCCATGTCAGGAATTCAGATTACTGCTCATCTCAGCTCTGGGAGACAGGTTTAACCTTATCGCTGTTTTATAAATATGGAAATAAGACTTAGAGAGGTTACATACTGACAGAGCTAGGACTCAAACTCAACTCTGTCTAACTTCAAAATCTTTCCTTTAACTACTATAGTATGGCAGAGGCCAGGTCTCAGGGTCACATTATTCAAAGCCCAGAGACCTTTGCAAATGGATGCCCTCAGAAGGGACCCAGAGCCATGCCAGATGCCCTGAGGCTTTTCAGGAGGGATGTTTTCACCAGGATGCACCTTTTAGCAGGAGTACTTCCCTGGCAGCACAATGGAGACTAGCATATCTATCCTATTAAACATAATTTCTTGGTGGATTCAAGATGTGAAGCTAAATCCTACTCTTAAACTTCAGAGCAATCGTAAAGATACAGATGGTACTGGGCATGGAAGAGTAGAACCTGGTTCTTGTACCCCAGTCCTGGAACTTACTGACCTTTACGTTTTGGACAGATCACTCCATCTATTACTTTGTTCATCTTTAAAACTGGGTCAATCTTAATTTTCAAAGGACAAATGCTCAGACTTAATTTTTTTTTTTTTTTTTTTTTTTTTTTTTTTTTTTTTTTTTCGGTATGCGGGCCTCTCACTGTTGTGGCCTCTCCCGTTGCGGAGCACAGGCTCCGGACGCGCAGGCCTAGCGGCCATGGCTCACGGGCTTAGTTGCTCCGCGGCATGTGGGATCTTCCCGGACCAGGGCACGAACCCGCGTCCCCTGCATCGGCAGGCGGACTCTCAACCACTGCGCCACCAGGGAAGCCCGTAATTTTTTTTTAAAGATTAGATTATTTTGATAAAGGATTTGGTGTTTGATAGGATTTGAGTATGTTAATGGCTTGTTTCTTATTTCTGCAAAGAAAGACTATATCTGGTCACTTAAACAAAATAAAAGAGAACTTCTTAATTGAAGGATAACACACATAGAAAAGTGCAGAACTAATAAGTGTTCAGCTGAATTATCTCAAAATGAACTGACTTGTGAAACCTCCTCCCTACTCAAAAAACAGAACACTGTCAGCACCCTAGAAGCTCCATTCATGTCCCCTCCCAATAACTGAACCCTTCCTCTTTCCCAGAAGTAACCACCATTTTGACTTCTAACACCGTAGTAGTTTGGATTTGCCTACTTTTTTTTAAGCTTTGTGTAAATGAAGTTATAGATAATGTATTCTTTTGTACCTGGCTTCTTTTGCTAAATTATGTTTGTAAGTTTCATTATGCTATTGCATGTAGGTATAGTTCATTTTGATGGCTGTAGTATGTTTCATTATATGAGTGTATCACAGTTTATTTATTTATTTTAAAGTTAATGGGCATTTATGTTGTTTCCAGTTTTCAGCAATTATGAGTAATGTTGCAAGAGTGTTCTTGCCTATGTCTTTTTGTTAATATGTGCACATGTTGAGTTACTCGGTCACTAGGTATGATATCTTTAACCTGAGTAGATAATACCAAGCAGATATCCAAAATGGTTCTCTATTTCTGCCAGTAGTGTGACTGCTTGTTGCTCCTAAGACTAGCCAACTCTTAGTGTTTTCATTCATTCGAATTGTGATGAGTTTGTAGAGGTATGTTTTTACCTTTCCTTGACTGCTAATGTGGTTGAGCCTCCTTGCTTATGTTTACTGGACGTTCAGATATCCTTTCCTGTGAAATTCTTGTTCCTAATCTCTTGCCCACTTTTTCTATTGAGTTTGGGCTTTCTTTTATTGATAGTTTGGATTTCTTTCTTTATTCTCAGTTAAGAGTCCTTTGTTGTTTATATGTGCTACAGATATTTTCTCCCAGCCTGTGGCTTGACTTTTCACTTTCTTAATAGTGTTTTTTAATGAAAAGAAGTTCTTAATTTTAATGGAATCAGATTTATTGTTTTTTTCCTTTGGTTAGAGCATTTTGTCCTCTGTTTGGTAAATATTTCTTAACCTCAAAATCATCTAGAAGCTAGTTACTTGCATTATCCTCTGGAAGCCTTATTGTTTTTACTTTCATATTTACAACTACAGTCCTCCTGGAATGGATTTCTACGTGTGCTTTGAGATAGGAGTTTACTACATTTTTCTATGCTTTTTTGACTCTATGTCCTCTCCCTTTTATTGGAAAACAAATGATACTCTGGCCTGAGGAGGTTATGACTCTTCATACATTTATGTTCTCTATAACTGTCCTTTCACACATCACCACATTTTCCCTAACTTACCTGCCATTTTTCTTGAGCATATTTGAGATGTAAGATGAGTTTCTTAAGTAACTTTTTAGTACTCTAGCTTCTTAAGGAGGTTAGGACAAGAACATTCTACAACATTCTTGAAGAGAATGGAGCAGTTATAGCAGATATATAGAGTGATTTGTTCACAGAGTTGCAGGTCATGCTTTCTTTTCAATATTCCTCCCACTATTTCCTGCCATTCACTCTTCAGCTCAGTATCGCTCTCAGTACCTGGACTTAATCAGCAATGACATCTCTTCCATTTGAAGGAATATGGAAGAAAGAAGGAGGCTTCCCATATTTTATAGCAGAACTTTTGGCATTGTGAAAACATAATGATGCTTCCACCTCTGTAGAAGAACATGGTCACTTTGGTGCTGGATGGAATCTTTTGTTTTGTGAAGAGCTTTTCCATGGCTAGCTAAAACGTAATTACAACAAAGGTCATATTGGCAGCAGATACTCCACATGGAATAGGCATCTTTTAGATTTTTTTTTTTTTTTTTGGTGTTGCTACTTTACCCTCCAAATTAAATGCTGTTAGGAACTCAGACCTTTGGTTCAGCGATGAAAATGTGTAGGGAATGCACAAATGGTGGCTTGCCCAGAGGCCTTACATCCATTTCTCCTAGGCCATATTGTCATTTCTGCCATCTTCTGTGCCCATGCTGTGGTGATACGGTGACTTCAATGCTATCATTTTTGTGTTTCTATGAACAGTGGCATTTTATTACTTTTTAAAAACTGTAGGTCAAAATTACAAATATCTTTTTTTAAAAAACTTTGTTTTCTAGAGTTGACGATAAAGGAAGAGCTCTGCAAAGAGCAAGGTGTGAGTGAATCTGCCAGAGGCTAGAGCCATCCATGATTTACATTCCTTTCTAACTCTTTGGGAGAGCACTGTTTTCTTGTCTTTGTGTAGTTTGCAGTTTTTGAAGGGCACATTAATAAAGGTGCACTCTAAGGAAGATAGGGAAAGGTCAACTAGTGCTTCTTAACTAGTTTTAAAAAACTTCTGCTGTCTACAGTTGTGTGGGTATGTGCACAGACATAATTGTTAAGGGCTTATCCTACAACTCAGTCAAAAATAATGTGCTTTTTCTCTAGCACTGACCTTTTTAAATGTCAGTAACTTTGTTAATTCCAAACCAATTATTTTCATACTTTTCAAAGCATAAATTCACACTGGTCATATGTATCTTTATATTGGATACAATAAAAAACATATATGTATATATAGACATGTATACACATGCACACATTTACTCATTACCTTCATTTCTAGGGATGATGCTATTGTTCTCATTACTTTAATGTGTGCAAGATTGGTCAGTGTTAAACGCTGGTGGTGAAAAGATAAGTGAGACAGGGATCTTGACCTTAAAGAGATTCTTATCTGGTAGGGTAAGTATGCCGATCGAAAGGTAAGCTGTGGCCTACAGTATTTTCACTTTGAATGTTTAGAAAATACTATTTAGTATCTAAACCCTACCACCAGGCTGTTCAGAAAAATTTCCCAGTTCTGACTCTATGTGGGCACATTCTGGATATAAGTTTGTGGTAGAATTGAAGAGAATATCTCTGCTCTCAAAGCACTCAAACAAGCCAATATGCTACACATTCTCACTTTGCATAGATTCAAAATCATGAGGCTACAAAAACAGAGGAGGTAATTTTGATTTTTATCTGCCTTTGCTTATTCTCACTGGTTTAATTTATTCTTTTCCTTCATACCCTCTCAGAGTTAAAACACCCTTGTATCCAGGATTTGAATTATTTTCTATTCTGGTATTAAGGAACTAGACCACCTTTATTGGGATCGGGAGTAAAGTGCTCATAAACAATCACTCTTTCATGAAAAGAATGCCAGGTGAAAAGTTCCTGCTTCCATTGAGTTCTGTGTAAGTACAGCTTCCTCCAGCCAGTCAATTGTATTAATTATTTGATACCTTTGCATACCTGATAGGGCTTTTCATGTAGGGATTTCAAATTAACTTGTACATTATTTTGACATGGTATAATTTTTTCCCTTTTCTTTGTTTTTGGCTAATCAACAATCAAATGGATAGAATGTTCATGTTACTATTTTGTAGAATATGGAGATTTCAATACACTAATAAAAAGCGTGGACAATGGTGGAACATCCTTGATCATTTTTATTAAGTCTCATGGGTTATTATATAAGTTAAAAGATTCCAGTTATTCACAAATTAATTTATGGATTTGATGTAATTATCACCAAATCTTGATACCATTATCTGGAACTTGATGAAATCATATTAAAATTCACCTAGAAGAGGGAAAAAGCAAGAAGAGCTAAGAAAATATTGATTAAAAAAGTAGTGGTTAGAAGCCTTGACCCATGAGCTATTAAAAACTACATTAATTCTGGGCTTCCCTGGTGGCGCAGTGGTTGAGAATCCGCCTGCCGATGCAGGGGACGCGGGTTCGTGCCCCGGTCCGGGAAGATCCCACATGCCGCGGAGCGGCTGGGCCCGTGAGCCATGGCCGCTGAGCCTGCGCGTCCGGAGCCTGTGCTCCGCAACGGGAGAGGCCACAACAGTGAGAGGCCCGCGTACCACAAAAAAAAAAAACAAAAAAAACAAAAAAAACAAAAAAAAACTACATTAATTCAATGGTTAAAAACTGTGTTGTAAGTCAATCTAATTTATATATAAGTATGTGAGATATTAATAAGCATATATATGGATATAATATTCAGATATCTATCTACCTACCTACCTAGCTATATTCTACCTAAATCCTAATTCTAATATTCAAACCTATATCTATCTATCTATCTGTCTATCATCTATACTCAATGTACATTTGGAACATTTACCAAGAAGATATGCAGGAACCATATAAAAGGATCTAAGAATTTTATTGAATGGTATAAAACATGATGATATTATGTCCCTACATGGGAAAAGCCTTGTAGGACAATATAAATTTCTTTTATGTAACTTGTTGTACACTGCCTAGCACATAAAGTGAGTATCCAATGAATGTTTCTTAAAGGAATGAATATTTAAAAATTTGTGGTATTTTGTAGTCAGTTATTGGAATTTTTATATCAGCATGAGATGTAATCTAAATAAGTATTAATATATAGAAAATAATTGTCAAGATAATTGGGGAAAAATTTAATCTTAGTTACCTAGTAAGAATGTATTTGGAGGAAGTAGGGAAATATGGATAAGAAAAAACTTTTAAGTTAGCCACATTACGTGTTGTTGAATGGTAGGAAAAAAATCTGTAAGAAAATAGTAGCTTGGATCATCTATGTTCAGGCCCTGGATTATATATTTTTTGTATATTCTCAGTGTTTGGTAGGTAGGGCAATATCAGCTAAGAAAAATCTGGTATATCAGGCATTACATTCAAAGCAATAGGAATTTAGGAAGAAATGCAGATTTCTAAAGGAGAGAGAAACTTAGAGTGAGATTTAATGACTGTTCCCCTGATATATGATTCATCAAAAATTCTTTCCAGTATAATTACTCATGAATATGAGAAGTCAACTGCAATTTATTCCCAGGAATCAATCAGTGCTTTTCATGCTAGATCAATCCCTCATGGGTTTCTGATCCATATGCCTGGATTAGGACCAGTGAAGTGGAGTTCATTCATTACTCATTCATGTATTCCATCAATAAATATTTATGAAATGCCTACTAAGTGACAAGATAGTGCTAGGTGCTGCTGGTTTAACAGGAAGCAAGACCTGGTTTCTGCTCTGTCAAGAAGAGAGAATGAGAAGTTGTGAGGGGACACATTCTGGTATGTCTAGAAAACATGGTATAAGGGCTGTATAGTAGCTGGAGAAGTTGTATGTATATCATAAGATGTATGTAGACTACATAAAATTTAAGTTTAAGGAGTTGAGACAAAATCCTAAGAGAAACATGCCACCACTGGAGGCTTTTAAACGATGGAAGTACATGATCATATTTGTGTTTTAGAAAGACCACTTTATCTACAATGCTAAAGAGATTGGAAGCTTTTGCAGTAATTCTGATAGCAGAGGATATAGGTTATGTAGGGTCCACAGGTTATATATTTTGGGATTCTCTTTAAGAAAAAGAATACAAAATTTTGAATATAAAATTAGATACAAGGCTCTAGAAGGGGCTTTGAGGCTCATGAATCTTCCTCTAGATTCATCTCTAGATCCAGAGAAGTGATTTTGGTGGTCCAAACTATGCTGGTGATAGCGGGGATGAAGAGAAATGAATGAATAAGGAAATTTGAAAGACTTGTGATTAAATGTGCACGATGTGAAGAGGGAGCTATACAAGATGATGCTTAATTTTCTGGTGTGAGCAGTCGATTGTGTAAATAAAGGGTCTGTTCATTGAGACAGGAAACACAGGAGGAGGAGTGGGTTTTGGTGGCAACATAAATTAAGTTTTGTACCTATGTCATGTTGAAGTGACTGAAACATTTGGGTGTGAATATCCAAGACAGTTGAAATTATCCTGCTCTGATGTGGCTCAGTCAATTTTGGCAACTTGTGTGCTCAGCATCCTGAGGATGAACATAATGCCCTGTCAAATGTGGTTCCTAAAGTAGCCGTAGATGTAAACCTGCATAACAAATAGTTAAATGATCATTGCCTTGCAGCACTATTGGCTCGGTCTGAAAACTAATGCTGGGTTATGTAGGACTCCTACTGTTTTTCTCACCTTTAATGTGGTGCCTTTCAAGATGAGTTTTTCCTGGTTCCTAGCACTATATATTGGGGCATGTGCTGCTTAGCTAGCAGATTACCCAAAAGGTTTTCAGTTCTCTGGGGATGATGAATTCTTGGTTGTGTGTGTAGGGTTTCTCTAATGTAGGTCAGTGTCTAGGCTCCCTTTGATTGTTAATCCATAGTCTTGAACTGATTATGCAACCCACCGAGGACCTGCTAAATATAATGTTTTAAAGTGTAACGGCAAATTTCCCTCCCCATTGTCCTTTAATTTGAAAATGGCTGAACAAATTTTTCTTACACTTTTCATGAAAATAAAGAAAAATATGACTTTAAAAGAAAATAAAAATCACCCTACTAAGAAAGTTTTAGACAGTTATCAAATGACTTAATACAGGAGATAATAATAGAGACTGCTTTGCAACCTAAAATACAGCGTTTTCTACTCTGAACACTGTAATTACTATTTAGAGCTAGATTATAGGGAAATCTGTGGGTGTCATGGAATTCAGTTTCAGAATTATGGAAACTCTGTTTGCATAATTAAAGAGCTAGTTAGTAAATTCCCTCCTATTTTCTAACCTATTTAAGTAGATCATATATGTGCCAATATTTCTTTGCTAACCATGGTGAAGGAGACAACCAACTTTAAATCTTCTATTGCTGAATAATACCCATAACTGTGTAATATATGGTTCATAATTAGTGAATATGCCGAGGTTTTTCCAGAAGTGCATTAGATATGGCATAGATACAAATTTCTGTTTCATTAAATGACTTTATAGACTGTATTTTGCTGCTTTTGCATATGTGATTTTTTTCCCCCCTGTTTGATAGCAGGATTACTTTACAGCTTCTTAATGAGAATACCTTTTTTCCTGGAACCTTTTCTGAAGTTTTATTGAAGCTTTTGGTGACCTATTTCTAATGATTTTAGAGCTCTAAAATTTTCTCTCCTTTATTTAAGTAGCTTTAACTTATGTTTGATTAGTAGCTTTGGAAGTAGATTCACAGTCTAATTTTAGGAAGGAAATCTTTTCTTACAGGAGAAACAAATTCAGAAATAAGCTTTCACATCACAGGATGCCTATGAAATATGGAAATGGCTCACATTCCCACTCCACTTATTAGGTGAAGAGAGGGTGAAAGTTGGAGATGACTTCTCTTAGTTACATTTTGTTTTCAGTTGCATTTGTGCAGGGAAATTTCTCTTTAATATCCTCTTTAATAAACACTGAGGACTCAGATGAATAAGTTTACTGGTTGGTCTGAGAAGTGACTGTGATACAGTGTAAAGCGCTCTAATTTCATAGTCCTGTAGAAGCACAGATGAGATGCTGGTATTGGGTGTTTGTGGAATGGGTGGGAAGTTTGCAAGCATCCAAGTGCCACATACCCAAGATAGTTTAGAATTATTATTTGAAATTTAGAGTAGCTATGACTTAAATATCAAGGGATATACTGAATGACTGAGTTGGGCCCTGAAAAGTGAATAGGATTTCACTTACCACAGAAGATGGGAGAAGGCTGTTCAACCAGAGCAAAGAGTCAGGAGCATTAATCCATATTATCATTTTTTTTTCCAGTTAGAGTAAATTTTTATTTTAACTTCAAAGAAACACATATGCTTTACAAAACTGAAACAGTTCAAAAATATGTAAAGTAAAAATCGAATATCTACTCCATGTTCTTTGTTTTTCTTCCTGTCCCAAGCATTTTTCCATACCTTCCTCTGCATGTTTGATGTCAATTCTCTGAAAGCTTTTCCTGTGCATTTACCATTTAAATATCTGTGTGTATGTGATTAGTTTCATTGTTATGTAATTACATCACTTAATATGCCTTATAGACCCTTTCATGTTACTGCACTTCAGTCTACCCTATTTATTTTAAGAGTTACCTATTAGTCTAGTATGAATTAATCATAATTTATTTAACCATTACCATATATAGGCTATTTATAATTTTTCTGCATTTCAAAAAATGCTGCAATGAATATCTATATCCATAGTCTCCTTATTTATTCCCCTAACATCCTGTTCTCTCTCTCCCTCCTCCCTCCCTTCTTCCCTTCTATCTATCTAAACTATATCTTTGTACTCATGTGTATTTCTGTAGGATAGATCCTAGAAATGGAATTGTTATGTCAAGCTGTATGGGGGAAAATACCATGTTTCTCCCATTATATGTAGCACCTTTTAGAAATACGTGGAACACAGTATCTAGTATGTTCTAGGCAGACATAAAGAATAAGGGATGGCAGAATAAATTAATATAGGTTCATTTAACAATATACTGAAGTACCTATGTTCTGAAAAAGTAAAGAATAAAGCAATATGTACTACAGGTAATACTTGATTGATATTTACTTTAAATAGGAAAAGACAGCTTTATATTTTTAAATACCAGGACAAATAGATTTCATGTTAATAGGAAAGACCAAACAAAGCATAATATCAGTCAATTTGACATTATTAAATTGATCATGCAAGAGGTTCTCACCGAAATGAAGAGGACGAAAATCTAAAGACACACGTACATTGGATACTGTGTCCAGATGCATGGGTCTCTCAAGGTGTCTGGCGATTTCCCTGAACATCACATCTGAGAGGATTCAGATGCTAGATGTCTGGTTCAGGGCTGCTCCAAGACTCAGAAGGGATCCTAAACTGCTCAGGGTAGTGGGTAAAAGCATTGATGCTTCTATCTTATCTGCCTAGGACATTTCTCTCTCTTCCCTAACTCTTTGTTATTGGCTTATATTTATTATCCATCTTTAAAAATTTAGCTCAGATTTATACCTCTAACAGGAAAAGCTTTTCTTTTAAAAATCCTTTCCTAATCTCCATTCTGTGTCCTCAATGTTCCCATATATTCTTGGGATGGTGGCATCACCATATCATTATCATCATCATCACCATAGTTTACATCATCATCTGATGCTAATATTTATTTAAATTACTATGTGCCAGAAGTTTTGCTAAATAATTTATATGGATTATCTCATGTAATTCTTATGATGAAATAGGTGATACAATTATAAGTATTACAAATTTAGAGAGGCACATAGTATATTGTTTATAATCTTTTTGACTTGTCTTCCTCTCTAAACTGTACGTTTACTGAGAGCTTAGACAATCTCTTTTATCTTAAATCTCTGCATCCCTGGCAGTAAGAATAGTGACCAGTAAATATGGCCATGTGCTAAATATTTGAATGAATCTTGGTTGAGTCTAGGTTGATCTAATTTCTAGATGTGGCTCTGATATGATCATTTTTGAATAAAATGATACTTTGATTCTTATCATGCAACCAGTACATTTCTGGAACAATAAGTTATTTTACTAAATTCAAAAAAATATTTGTCAAATTAAAATAAAATCCCCCTTAGGTTTTATTTCTCTGTTCTATATGTGTGCCCAATTCATAATGGATGAAAGACTGGTAATCACAGATTTCTGCTATTGGAGAAAATGGGATAAAAGGCTTCTTGGCAAAATAGTCACAGTTTTTCAGCTTGCAAATTAAATTATAGTGTAGATTTGCTATCTTGCCCCCATTAACTTCTTTCCCTCTTTGGCTTTCTGAGCCCTCTGGGGATCAGATTTCCTGTGGCCCTGTATAAAAGCTATTGACCACACTTTCTGCCTTGCCACCCTTACCTCTCAGTACAAATTGGCCTGTGTCAGTTGGAGGAGGAAGATAATTAATTTATACTCACATTGAAATTAGATGCATTCTAAAAGGAGACAGTCACCTGGGCTTTACCAATTTGGGGATGTGACTTCCTGAGCTAATATTCTAAAGTAGTAGAAGCGTAGGTAAATATATTTTTTGCACATCTGTGTGTACTGGGGTGGGAAAGATTGGAAGATACCCTAAAATAAATTCTAGTGGTGACAAAGTATTAATCACGCTGTGTCAAAGTTGAAATTATTCACTCTTAAAATACGGGAAACTTTTTGAAAACTATGAAAACAATGTGTAAGATGTAAGATGACTAGACAGCAGAATGTCTTTTCTGTTACAACTATATGTTGTTCTTTCTCTTTCAGTATCTAAAATCATATGTTAATAAGTCACTTTCTTCTAGTTGTAGCCTTGAGAACATCACTACTTTAGAATCAAAGATTTTATTATGAAATAAAGTGCGGGTCACGGAACTACCTATAATATGCTTATAAACAAGTGCTTTTCTCTACTACTTATAGCTCTACTTTTATGCTAAATAATATACTTGAAGCACTGAATTAGTAATTTTTCCAAGCAGAGTGATAGGAGCCTCCAAGAGATAGGCCAGGCCATTCTACTTTTCTGCTGGCCTTCCAGAATGCTTGTCACTTAATGCAACACAGGTAAATTAACATGCAATAAAATTTCCAGGAAAAGGGAGATTCATTCCCAACACTGGTACAGAGGAGGTGAATAATTGTAATTCTTCCAGTGGGTTTACTTCTTAATTCTTTCTGATCATAGCAGTGAAAACATTTTTAGAGGAGAATGAATGTACCATTCTCTAGAACCTGGTGGCAATCACCTAAACATTATGCTTGTGATTAATCCCTAATGTTTATAGTACTCCCTGAGAGTGATGTGGGGGAGGATTTGGGCTTATTATTGAAAAGCAATAACTTGCGCATCAGGGGTCTGCTATTGTTTTGACCTTGTACCTAAATTATGTTTAATCTCAGCAAATTTTTGGCTAAATGACCTTTTGTTCCTCAACTAACATCAGTAGTAAGGATTATAGCATTGGTCAACTCTTTCAGAAGGGAGGTAAATGAAATGTATAGATGCATTGTCTTAAATGGGTGGTTTATTAATTTAGAGTAAAAGATATGTCACAAACAATTCTAGAACTTTTTCATTGCTGAGACACTTAGATTACTTAAAAGGCGCTCAAAAAACATATCTTAAACATGAAACAGCTTGTATTAAGATGTGAATCAGTTCCGGTGACCTTCAGGAATCAATTACTTTAGGTCAGGTATCTCCCTAGATGTGATAAAAATCTGCATATAACAGGCAAATTCAATCACCAATGCAGATATTTTTAAGCTATATAAATCAATTCAACAGTCATTGAGCACTTGCTGTGCGCCAGGCACATTGAGGGTAATTGAAATAAAGAAAACTTGGTGCTTGACCTTAGGCATTTATTAAAGTACACAAGCTGGATGAATCTTACTTGAAGGAGAAAATTCTAGGTAAGCCTTTTGGTTTTTTTAAAATAGGACATTCAGAGACAAAATAAAGTTTATAAAGAGACTATTATTGGCTTTATGGCTGTCAGAAAGGAGAAAAATAAGTGGAGATTTTGCCCTGTTTTCCTGTGATAGATGAGTTGGGTTTGAATAAGTTAGGCTGCCTGAGAAATACTGGGTGGTACATTCTGATCAACTTAATAGGCAGTAGTGTTATAAAGCAGTACTTTGGCTTGATGTGATGGTTTCATCTTCTCTGAACCACTGTCATCTTTTCCTTTGGGCCAACATAGCCTGGCAGTGACAGGGTACAGCATACTAAATCCTGTCTAGGATTTGTGCCTAAATGTGGGGGTAAAGAAATGCTTTTTTTCAAAATACAAATGGAAAGGTGTTTGCTTTTGTAATTTCTGGAAGAAGAAGTCAACTGATAATTTGAAGCTACCTAATCTGTTTAGCTATTCTTTTGATTTGGGGTTTTCTTAATGCTTTAGATAACCACATTAAACAATACAAAACATATTTAATCATCTGGATACTAAAATGAGTAAGGTCAGTATGTTGGTCTTACCTTTCAGGGTCAACTAATATAGGTTGATAACAAGTGTGTCTCAAAGCTGCCTTCAGGCAGTTTATTCATATTGATCAATTTTTTGTCTAACAATGTATTCAAATGACAATCCTAGAAGGCTGGATCCCAAGGGAAAAAATAGTTAATCCAACAACTTTTATGTAGAATTTAAACTATAAAATAACTATTAATTTTTTGGATGAGAAGGAGAGGAATTTTAACGTGTCACAGTCTGTAGAAATGTGTGAGTTTATGAGCCCACTAAGAAATATATCAACTGAATATTTATACATTTACACAAATAATATATGTATCTCTAGATGGTGCAGAAAGGAACTTTGTCATTTCTCTCTTGGTCTCCAGCACTTGGCAGAGTGCCTGGCCCATGAGGGTACAGAGTAAATGTTGAATGATTAGATGAATGAATGAATGAAGTCTGGTTTGATTTAAGCCCCTCTAAATTCCATATATAAATAAGATTTTTTTGAATTCTATTTTATTTATTTTTTTATACAGCAGGTTCTTATTAGGCATCAATTTTATACACGTCAGTGTATACATGTCAATCCCAATCGCCCAATTCAGCACACCACCATCCCCACCCCCCCATGGCTTTCCCTCCTTGGTGTCCATACATTTGTTCTCTACATCTGTGTGTCAACTTCTGCCCTGCAAAGCGGTTCATCTGTACCATTTTTCTAGGTTCCACATACATGCATTAATATACAATATTTGTTTTTCTTTCTGACGTACTTCACTCTGTATGACAGTCTCTAGATCCATCCACATCTCAACAAATGACCCAATTTCGTTCCTTTTTATAGCTGAGTAATATTCCATTGTATATATGTACCACATCTTCTTTATCCATTCGTCTGTCGATGGGCATTTAGGTTGCTTCCACGACCTGGCTATTGTAAATAGTGCTGCAATGAACATTGGGGTGGATGTGTCTTTTTGAATTATGGTTTTCTCTGGGTATATGCCCAGTAGTGGGATTGCTGGATCATATGGTAATTCTATTTTTACTTTTATAAGGACCCTCCATACCGTTCCCCTGTGGCTGTATCAATTTACATTCCCACCAACAGTGCAAGAGGGTTCCCTTTTCTCCACACCCTCTCCAGAATTTGCTGTTTGTAGATTTTCTGATGATGCCTATTCTAACTGGTGTGAGGTGATACCTCATTGTAGTTTTGATTTGCATTTCTCTAATAATTAGTGATGTTGAGCAGCTTTTCATGTGATTCTTGGCCATCTGTATGTCTTCTTTGGAGAAATGTCTATTTAGGTCTTATGCCCATTTTTAGATTGGGTTGTTTGTTTTTTTAATATTGAGCTGCATGAGCCGTTTATATATTTTGGAGATTAATCCTTTGTCCTCTGTTGATTCTTTTGCAAATATTTTCTCCCATTCTGAGGGTTTTCTTTTCATCTTGTTTATGGTTCCCTTTGCTGTGCAAAAGCTTTGAAGTTTCATTACTTCCCATTTGTTTATTTTTGTTTTTATTTCCATTACTCTAGGAGGTGGATCAAAAAAGATCTTGCTGTGATTTATGTCAAAGAGTGTTCTCCCAATCTCACATTCAGATTAATTTTCTCTGGTTGAAGTTGAACACAAATACAGGGAGAAAACATTCTATTTTAGTGAAAAAGGTTAAAGTAGTGAATCATATTGTTTTTCTGACTTTTACAAATAGACATAGTCATTTTCCCCAGTATTCTCATAAGAATTGAAGTCATAAATTTCTAAGAATTTGTCCATTTCTCCCAGGTTCTCCATTTTATTGGCATAGAGTTGTTTGTAGTAGTCTCTTAGGATGCTTTGTATTTCTGCAGTGTCAGTTGTAACAGCTCCCTTTTCATATTTAATTTTATTGATTTGAGTCCTCTTCCTCTTTTTGTTGATGAGTCTGGCTAAAGGTTTATCAATTTTGTTTATCATCTCAAAGAGCCAGCTTTTAGTTTTATTGATCTTTGCTATTGTTTTCTTTGTTTCTATTTCATTTATTTCTGATCTGATCTTTATGATTTCTTTCCTTCTGCTAACTTTGAGTTTTGTTTGTTCTTCTTCCTCTAGTTCCTTTAGGTGTAAGGTTAGATTGTTTATTTGAGATTTTTCTTGTTTCTTGAGGTATGCTTGTATACCTATAAACTTCCCTTTTAGAACTGCTTTTGCTGCATCACATAGGTTTTGGATCGTTGTGTTTTCATTGTCATTTGTCCATAGGTATTTTTTGATTTCCTCTTTGATATCTTCAGTGATCTGTTGGTTATTTAGTAACGTATTTTTTAGCCTCCATGTGTTTGTGTTTTTTACGTTTTTTTCCGTGTAATTCATTTCTAATCTCATAACATTATGGTCAAAAAAGATGCTTGATATGATTTCAATTTTCTTAAATTTACCAAGGCTTGATTTGTGACCCAAGATGTGATCCATCCTGGAGAATGTTCTGTGTGCACTTGAGAAGAAAGTGTAATTTGTTTTTGGATGGTATGTCCTGTAAATATCAATTAAATCTATCTGGTCTATTGTGTCATTTAAAGCTTCTGTTGCCTTATTTATTTTAATTTTGGACGATCTGTCCATTGGTGTAAGTGAGGTGTTTAAATCCCACACTATTACTGTGTTACTGTTAATTTCCTCTTTTATAGCTGTTAGCAGTTGCTTTATGTATTGAGGTGCTCCTGTGTTGGGTTCATATATATTTATAATTGTTATATCTTCTTCTTGGATTGATCCCTTGATCATTATGTAGTGTCCTTCCTTGTCTCTTGTAACATTCTTTATTTTAAAGTCTCTTTTATCTGATATGAGTATTGCTACTCCAGCTTTCTTTTGCTTTCCATTTGCATGGAATATCTTTTTCCATTCCTTCACTTTCAGTCTGTATGTGTCCCTAGGTCTGAAGTGGGTCTCTTGTAGCCAGCATATATATGGGTCTTGTTTTCTTATTTATTCAGCGAGCCTGTGTCTTTTGGTTGGAGCATTTAATCCATTCACGTTTAAGGTAATTATCCATATGTATGTTTCTATGATCATTTTCTTAATTGTTTTGGGTTTGTTTTTGTAGGTCCTTTTCTTCTCTTGTGTTTCTCACTTAGAGAGGTTCCTTTAGCATTTGTTGTAGAGCTGGTTTGGTGGTGCTGAATTCTCTTAGCTTTTGCTTGTCTGTAAAGCTTTTGATTTCTCCATCGAATGTGAATGAGATCCTTGCTGAGTGGAGTAATCTTGGTTGTAGGTTCTTCCCTTTCATCACTTTAAGTATATCATTTATATCATTCCACTCCCTTCTGGCTTGTAGAGTTTCTGCTGAGAAATCACCTGTTAACCTTACAGGAATTCCCTTGTACACTGTCTTTTTTCTCTTGCTGCTTTCAATAATTTTTCTTTGTCTTTAATTTTTTCCAATTTGATTACTGTGTGTCTTGGTGTGTTTCTCCTTGGGTTTATCCTGTATGGGACTCTCTGCGCTTCCTGGACTTGGGTGGCTATTTCCTTTCCCATGTTAGGGAAGTTTTTGACTATAATCTCTTCATATATTTTCTCTGGTCCTCTCTCTCTCTCTTCTTCTTCTGGGACCCCTATAATACGATTGTTGTTGTGTTTAATGTTGTCCTACAGGTCTCTTAGGCTGTCTTCATTTCTTTTCATTCTTTCTTCTTTCTTCTGTTCCATAGCAGTGAATTCCACCATTCTGTCTTCTAGGTCACTTATCCATTCTTCTGCCTCAGTTATTCTGCTATTGATTCCTTCTAGTGTAGTTTTCATTTCAGTTACCGTATTGTTCATCTCTGTTTGTTCTTTAATTCTTCTAGATCTTTGTTAAACATTTCTTGAATCTTCTTGATCTTTGCCTCCATTCTTTTTCTGAGGTCCTGGTTCATCTTCACTGTCATTATTCTGAATTCTTTTTCTGGAAGGTTGCCTATCTCCACTTCATTTAGTTGTTTTTCTGAGGTTTTATCTTGTTCCTTCATCTGGTACATAGCCTTCTGCCTTTTCATCTTGTCTATGTTTCTGTGAATGTGGTTTTTGTTCCACAGCCTGCAGGATTGTAGTTCTTCTTGCTTCTCTAAATAATGTTTTATATATATAAAATATATATGTATATATTTTTTCCTGCAAGAGGGAAGACCAAAGAACACACTAATTGAAGTTCTCTTTGTTTGCCAACTTTTTAATTAGTTGAAATCAGCGTGATTCCTTGTTCCCCCAGTACCTCGAAAATTGCTGGCATGTAATAGTGCTAATTGCTTGTATGAATGAATGAATGTTCTAGTGAGGTGTGACATATTCACCATTTCCATTCACTGTATTCTAAATCTTCCATTATTATCTATATTCAAGTTTCCCATTTTCTATGAAGGCATGTTTCTTCTTATTCTTTAACTCAGTGGTTCTCTTTCTTTGAACATTGCCATGTTCCAGCTTTACAAGTTATTTGGCTTTACATTTTTTTATACACCTAGAAATGACAGTAATTTAGTTTTATTAGATTCTGGGAATTTATCATGAAGGAAAATTTAAAAACATTAGGCAGACTCTTTTGGAAGATGCTCGTTCCATTGCCATTTTTAAGAGTGAAGCTGCTGCATCCTGCTTTACCAGTTTAAGAGTACAAAATAGGGTCAAATTTCCTGTAAACATTCACATCCAGTGAACCTGAGCTGCTGTGCTGCTTCCTCTTCCCAGACTTCCTCTCTCAAGTTAAGTTCAAGGTCTCCAGGAATATTTATTTAGTCCAAAATATTTGTTATTATAACTTCACTGAAAAAGACCTGTAAAAAATCTATTTACCTCATCAAAGGACCTGTCCTCTGTGGCTGATACTGCTGTCACTGTGATATGGAGTTACTTCTCAAAATACGAAGTCCAAAATCATGACCTTGAACACTGCTGGAATCATCATGACAAACAAGGAACCCAGCTGTTGCCGATTTGGCAATTGTTTCTTCGTGTGCAGGGAGAGAAGACACTTCTTCCTGTAATGTGTTTGCTCACTTCAAAGTAGATATTGGTTCCCAGACATTACAATTCTTAGTGACCGGCTCATTCAGCGCATATACCCAGCTGTTATTCTCAAGGCACATTATAGTGGCTGTGCCAGTATCAGCCAAACACTGCAGAACCAGCCCTTCCCTACGACATTCTAAAGCCTGAGGTTGGCCTCGTTCGCTAGTACAGAGCATCACATTTTTTTTCTAGGAGATTTTCTCTTGGGACACCTATACTTTCCCATGAAGGCAGATTCCATTAACATTAAACTTCCTAGGGAATAGATTCTTCTTCTTTTTTTTAACATCTTTATTGGAGTATAATTGCTTTATAATGGTGTGTTAGTTTCTGCTTTATAACAAGGTGAATCAGCTATATGTATACATGTATCCCCATAGCTCTTCCCTCTTGCATCTCCCTCCCACCCTTCGTATCCCACCCCTCTAGGTGGTCGCAAAGCATTGAGCTGATCTCCCTGTGCTATGCGGCTGCTTCCCACTAGCTGTCGTTTTTAGATTTGGTAGTGTATATATGTATATGCCACTCTCTCACTTTGCCATAAAAAGAAACGAAATTGAGTTATTTGTAGTGAGGTGGATGGACCTAGAGCCTGTTATACAGAGTGAAGCAAGTCAGAAAGAGAAAAACAAATACCGTATGCTAACACATATATATGGAATATAAAAAAAAATGGTCATGAAGAACCTAGGGGCAGGACGGGAATAAAGATGCAGACCTACTAGAGAATGAACTTGAGGACACGGGGAGGGGGAAGGGTAAGCTGGGACAAAGTGAGATTCTTCTTTTAAAAGGCTTGTTGTTTCTACATAAAGTTTTAGAGTACCTGGCTTTGTGGGAGAGAAGTGCTGCCTAATTCCAGCAATTACTTGTATTTTAAATCCTAGAAACTCATATATTTAAAAAAATCTGCAATATTCTTGGATGGGTTGCTTGCTGCTTTATGTTGTAAACTCAAGTGTCACTCATTTTACCCTCCCCAAACCAAGGTTCTCTCTAAGATAACTGATATATTCACCAAAGAACTCCTGACAACTTTTAGAGGATATTTTTCTCTCTTAAAAATTATAGACTGCCTCACTGAGCACACAACTAAAAGATAGAAATATTCAAAGGTCTAAAAATATAATAATGACTAAGTAAACTGGTTGGTATACTTATTCAATTGGACATTATACAGGCATTAAAATCAAGGTTATGAAGACTATATAATTATATTAAATATGCCTATGACAAAAGCAGAGGCAAGTCACCAACTTGTATATATACTTGTATGTTTGCTGTATATATATGTATGTGTATATATATATATATATATATATATATATATATATATATATTCCTAGTCTCCAGGATATATTATATAACCACTCTGTCATGCCCTTAATTTTTGGAAGGGTATACAGTCCATTGCTGGAAAGTCTTAAATGATCAAATGCACACACATTGGCCAGAGAATGGTGCAATACAGTTCTTTACTTTTTGCCTCAGGTCATTTTTAGGTTCATTATGAGTTCATTTGGATGGAGATCAAGGAGTCTATTCTGTCCTGGCTGCTCTCTTCTCCCCCTCCCTTAATATCCCTTTGTCTTTACCCTTTGGCTATTCCCTCATGGTTAAGCTCTTTCCTCTTGGCCCTTAGAATCCATTCAGTTTTTTCATAAAGCTGGTGTGTGTGTGTGTGTGTGTGTGTGTGTGTGTGTGTTTGTGTGTAAGTGACACAGGTCAGTCCTGCCTCATGGATAGGCATCCACAGACAAAGAAACCTTCTAAATAACTAAGAAGAAGGGGCTCGTAGAATGTCATTGTTCTCTTTGTCTCTCTTCTTCTTCTATTTTGCTAATCTGATCTGAGTCTCATAATGAGGTGACCTCTTGCTTTTCTTCAAAAATGAAGTGATGCAAGAAGGAAACTCTACCTACCTATGTTTAGGAGGATGGGACCAGAAGGGAATCTTACCAAAAGATTTATGGTGGTTTTATTAGAGTGGCATATTGCATTTAGTTTTTTCCATTTTTTTTCTAATTTCCAAAGTGCATATAATGGGTTAAAATACTTTACAATATAATAAAAAATTATGAAAACAGTGGATGAAGACACTTCTTAGCTTATTGATTAGGAAGTTGAATTCCAGTTCAGGTAAGTGAGGTGTCCAAGAAAAACTAGTGAGTAGCAGAACCAGGACTAATACCAGGGAGGAACTATATTCTTGTGGAAGGCAGATAAGCATTGATGACACACCTAAATTCTTAAAATGGGTCCACCATCTTCCAGCTGCATCACCTAGGGAAGTCTTTTGCTCTCTTGGAGCCTCAGTTTCCTCATTTATAAAATGGGGATAACTGGTTGGATTGTGACTTCCACAGGCTTTTCACATGATAGCACATGTTAAGTACGTAGCACAACAAAACAGAGGAGGACTGAAGCCTCGCCAGCTTTCCTCTCCTGGCTGCCAGCTGCCCGTATCAGGCCTGAGCTCCAGCCAGTCACCCGCCTCTTTGCGTCACTAGTGTCATGGCTCTCAGCAATGCCAATGTGCAGAAGCAGATTAAGCACACAAAGGCTTTTATTGAACAAGAAGCCAATGAGGAAGCAGAAGAAATAGATGTGAAGGCAGAGGAAGAGTTCAACATTGAGAAAGGTTGTCTTGTGCAAACCCAAAGACTGAAAACTATGGAATACTATGAGAAGAAAGAAAAGGAGATTGAGCAACAGAAGAAAATTCAGGTGTCCAATTTGATAAATCAAATGAGGCTTGAAGTTCTCAGAGAGAGAGATGGATGATCTTATCCCAGACCTACTAAATGAAGCAAAACATAGACTCAGCAAAAGGGTAAAAGATACAACCAGGTACCAAGTACTGCTGGATGGAATTGTCCTCCAGGGTTTGTACCAGTTATTGGAGCCCGGAATGACTATTCATTGCAGGAAATAAGATTTCCCCCTGGTGAAGCCTGCAGTGCAAATCCCTATGTACAAAATTGCCACGGAAAGAGATGTTGATGTCCAGATTGATCAGGAGGCCTACCTGCCTGAGGAAATAGCTGGCGAGGTTGAGGTCTGTAATGGGGATTGCAAAATCAAGGTTTCCAATACTCTCAAAAGCTGGCTGGATCTCATAGCCTAGTAGATGATGCCAGAAGCGTGGGGAGACTTGTTTGGTGCAAACGCCAACAAGAAGTTTTTGGACTATGTCTGCGGGAGGTGGTGTCCATCCACTGCTGTGACGTGGACACTTCTGACATTTGAAGAAACAAGATGACCTGTATAGCTTCCTCCTTGCTGTTCTCATATTCTGTATTTATCAGTGGATACCCTTTATTAGCTAATGCCCCTGGCTGATTGGTAGCAATGGGAGAGCTTCACTTAACATGATCAGGAAACCTTCCTCTAGCTTATCTGACAGTAACACAACTTCCCGCTTGTTCTGTAGCACGAAAGTGAGGGGTCAAATTGTGGGTGCATGAATGTCCCCGAGTCTCCTGTTCTCCTCTGGTCCAGCGTCCAGCCTACAGAGGGGCGGTGTGTGGTGGGCTCTAGGGTCAGGCCACCGCGCTTTGGACTTCAAGTTCATGTGGGACCGCATTCCTTCCAGCAGTAGCAGCTTCTCTGTTAGCTGTTTGGGCCTAGAAGTGTTTGTTTGTAATATGATTTAAGATCTAAGCCATGAATATGCTCTATTTATTAAAACGAGATGCATATGTGGAAAAAAATGTATGTAACACAGATACTGTCACATAATGGGTAATCAGTAAATGTTATTTCCCTTCCTTGCCAGTTGCTCTGTTACCTGGTGCAGAGCCTTACCAGTGTACTAGCCAGCATCTTCTCTTGAGTTACTATAGTATATTATGTTTTATTACACTTATATACAATGCCGTGTGTTGTTCACATGTTGAAGTCCTAACTGCTAGTATCTCAAAACATGACTATATTTGGAGACAGGGCCTTTGAAGAGGTAGTTAAGTTAAAATGAGGTGTTTAGGGTGGGCCTTAATCCAGTCTGACTGGTGTCTCTGTAAGACAGCAACATTTGGATACATGGAGAGACACCAAGGATGCATGTGCTCAGAAGAAAGACACTGTAAGGAAACAGTGAGATGGTGGCCACCTGCAAGCCAAGGAGAGAGGCCTCAAGAGAAACCCCAACCTGATGACCCTTTGATCTTGGACTTCCAGCCTCCAGAACTGTGAAAAAATAAATTTCTATTGTTTAAGCCATACAATTTGTGATATTTTGTTACGGCAGCCCTAGCAGAGTAACACACCTTCCATCTTTAAATAGAAGCTAAGCTGCTTGAGGGAAAACTGTATTGCACTTATTTGTAATCAGAGCAGATAATCAACAATTTCTTGATGAATACTATGATTTTTATTAAGGATAGATTTTTATTAAGGGTATGATTTTTATTTGTTTTATATGTCTTTGATGTCTCCTGTGGAGGCCCAGATATTGAGGTTACTGACAACTATAACGTGATGATGAGGATTATATATGATCTTTTTTTTTCTCTTGCAAATAGCGATGAGAATTGTCCATTTTATGAAGTTATAGGAGTAAATGCAATTAAAGCTGAAAAGATTACTCCTGGTTGCCTGTCTAGACTTAGGAAGAGAGAATTAAATCTTCAAATGTAATTTCTGAAATTAGGATTAATGACCAGTATGCTGGTCATGACCTCATGACCTCATGTTGTTTGAGACTAAATGTGAGGGCTTCTCACTACCTTTGTATTAATGAATATGACTGAGTTATTGTAAATATAGTTAGGATATAACATTAACTTGTCTGTGTTGGAAGTTTGCCTTGTATTTTGCAGAGGATCAAAAACAGGTAATCATAAAAGAGAAAGTCGAAGGGTTTTTTACTGAGTTTTAAAAATTACATTTGATTCTCATTTTCTGGGTATGGAAAATATGGGAGAAAATGAATTATCTTAATTATTTTATGGAAGGGACATCAAGAGATGAAAAAATTTTGCAGGGTTTTCAATGTTTGCTAAGTCTGAGAGCTCAAAGGAGAATTTAGTGATAAATGAGAAATCCTCTGAAGGAGGATAGCAAGTTTAGTTTAGTAAGATAGCAAGTTTATTACTGAGAAAAATGCAGAAAATAGTTTTTAAGGAAGTGGAGGGGGTTACTTGTTTTTGAGCCAACGTGGTCTTTGTTCCCTCAGCACATACATGTATACACACATGCATACACAGAAGGAATAGTTTTCTAATGTCTTGTCATTATCATAATCTGCTGAATAATCTTTGGATGTTAATTAAAACCTCAGGCCCTCATTCACACATCTACAGATAAAAGGCATTAGAATACATAATCTAGAAAAACTCTAACATACGTTTCAATTCTAGCATTCTATCACTCCTTTGTATCTGGAGGTATGGGAAAAAGGGAGAGGATGAAAGTGATGTCACTTAAGGAGGCTACTGTTTATACTGGTTCTGCTAGTCTCCTAAAGACAGTCTCTGCCACGGGTCATTGACTAGCTTTTGAGGTCAAACACCAAGCCTTATGCTTCAAGATGACAGGGTGCTATTCACTGCTGAATCTCCAGAACTAGAAGAATACCTGCAACATAGAAGACAGTCAAAATACTTGTTGGAAGAAGGATTAATGTTTCCAATGCCATTTTGAATCTGTGTGATCTGTTATAGGGTTAACCTAC
Source organism: Kogia breviceps (assembly GCF_026419965.1). Taxonomy (NCBI): domain Eukaryota; kingdom Metazoa; phylum Chordata; class Mammalia; order Artiodactyla; family Physeteridae; genus Kogia; species Kogia breviceps. The sequence goes on along the minus strand of NC_081317.1, from coordinate 50,289,208 downwards.
CCATATTTTTCAGGGTCATGTTGACGTATGTCTACTCAATTATTAGACATATGATTAGAGGACTAGAGAATTAGAGAAACGTAATCACATGTCATTGCTAAACTAAACAAAATGATCTGAAACAGCAGCAAAATTTTAAAGAATGTTTTGTTTTTTCTTCTCACATAGAAAACCAATAAACTTAGTTTTATCCTTCTTTTCCATCCCTTCCTTTTTTGTTTTTTGTTCTTATTTATTTTTTATCATAATATACTGTAATTAGGAGCAAGATGTATTTTCTGAATGTAAACTCCAGAATGAGTTTACATGAGGGTAGGGGCACTGTTTGCCTCTTTTTTTTTTTTTTTTTTTTTTTTTTTTCGGTACGTGGGCCTCTCACTGTTGTGGCCTCTCCCGTCGCAGAGCACAGGCTCTGGACGCGCAGGCTCAGCGGCCGTGGCTCACGGGCCCAGCTGCTCCGCGGCATGTGGGATCTTCCCGGACCGGGGCACGAACCCATGTCCCCTGCATCGGCAGGCGGACTCTCAACCACTGCGCCATCAGGGAAGCCCCTGTTTGCCTCTTTTTTTGTGGACCTAGCAATGCAGACTCACAACAGTATTTATTTATTTACATTTTATTATTTTTTTAGGACAGGGCTGCAGAAAGCTCCCTGGGGCAGCTCCACTACCTGTGAACGCGGAGCTCACGGTGGGCTGTGAGTCGAGGCACTGAGAGTGTGAGGTGAGGAGAGGGCACTGAGGTGGGGGCTGGGGTCATGGTCAGGATGGAAGCTGTGGGTCAGAGAGATTTGGCTAAGCAGTGTCCCTTTGAAGGCCTGAATGAAGCTTCAGGGAGGAGTCCTGTCCTGGAGTGGCATCTCTCCTGGCCTCTATCACCTCCTGGCTCTGTGATCTTGAGCAAGTTTCATGGCCTCAGTTCCTTCACCTTGGCCTCAACTGCGAATCTTTAAAAATGCTGATGCCTGGGCCCCACCCAGAGGGTCTAATGTAACTGCCCTGGGATGTGCATGGGCATTGAGAACCCTGAAAGGTCCCCAGAGGGTGCTACTGTGCAGCCAGGGCTGGGCACAAAAGTATTTGTTAAATGAATGAATAAATGTTGAAATTTATAACCATAGTAAATGGTTATAAAAGTCATGATATTTAGCTCAGTATTCATTAGTAGTGGGGAAAGGTAGCCTGGCAAGAAGGGAGGGAGGCATGCATGTATGTATTCATATATGTATGTATTTATATTTATAAAACATCAAGAGAAATATACTGATACTTCTGTTTTGACGAAACGAAAGCTCTGTGTGTCTGATAATTTTCTTGGTCAATTTCAAGGGAAGATTCTATGAGTGAGAAAAGACAAAATTAAAAATGTTGAAACTTCTAGCCGTTATTTTGAAAAGGCTTTTTGATTTAAAAAGAGAGAATATTCTAAATATTAGCCATATGGCAAGAAAGAATTAAAGACAACAAAATTGTCTTGTAGTATGGTTTGCCTCAGACACTTGTCTTCTAGCAGGTAGCTTGGCATTGTCCTTCTCTCCTAGTTCATTATCGCCACATTTCTCTGGATGCCAGAGTTTGGTGCACACTTTCTGTGACTTAGGAGCCTGATGTCGCTGAAAAGCGATGTAGGAACAATCATCAGAATGGGAATCAGCCCAGCATTCTGACTCAGTAGGAATAAAGAGGAAATCAGCTGCCTAATGAAGCTCCTTCTCTGCCCCCTGCCCTTGTGAAAAATAGCAGCTACAGTATTTCATTATGAATCTGTGTGCTTTGCTTCTCACCATTCCTTGGTCTGAGAATCAAAAGCCATTTCTGTCATATCTCACCCTTGGAGTTCTCATCGTCACTCATGCCTTCAACTATCACTTCTATGCAGATATCTCCCTAAATCTGTATTGCAAGTCCCATCTCCCTCAGCCCTTGCTACAATCCTGCCTCCCAATGAAGCAAGTTTTATTTCTTAATTTTGCCTATTTTGACCTTATAGTTGCATGTTTGAAAAGAGTCAGAATTGCAAACAATATTTTATTCGGCTTTTTTTCCTCAAAAATCAAATCCTTAAACCTTATGGACTGGACTTTTATATTTTACCTCTTAACAGATACACTGCAGGGACTGAGAAACTTTTAGGAGTAGGGAATGTCAGAGCCATTTGCTGGCTTTCTTTTTTATTTCCTGAATAAAAGCACTGAGTAAGTGTGAAGTGTATATCACTTTAATGTTGAGACTGCAGAGTAAAATTTAAGAGATTTATTCTCCCTCGAATTTGACTCTGAAAATAACTTGTACTAACATCAGGAACTTTGCATCCTCATCTTTGTAATTGCATGGTTCCCCCAGTCAAATTTAAGACATAGAAGTGATTGCAATAGAAAAAAAAATATTTAAAGAATGCAAAAGAGTATCTCTGTATTAATACATTTAAAGTTTATATTCAAAGAGCATGTTTTTGATTAAGTATGTCCAGGCACTATTTATATATCTCAGAAAATCTTAAAAATTTATATATGTCTCTGAAATTCTTAAGTTTTATAAACTACAACTTAGTCATTCTAGTCTTATATCAACACTTACTGAGATATCTCCATGACTTACCCAAATCCCAGATTTGAAATAAAATTTCATCTATCCATCTATGATATATAAACTTAAAATGATGCATGATCCATGGTGCTGGAACTTTACTCGTGCAGGGAATATCTTTTTTCTGAACAGGACTTACTCATTTACAGGGTGCTTATCCCCACCACACCTATTAATCCTCCATTAGCCTCATAGTAATACTGACAAGGGAGGGCCATGAATTTGTTTTTCTAGCCTTAAATATTCTAGAAGTGCATTTCCTCTCCTATAGCCATATAAAGGAGATCATCTCCATCACCATCTCTGTACCATAAGCATTCAGATTCTGGATTTGCCGTTGTCTAATTGCATGGTTCCTTTCTACTTCACTATGGTTGATCACATATTCTATTTCTTTATACAATATGTCACTCTGGCATCTCTCCGTGAGGTATTTGCATTGCATCTATGTAGCATGAGTACCTCTTGCCATGTAGTTTGACCCTTATAACCACCAGAAGCTTATAAAACTTGCCTATGGTTTAGCTTACAGACTTTACCCATCAAATATATATTTTTAAAGTATTATATTTTGAAACAAAAATCATTAAAATGTATTAAAATTGATTTTAGAATAGTTTCATGAAGATGTTTGACAAGAGTGTTTGGCAGTCTATCCAGTGAGAGACCAAAGTGAAGACTTCCTCTACATTGCTTTCTTTGGAACCTTAGATTTTCTCTCTTGTGCTATATTTAGATGTGTGGCATGTTTAATTTTCTGCTTCTGTGCCTCACTGTGCTTCTGGTGCTTATTGTAATCCAGCTAGTGTGTCAGGCCAAGGTGTGAAGAAAACTTTAAGTTCTTACCTGAGTAAGCCAACTTACAGCAGCATGGAGACCTCCTGTGCTGGGTCCCGCTCATCCTTCTTTTCACTCATGCATTTCTGACATTGCAAACAGAAGTCAACAAATTTTTTTCTCAATAAAGTAGTTCCAAAAACTTAAAGTGTTTTGCTAATTCAGCAAGAGTTGAGATGGTAGTGACATAACTAGATTAATCAGATGGTAACAACTGACAGTTAACTTTAAATATATTCAGTACAGTTCCATTCAAGGCAGGTCAATTCTGTTCAACTCATTTCAGACACATCTATTGAACACCTATATAGCCAAATACTGTATTAGGTTCTGAGTACACAGGGATAAATGAAATACACTCACTGTGTACATTCTAACAATGAGAGTAAGCACACAAACAAAATAAATTGCAGTGTTGTTCAGTAAGTAGAATAATGAAATTATACACACAATTCTGAAGTAACCAGAGTATGCCGTAATTAATTTTGAGGTCAGGGGAGCTATGGTGAAGTGATTCTCTATAGTACTTCCTGGATGGGGTGATACAAAAACAGGTTTTTGAAAGATGCCCAAGATGTCAGGGGGGTCAAGTTTAGACAGAGGGAAGACAACTGGGTACCCTAGTCTAATCCCTATGACCTTGGATAAGCTCTTATGCATACAATAATGATCTTGCCTGTTTTCACAAAAACACTTTTTCACTTCAGCTATTTTTTAAAAGATGAATATTTTCCTACAATTATATTAAAAACAAATTCATAAACCAAAAGACAGATGACTTTGACTTGGGATGCTGTACTGTAATATGAACGGTATCCTCTGGATTTGTGAAGTGTGGTAAGCCTGGTTTTAACTATCATTTAAGAAGACAGCAAGGAAATCAGTGGGAAATAGTAAAAATACAAAATGAGTATGAATCAAGAGGTTAATTTCCCATTCTGGCACCAAGAAGCTTTTGATTTTGGTTATATTGTGCATCCTCTGAGGGTTTAAAATTTCTCATGTGTAAACTGGGGGGGTTGTTATCTAGGAAATCTCTGTGGTCCTCTACCTTTTAAAGCATTCTCTGATTCTACAGGATGGTCAGGACAGTGAAAATAACCCAAGGGATGCAGAAGGAGTGGAGGAGGTGAGCACAGCCTTTGCAGCCAGCAAATCTCAGATTGAACCCTGGCTGAACTTCATCAGGTTGAGTGATCTAGGGAGCATGGGCATCACTTCATTAGTAATTCTCATCTGCAGAACACCTATTTTATAACACTGTGAAGATTAATACAATAATATGATCAGCATACCTGCAGAGTTCCTGGCTCATACTAGGTCCTTAAATGTTAATTTCTATTTCCATCTTCTTTTGTTCTGATTAGTAGAAGCAAGTCAGTCTCTTCTATAGGGAGCCTCAAATATTCAGGTGTTAAAGACCAATTATTCTCAGACTCATATACTGTCTTGTCCATACTATGGCCAAGACATGGTAGGGTCAAGTGAAGCAGAGAAATGTATTAAGGCATCACATAGCCAGGATATTTGATATTTGATAACAGTGTTTTTTAAAAAGAGAAAGTCCTTTAACAAACTCATGCCCTAGTGACCTCGCTGCTTTTCTATCTCTCGTGACCTTTCAGTTGTGCCTGATTATTAACACTGATACCATGCAACCTGACTAGTCAGCACATTTGCTGATAAAGGAGCATGTCTTACATAATAATTCTCTTGCATTTCACTTCACAGCCAAGATTTATTAACCAGGGTTTTGTTGGTAGGAGTCTTCATATGAAAACTTGGATGTTTTTATAAGGACATACTATACTACATTTGCAGAAAGAAAGTTTCATAAATAATATTATAAGAGGCAGTATAGGTCAGTTGGCTCCAAAATAAGCTGAACGCAGAGTCTCTAAGATCTAAGGTGGATGTCACTCCACCTCTCTTCTTCCTGGGGACGTTCTGTTTTTGTCTCATTCTCTTTGTCCATCAGTGCAAGGCCTAGTTTCACAGAAGCTTAAATCCTCTGTTTTTTGGTTGACAATTTGAGGAAGGGCACCTCTGGCTGGAATGGGAAAGATCCTTCCATTTCTTGTCAAATACTATGATAACATGTGATAACATGTTTCTAACAACCCCTTAGTAAATGTTGCTTTACTAAGGGGTTGTTAGAAACAATGACATAGCTGTCTGCTTGGTATCCTGGGAAGATCAGGGTCTTTCAGATCAGACAGATACAGGTTCAAAGATCAGCCCATCACTTAATAACTGGGACTTTCAGTGATAAGCTTATTTTCTCTGAGACTCAGTTTCCCCAGATAAGGCTAATAATGACTTCCACATGGGATGTTATGAGGATAAATTGAGACAGTAAATGTAAAGTTCTAAGTAGTATCTCTTGCATAAAGATATAGTGCTCATTAAATGGAGGCATCATAAAAATAAAAATTGAGTGCAAAGTGACAAATAAAAAGTGTTGGTCACTTCAGTGATGGTTCCAGTTCCCAAGCAAATGACTATCACATACATCCTATAAGAATAAAGTCTTTTTTCCAAACAGGTGGTATTTCAACTCTCACTCTCTTGTTTGTTAAATAAACAGCAACAAATAAGTAACCCCAAACTAGACTTTTTAAAAAAGAGAATCTATGAGAGAATTTTTTTTTCAGTACAACAGAATTTGGCAAAAGTTTTCTGGTTGCTATCTGAAAAGTAACTACTGTGAGAAGGCAGGCAGATTTATAGGACATAAGTAACAATCTTTCAGCACAGTAATAGTATGTTGCGAGCAAACATAAGAGAAGCCATTATAAAAATTGAAAAGGATGTTACCTTTCACATCTAGGGTATGTTTTCAGGGGAACATGTTGGTATGTGTGGCCAGCATGAATATCTGTGATTATATGAATATGCTGTGATTACCTGACTGATAGTGAGCTTGCAAATGTGACTGACTGGCGTGCGGAGTGCTGGTTTGGAAACGCAGGGATACATTGCCTTCACTGAGACAATAGGTTTTTGACCTGATGTAAATTTCCCACAAAGTCAAATAACTGGTGATGTTGGTCTTTGGAAAAACAGCCAGTGACTTTCTATGGTAATAATCTCAATCCCAAACCTACAAAATTCTTATACACACTCCTTAGAATAGCAGTCAAAGGCATTCCATGAAAAAATAAGAAAGGGCTTCTGTTGTCAAATAAATTTGGAAATGCTGAGTATTATGTCCCCATCGTGGATCAACACAGTATAATATAATAGCATATGAAAAACTCTGAGAAGTCCTACAGTGAAAAAAGCTAATTAATTAGCGAATGGTCCAATCGTTACTTCACTTTAAACTGATGTCCTTTGTCAAGAAAATTTTATAAACGTCCTTTTGAGTAGGTGATCTGGAAAACATGTTTTGGGAAATCCTGTCATTGGTACTCAGGGAAAAAATTATATATGTGGTAATATGAAGGAGTGAGTTGCTTCGGGGAGATGGACATTTATAATTGCGCATCTTCTGAAACGTATTCCTTGTGCTTTCTCCGTAAAGATATTTTAGAGTCATCTGTGAAGAATCTATTATAATCTTTTTGTTCTGGCTTATGACTAATTTTCTTGTATAGGGATACCTTGAAGATATTGTGGGTTTTGAGTTCCAGACTGCCACAATAAAACAAATATCACCATAAAGCGAGTCACATGAATCTTGTGGTTTCCCAGTACACATATAAGTTATGTTTACACTATGCTGTAGTCTGTTCAAAGTGTGAAATAGCTTTTGTCTAAAAAAACAATGTACCTACTTTCATTAAGGAATACTTTACTGCTAAACAATGTTAACTATCATCTGAGACTTCAGTGAGTCATATGCTTTTTGCTGGTGGAGGGTCTTTTCTCAGTGTTGATGGCTGATGCTGATCGATCAGGGTGGTGGTAGCTGAAGGCTGGGTGGCGTGGCAACTGTTTTTTTTTTTGGGGGGGGGTACGTGGGCCTCTCACTGTTGTGACCTCTCCCATTGCGGGGCACAGGCTCCGGACGCGCAGGCTCAGCGGCCCTGGCTCACGGGCCCAGCTGCTCCACGGCATGTGGGATGTTCCCGGACTGGGGCACGAACCCGTGTCCCCTGCATTGGCAGGCAGACTCTCAACCACTGCGCCACCAGGGAAGCCCGGCAACTTCTTAACATAAGACGACAATGAAGTTTGCCACATCGACTGACTCTTCCTTTCACAAATGATTTCTCTGTAGCGTGCAATTAATTAATAGAATATTAATTAATAGCATTTGATAGCATTTTACCCACAGTAGAACTTCTTTTAAAACAGAAGCCATACAGAGTGAAGTAATTCAGAAAGAGAAAAACTAGTATCATATATTAATGCATATATGTGGAATCTAGAAAAATGGTACAGATGAACCGGTTTGTAAGGCAAAAATAGAGACACAGATATAGAGAACAAATGTATGGACACCAAAGGGGGAAAGGGGGTGGGTGGGATGAATTGGGAGATTGTATACACTAATATGTATAAAATAGACTGATATGTATAAAATAGACTAACTAATGAGAACCTGCTGTATAGCACAGGGAACTCCACTTCGCTGTACAGTAGAAACTAACACAACATCGTAAAACAACTATACCCGCCCCCCCCCAAAAGAAGCCAATCCTCTCAAACCCTGCTCATGCTTTATCAACAAAGTTTATGTAATATTAGAAATCTTCTGTTGTTATTTCAACCATCTATATAGCACCTTCGCCACGAATAAATTCTGTCTCAAGAAACCGCTTTCTTCGTTCATCCATAAGAAGCAACTCCTTATGAGATTGCAACCGTTCAGTCACATCTTCAGGCTCCACTTCTAATTCTAGTTCTCTTGTTATTTCCATCACATCTGCCTTTGTCAATGAGCAGTAATATTTTGAAAGGAATCTTTCAAAAAAGTCTTTCAAAAAAAGGAATCTCTCCATCTATTTGTATCATCTTTAATTTTTTTCATCAGTGTCTTATAATTTTCTACATACAAGTCTTTTGTCTCCTTAGGTAGGTTTATTCCTAGGTATTTTAATGTTTTTGTTGCAGTGGTAAATGGGAGTGTTTTCTTAATTTCACTTTCAGATTTTTCATCATTAGTGTATAGGAATGCCGGAGATTTCTGTGCATTAATTTTGTATCCTGCTACTTTACCAATTCATTGATTAGCTCTAGTAGGTTTCTGGTAACATCTTTAGGATTCTCTATGTATAGTATCATGTCATCTGCAAACAGTGACAGCTTTACTTCTTCTTTTCCACTTTGGATTTCTTTTATTTCTTTTTCTTCTCTGATTACTGTGGCTAAAACTTCCAAAACTATGTTGAATAATAGTGGTGAGAGTGGGCAACCTTGTCTTGTTCCTGATATTAGTGGAAATGGTTTCAGTTTTTCACCATTGAGGATGATGTTGGCTGTGGGTTTGTCATATATGGCCTTTATTATGTTGAGGAAAGTTCCTTCTGTGCCTACTTTCTGCAGGGTTTTTATCATAAATGGGTGTTGAATTTTGTTGAAAGCTTTCTCTGCATCTACTGAGATGATCATATGGTTTTTTTCCTTCAATTTGTTAATATGGTGTATCACGTTGATTGATTTGTGTATATTGAAGAATCCTTGCATTCCTGGAATAAACCCCACTTGATCATGGTGTATGATCCTTTTAATGTGCTGTTGGATTATGTTTGCTAATATTTTGCTGAGGATTTTTGCATCTATGTTCATCAGTGATATTGGCCTGTAGTTTTCTTTCTTTGTGACGTCTTTGTCTGGTTTTGGTATCAGGGTGATGGTGGCCTCGTAGAATGAGTTTGGGAGTGTTCCTCGCTCTGCTATATTTTGGAAGAGTTTGAGAAGGATAGGTGTTAGCTCTTCTCTAAATGTTTGATAGAATTCGCCTGTGAAGTCATCTGGTCCTGAACTTTTGTTTGTTGGAAGATTTTTTAATCACAGTCTCAATTTCAGTGCTTGTGATTGGTCTGTTCATATTTTCTATTTCTTCCTGGTTCAGTCTCAGCAGGTTGTGCATTTCTAAGAATTTGTCCATTTCTTCCAGGTTGTCCATTTTATTGGCATATATTTGCTTGTAGTAATCTCTCATAATCTTTTGTATATCTGCAGTGTCAGTTGTTACTTCTCCTTTTTCCATTTCTAATTCTATTGATTTGATTTGATTTCTCTCTTTTTTTCTTGATGGGTCTGGCAAATGGTTTATTTGATTACGTTTTCTGTCTTATATGGGTGCAGTTCGTGGTGCCTCAAAATAAGTACAAAAGTAACATCAAAGATCACTGATCACAGATCACCATAACATGTACAGTAATAATGAAAAAGTTTTGAGATATTATGAGAATTACCAAAATGTGACACAGAGAGATGAAGTGAGCAAATGGTGTTGGGATAATAGCACCGAAAGACTTGCTGGACACAGGGTTGCCACAAACCTTCAATCTGTAAAAAACGCAGTATCTGTGAAGCTCAATAAAGCGAAAGCACAATAAAACAAGGCCTGTGTGTACTATTGTGTTAAACAGGAATCAGTTATTTCATAATTTTATTTTGCAGATTAAGGCACCAGAGCTAGATCTCATTGTCTGATGAAATCTTTTTCAGGTTTTATTCTATAGCTTTCAAGTTCTGCTGCAGCTTTCTTTTTAACTGAAAGCATTTTCTTAATTTAAGCAATTCTCCAGGATGAAGAAAACTTGTAAGCACTGTTAGTGCTTATCAGGAGTAAATGGGACTCTGGAGAGTTCTTTGGAATAGGAAATATTTGAACAGAATATCATCTTTCTTTCAGCTGTTTGTATAGATGCAATTTCTGCAATTCTATACCTCACAGCTCTCATTCCTCTTCATCTGTGTCTCAGGCTTCCATCAATAATCCTTCTGCTGAAACACATTTGACAAGAGAAGTAGAGTAGACACCATTGCAATATCTTCTGAATGTCGCTCAGCAGTGATTTGTAATCGGGTTTATAAATTTTAGGAAGAAAAACATAAAGCTGGGTAGGGGATTCGATCCATATGAATCGATATTGGACCAGGGTGTGGTTAGTACTTTGTTTGTTTTTTTTTTCTCTCACTGTTGTGGCCTCTCCCATTGTGGAGCACAGGCTCTAGACGCGCAGGCTCAGCGGCCATGGCTCATGCGCCCAGCCGCTCCGCGGCATATGGGATCTTCCCGGACCGGGGCACGAACCCGTATCCCGTGCATCGGCAGGCGGACTCCCAACCACTGCGCCACCAGGGAAGCCCCAGTAGCATTTTATAAAAATCATCTTTTGAATGGACAGTGGAGATTTTGTAAAACATTTAAAAAGTCTGTGATTATGTATTTCTGTTGTGGATATGTATCTACAAAATAAAACTCTCTTGCACTGTACCTTAATGTATGAATGAATTGGCTGTTTTCTGGACCCAATTATATTCACCTTACACACTGTGATTTCTATTACATCTTCCCATCCTGGAAACTCTACAATACAGTTGTTATCCCATCTCATAACATTTGTATTGGAAACAAGGAACTAATATGTTAAGAAACTGAATTCCTGCTGCCTTTCTGAAATTCAGAAGAAATATGCTATTGCTTACAATTGTATTTGTATCATTAAAAAATGGAGTAAGAAAAAAAACAATGAAAGATATTCTTTTTGGACAGTGAAAAATGTTAAATTAATTTTATTGATTTGGACCTTTCTGTGTATTTGGTGAAAGCTATTAAAAATTGTTCTAATTTTTTTGAACAAAATTTTAAAAAGTAAATATGAAAGTCATGTAGGATATTTTTCTCTTAATTTGTACAAGAGCCCTATACTCATATTAACTTTTCATTATTTATTTATATAGTAGCATTAGAACTTTAGGGGAAATATACTATATTTAGGTATATTTATCCTGGACTTTTTCCCTCAACTCTTAGTATACTTATGTATCCTGTGTACGTTTAGTTACAAAATAAAAGAATATTGTGTATTAAGCATTATTTGGAAAAGGGAATGATGAATTTTAATAACCTTTGTCTAAATATAAGGATTAGAGACATTGAAGCATATGACCATAGGCTATCACTTTACTTTCTCTAGAGTAAATTGCACTGTTTGAAGAATTCCTTTAAGCTCACAATTATAGCAGATAAGCATTATACAACTTCACAAGAATATTTATATTGACTAATGGAAAGAGGTTACTTTAAAAGTGGTGAAAGTGATGAGGCCTAAGTGCCCATTTAACATGAATTCTACATTTCCCTCTGTTGAATTTGTAGTAGCTCTTTTTCTTTCATTCAGCTCTTCAGAGATTAGAGAACTTCAGCCTGTTCTGGAAGAAGTCACTGTCGCAGTGCAAAAGGCTGCTCTGCTCTCTGTGTCCATTTAGCTTTCAGCTGCCCTGAGAGCATGCAAGTGTCAATCAGGGCTGATTGGACCCCTGTATCCAGGGAACAGGACAGAGCAACTCACCTCACCCAGGTCATCAGACCATCTCCAGATGGCAAAGAACTTCTGTAGTTAAGAACCAACTTGCTTGTGATGCAAATTAGTGACTTGAGGCTAGATGCTTCGTTAATGCTCCCTCTCCCCCGAGCCACCAAGGTGTCAGAAGTTGGACTGCTTACTCTCACATTTTCTCTCTCTGTAATATGTGTTAATGACCATTTATTCTCATAGAAATGGTCCGATCAATCGCTTATGGCTAGTTAATAAACTATCAAAGCTGAGATGAAAATTACGTTTCTTCGAGAAGTAAAAAACAACAATATTTACCTTTTCCTGTGGAAATATGTGAAAAAGCTTTGGAAAATTCTGTTATCATATGAGCTCTCTGAAGAGACTGTGATTAAAAATAATGAAAAAGGAGACATATGAGTTTCTATCCAGATCACTATTTTATTTTTTTTAATCCAACAAGTGATGAGAAAAATTATGCGAACCCATGCATTTGCCCTGAGTTATGATTGTATTATATTAACCTCAGCTGACAATATTCTATACTGATTTTGGCTTACTTAAAATTCTGCCTCTTGGGTATAAACACACATCTAAAATTGACTCAACTCATTTCTTTCTTGCTGAGGTCACTTTATCAGTTACTCTCAACTACTGAACTTATTTTATGTCTTCTCTTTTTTCCAATATTACATTCTCAAATTTTTGGCACCTGGGAATTTCTCTCTGTGATGGTTTTATTACTGAATTCAAGATTTGTAGTTATTATTAGCTTTTATGGCTAATAAGATGCTAAGATGAGTTAATAGGGTTTTGCTTCTTCTTTTGCTTAATATTAATGGAATGGTACTGACTACAGTGGACATTGCCCAGGCATTTGCCAGTAAAGTGGGCCCATGAAGAATGAGTTGCCTTTCTCCATAAATTATCTCAGCAGAGAAAAAATGCTTGACAGTTCCCTGTGGCTGTGATCTTTGGATTCAGGTAGCTCCTATAGTAGAATTATCTTAGCAATATCTGAGAAAGATAGTTCCAAACTTTCACTACTAAAGAGAACAGGCACTAATAATAAATATATGGAAACAGTAAATATTTGAGTATCTATTTTATGTCCATGTGGATAATTTGTTCAGTAGTTTTGCTTTTCAGTAGAATACATTATGTCATTTAGTGCCGAAGTGTGAAACCATGGAGTGTATTTTCTATAGGAAATGGGAAGGCTCACTTTCTGCTCAAATTGACTGAATAAGCTACTTCCAGCAGATAATCAAGTCCTTTGGAATTATCCTTTATTGTGTATCAGGTGGACAAAAAAGAAAGGATTCAGAGAGAAGACGCGTGAGTCATTATGTGAGTTTTTGGGAAGTGTGAATACTGGCTTATTCTTTATCCTAGTATGAGCAGTACTTTGAAAGATTAATTTAAGACTAATCCTCTTCAAAAGTTCATGATAGCAGAGGCTTGGGGTGAATTCTATACATGAAAAATCATATTTGTGTAGTTATAAAAAGTACCAATTTACAACCTGAAAATTATGAAAATAGCAGTTTAAGTAGGATCCATGGATGAATTTATTATGTTATTAGATACATGTTTCTTGTTATTTTCTTGACTTACTAATCATAAGAAGGATCCTCTCTAATTGTTAGAGATGAACTACTAAATTATGATACGGATGCAGTTTCTACAATTAATTTGATTAAATGGATATACCGAATTAAGTACAACTTCAGGTATATGGAAATATTTATTTTATCGACAGACATTTGAAAATTAAACTGTTTCCTAAATGTGACTTGAATATTTAGCTTTATAAAGTTCCTATTTAGCATGGAGGGCTATGAGGGTCAGATTCTTTTGATCCCTATACAAAATCAGTGAAAATTAGATATAATTCTGTGTTAATTCAGTTGACAAAAAGCTTTTACTGGGAGCATAGAAGTAATTTGTTTTTAAATTTTGAAGTAAATATGTAGTTCTTCTTAATCTTAAATCAATTTAAATCTACACCTTGAGGAATTTCCACAAGTATAAATTTAAGCTAGGAAAAATTTAGCTTCACTTAAGTCAGAAAAAGTGGAGTTTTAAGAATAAAAATCGATGACATTGAAAATAACTATTACTTTAGCTGATGATGTACATTTCACAGCAAACACTTTGTTGTAATCTTGATGCTACTGTATCAGTGTTAAAGGTTCTAGCTGCTACCAATAAGAGGAGAAAAGGGTGAGGCAGTTTAATACGGTAGTGTGTCTGCACAGGATGTCCTTTAAGGTAGCTCATATTTTTGAAGGATGTGATGGAAGGCAGGACAAATAACTGAGAATAAATTTGGAAGAACAGTGCCATGGCCAAGTGGTAATTAACCATGGATGAAGATTTTAAAAAAGAACATGAAAATGATCTCTAGTTGGTTGACTAAGAAAAATTACTTTCTAGGGAAAGTAAACATGGTTGGGGAGAGGGGAGTTGGACTCTTATTTACAGAGTCTCTATTATGTTTAAGGGCTTTAGTCTGTTCTTTCATTTAATCCTCAGAGCAATACACAAAAGGTGAGTATTTAATAGATAGAAGACAGAGGCTCAGAAAGATCAATAATTTGCCTCAGTTAATATAGTGAGGATGAAGTATCCAGGTTTGTTTGGCTCCAAGCTCATGTTCTTATTCATGATGCGTAAGAGAGGTACATGATTGAAAAACTATTGTTCCTAAACTCCTAAAAGTTTTATTTAGCTTGAATTATTTTTGCATTATTTATCTTCTCATTTAAGAATTATTTCTGAATTTTCTCTTGAGTTTACTATAATTTTAGTAGCTTTTTAATAAATAAATTTATTTATTTATTTATTTATTTTTGACTGTGTTGGGTCTTCGTTGCTGTGTGCAGGCTTTCTCCAGTTGTGGTGAGTGGGGGCTACTCTTCGTTGCTGTGTGCGGGCTTCTCACTGTGGTGACTTCTCTTGTTGTGGAGCATGGGCTCTAGGTGCGCAGACTTCAGTAGTTGTGGCTCGTGGGCTCAGTAGTTGTAGCTCACGGGCTGTAGAGCACAGGCTCAGGAGTTGTGGCACACGGGCTTAGTTGCTCTGCGGCATGTGGGATCTTCCAGACCAGGGCTCAAACTGGTGTACCCTACATTGGCAGGCGGATTCTTAACCACTGCACCACCAGGGAAGTCCTTAGTAGCTTTTTTGACCACACCATTTATTTAAATAGTAGCATTGCTCACTGTAGGGTCTTTTATCCACAGATTTTTCATGATTCAATATTCTTACTAATCTTCCTTGATATTTACAGAAGTTTTCCCTGTCATATACTGACATTAGAAAATGTCAGTATATGTTTGGATTTTTGTCACAATCCCCCCCCCCGCCCCCCACTCCTGGAATATGGTGACCTAGCAGGGATCAAACTGTAGATCCGGATTTTTATTTATTTTTTTAATCTATTAAGTTTTCTCCAATTATATTTTTAATTATCACTTGTTACCTCATTTTAGTTTTCACTCCTGTATTTTAAAAAAATCTCTATATTATATTTGTTCTTTGAATTGCCACTAATTCTTTGAATTGCTGAAGCAAAAACACTGAAGGAGGCATCAGAAAAACTGCAAATAATTTTCAAAAAGACAAGAAAAGTTGACTAGAAATTATTAACTGATAAATTTAACATTGATAACTTTTTGCCAATCTGATGGAGGGTGTGAAGAAACGGATTATTAAGGGAGAAACTGATTATTGCCAAAGAAACTGATTATTAAACAGATATGCATTTAAGAAAGAATAGGCTGCTGACTTCTATCTACCAGCATGAGCCCACATGAACATGTCATGCCCAAATTACCTCACTGAAAAGGTCAGTATACTAGAAAAGTTTAGTAGATTTTAAAACAGGGATTTTAATATACATTTTTAAGAAAGAATAACATACCTGTAGAAAAGTGTAAAAATTATAAATCTTTTAATTGTCATGAGTGAACACATTCATATCCAGAAACAGGTTGGTGGTGACCCCTCTTTGTCACTATCTTCATCTTCCACCCCAAAATTAACTGTTCTTCTGACTTATATAGATTAATATTGCTTGCTTTTGAGTTTCTAAAAGAAATGTCTGCATTTCTTTGTACCCATTTTCCTTCATTCGACATTGTGTTTGTGAGATTATTCTATGTTCTCATGTATAACAGAAGTTAATGAACTTTTGTTGCTGGACACAATATTCTATTGTATGACTCTATGACTGTTTATTTATCTGTTGATAACTATTGGGTTTCTTCCAGTTTGGGGTTATTATGAATAATGTTGACATGAACATTGTTATACACATCTCTCGGTGCATATATTTATGTATATATACCTTCTGTTAATATGCACCTGAGTTACATACATTCAACTTTAGTAGATAATGCCAAACAGTCTTCCAAAGTGGTTTACCCATTTACATATCCTCTGGCAGTGTATGAGAGTTCCAGTTGCTCCACATCTGCTATGGTGTGAATGTTTGTGTCCCCCCAACCTCAAATTCATATATTGAAATCCTAATGCCGAATGTGATCGTGTTAGGTGGTAGGCTTTTGAGAGATCCTGAGGGTGGAGCCCTCAAGAATGGGACCAATACTGTTATAAAAGAGACTCTTTTCATTCTTCCATCATTTGAGGATGCAGCTAGAAGGCACTGGATATGAACCAGGAGGACCCTCATCCAAAGATGACCATTCTGGCTCCTTGATCTTGGAATGCCCAGCCTCCAGAACTGTGAGAAATAAATGTTCGTAGTTAGTCTAGTCTGTGGTATTTTATTATAAGCTTATAAGCTTATAAGGACTAAGACAACCTCCTTGCAAACACTTGGTATTGTCAATCTTTTTAATATTAATAAATCTGGTGGGTCTGTAGTACTATCTCGTGGTTTTAATTTGCAGTGCCTTAACAACTAATGAAGTTTGCAACTTTTTATATGATTTTTAGCCACTTGAATGTCTTCTTTTCTAAGTACTTCTGAAATATTTTGATTATTTTAAAAATTGGATTGTCTAATATTTTCTTATTGATATTTAAGAGTTCTATTTGACAACTGTATAATTTTCCAAATGTTTCCTCCCACTCTGTGGCTTTTATTTTCACTCATAATGGTGTTTTGCTTCAGCAGAAGTAGCTAATTTAATGTAGTTCAATATATTCATCTTTTCCTGTATAGTTTGACCTTTACTCCCATTTAAAATAACTTTTTGTATTCCAATGTCATAAAAATATTATTCTGTTTTATATTACCTCCTAGAACACACTTAGATAAATGATCTACTTAGAAGTGATTTCTATGTTTAGTGTGAGGAGGGTATCACATTTCTTTCCTTCTTCCTTCCTTCCTCCCTCCCTCCCTCCTTCCCTCCCTTTCTTCCTTCCCTCCTTCCCTCCCTCCCTTCCTTCCTTCCTTTCTCTCCCTCCCTCCCTTTCTCTCTCCCTTTCTCTTTCTTTCTTTCTCTCTCTCTTTCTTTCTTTCTTTTTTCTTTCTTTCTCTCTCTCTTTCTTTTCCTTCCTTCCTTCCTTCCTTCCTTCCTTCCTTCCTTCCTTCCTTCCTTCCTTCCTTCCTTCCTTCCTTCCTTCCTTCCTTCCTTCCTTCCTTCCTTCCTTCCTTCCTTCCTTCCTTCCTTCCTTCCTTCCTTCCTTCCTTCCTTCCTTCCTTCCTTCCCCTAGTAAACTGAACTAGTACCATTTATTTAAACATCTTTTCTTCCCCCCACTACTCTGTAGTGCCACCTTTTCACAAATCAAGTGTCTGTATATGCCTTTATCTGGACTCTCTCTCCTGCTCTATTTTTCTAATTGTATGTCTTTTCACCTATACCAAATTTTCTTAACACTATAGCTTTATACTAACTCTTGATATACTGTGGTGTAAGTTGTCTCATGCTTTTTCTCCTTCAAGATCCCTGGCTATTTTGGGTCTTTCTGTTTACGTAGATTTCAGAATTAGCTAGTGAATTTCCATAAAACATCTGCCTGGGACAATGACTGGGATTTCACTGAGTGTATAAATCAGTTTGGGAAAATTGATATTTTTAAAACATTACACTTTCTAATTCATGTTCCTGATATATGCCTCCATCATTTAGATCTTCAATTTATTCATTTTTATTTTTAAATTAATACATTAAAAAATTTTAGAGCAGTCTTTGGTTCACAGCAAAATTGAGTGGAAATACAGAGAGTTTTCATATATTCCCTGTCCTCCCACATACACAGTCTCCCACTATCAGCATCCTGGACCACTGTGGTACATTTGTTACAATGCGTGAACCTACACAGACACATAGAACCTAAAATCCGTAGGTTACATTAGGGTTCACTCTTGGTGTTGTACATTCTATGAATTTTAACAAATATATAATGACACGTATTCACCATTGTAGTATCATACAGAATAGTTTCTTTCACTACCTTAAAATCCTCTGTGCTCCACCTATTCATCTCTCTCTTTCCCTAGCTCTTGGCAACCACTGATCTTTTTCCATCTCCATAATTTTGCCTTTTCTGGAATGTCATATTGTTGAAATCATACAGTGTGTGGCCTTTTCAGATTGGCTTCTTTCAGTTAGTAATATGCATTTAAGTTACCATCATGTCTTTTCATGGCTTGATAGCTCATTTCTTTCTCTTTTTTTAATTGAGGTATACTTGATGTAAAATATTGTATGTTTCAGGTGTACAACATAGTGATTCACAATTTTTAAAGATTATATTCCATTTATAGTTATTATAAAATATCGGCTATATTCCCTGTGTTGTACTATATATCCTTGTAGCTTATTTATTTTATACATAGTAGTTTGGACCTTTTAATCCCCTACTCCTGTCTTGCCTCTCCCCCTTTCCTGCTCCCCACTGGTAACTACTATATACCTGTTTGTTTTCTATATCTGTGAGTCTGTTTCTTTTTTGTTGTATTCACTAGTTTGTTTTTCTTTTTTAGATTCTACATATAAGTGATATCATACAGTATTTGTCTTTCTCTGTCTGACTTACTTCACTTAGCATCTTCTCCTCCACGTCCATCCATGTTGTTGCAAATGGCAAAATTTCATTCTTTTTTATGGTTGAGTAATAAATTGTATGTGTTTGTGTGTATCACATCTTCTTTATCTATTCATTTGTTGATGGATACTAAGATTGCTTCCAAATCTTGGCTATTGTAAGTAACAGTGCTATGAACATTGGGGTCTATCTATCTTTTTGAATTAGTGTTTTTGTTTTTTTTCAGTTAAATGCCCAGGAGTGGAATTGCTGAGTCATATGGTAGTTCTGTTTTCAGTTTTATGAGAAATCTCTGTACCATTTTCCATAGCGGCTGCACTAGTTTACATTGCCACCCGAATGTATGAGGGTTCCCTCTTCTCCATGTCCTTGCCAACATTTATTATTTGTGATCTTTTTTTTGTGTGTGTGTGTGGTATGCAGGCTTCTCACTGTTGTGGCCTCTCCCATTGTGGAGCATCGGCTCCAGATGCGCAGGCTCAGTGGCCATGGCTCATGGGCCTAGCTGCTCTGCGGCATGTGGGATCTTCCCGGACCAGGGCACAAACCTGTGTCCCCTGCATCGGCAAGCGGACTCTCAACCACTGCACCACCAGGGAAGCCCTGTGGTCTTTTTGATGTTAGCTGTTCTGACAGATTTGAGGAAGATATCTCATTATGGTTTTAATTTGCATTTCTCTGATGATAAGTGATATCAAGCATGTTTTTATGTGCCTATTGGCCATCTGTATGTCTTCTTTGGAAAAATGCCTATTCAGGTAGTTTGCCCATTTTTTTATTTGGGGTTTGTTTTTTTGATGTTGAGTTTGAATGAGCTATTTATATATTTTGGATATTAACCCCTTATTGGTCATATTATTTGCAAATATTTTCTCCTATTCAGTAGCTTGTCTTTTCATTTTGTCAATGGATTCCTTTGTTATGCAAAAGCTTTTGTTTAATTAGGGCCCATTTGTTTATTTATTTATTCATTTTTTGTTTCCTTTGCCCTAGGAGAGAGACCCTCAAAAAATATTGCTACAATTTATGTCAGAGTGTTTTGCCTATGTTCTCTTCTAGTTTTATGGTTACAGGTCTTACATTTAGGTCTTTAATCCATTTTGAGTTTATTTTTGTATATGGTGTGAGAAAATGTTCTAAGTGTATTCTTTTACATGTAGCTCTCCCAGCACTAGTTGTTGAAGAGACTGTCTTTTCTCCATTGTATATTCTTGCCTCTTTTTTCATAGATTAATTGACCATAAGTGCATGGGTCTATTTCTGGGTTCTCTATTCTGTTCTATCGATGTATGTGTCTGTTTTTTGTGCTAATACCATGCTGTTATGATTACTGTAACTTTGTAGTATAGTTTGAAGTCAGGGAGCTTTGTTCTTTCTTCTCAAGATTGCTTTGGCTATTCTTGCTCTTTTGATAAATTTTAGGATTATTTGTTCAAGTTCTATGAAAAATGTCATGGTTATTTTGATAGGGATTGTATTAAATCTGTAGAGTGCTTTGGGTAGTATGGACATTTTAACAATATTATTTCTTTAAATTCATGAATATGAGATATCTTTCCATTTCTTTTTTTTTTCTTTTTTTTGTTATTATTCTTTTTTTTTTACATAGATCTTTACTGGAGTAAATTGCTTCACAATATTGTGTTAGCTTCTGTTGTACAACAAAGTGAATCAGCCATATGTATACATATATCCCCATATCTCCTCTCTCTTTCCTTCATCAGTGTTTTATAACTTTCAGCATGTAGACCTTTCACCTCCTTGGTTAAGTTTATTCCTATGTGTTTTATTCTTTTTGATGTGATTTTTAAATGAGATTGTTTTCTTGTTTTCTTTTTTTGATAGTCTGTTATTAGTGTCTAAAAAAGCAAGGTATGTGTATATTATTCTTGTATCCTGCAACTTTACTGAATTAATTTATTAGTTCTAATAGTTTTTTGGTAGAGACTTTAGGGTCTTCTATATATAGTATCATGTCATCTGCAAATAGTGATAGTTTGAGTCTTCTTTTCCAATTAACCATGAATTTTCAAACTTTTATCTTTTTCTTTTTAAAATAAATTTATTTATTTATTTTTGGCTGTGTTGAGTCTTCGTTGCTGCACATGGACTTTTTCTAGTTGCAGTGAGTGGGGCTATTCTTCATTGCAGTGTGCAGGCTTCTCATTGTGGTGGCTTTTCTTGTTGCAGAGCATGGGATCTAGGCGCATGGGCTTCAGTAGTTGTGACACGTGGGCTCAGAAGCTGTGGCTCATGGGCTCTAGTGAGCAGGCTCAGTAATTGTGGAGCACAGGCTTAGTTGCTTCATGGCACGTGGGATCTTCCCGGACCAGGGATTGAAGCTGTGTCCCCTGCATTGGCAGGCAGATTCTTAACCACTGTGCCACTAGGGAAGTCCCAACCCTTTATCTTTTCTAATTTATGAATTTAAAGCTATACTTTTCACTGTAATCATGGCCTTAACTGCTTATCTTATAATTTAAATCATCATATTTTAATTCTGATTAAGTTAAAATATTCTAATTTCTATTGTGATTTCTTAGTTGACCTGTGGGCTCTCTAGAAGTGTAGTTGCTTTATTTCCAACATTTGGGAGACTTTTGAGTTTTCTGTTATTATTTTTTAGATTTATTTTCACTGCATTTCAAGAATGTGCTCTGTAATTTCAAAGCTTTGAAATATATTGATACTTACTTTATCATAATTTTCTTAAATGTTTATAAGCACTTAAAAGAATGTCTGTTTTGCTGTTGTTGAATTCAGTGTTGTTTATATGTCTATCAGGTCATGATTGAAAATGATGTTATTTTAATTGTTCATAACCCTACTATTTTTTCATTTTTTTGTTTGCCTATTCTATCAGTTACTGAGTGAGGTGTGTTAAATCCAGCAGTGATTGTGGATTTGTCTAATTCTTCTTTTAGTTCTTCTGTATATTTTTAAACTATGTGATTAAGTGAATGTAAATTTAAATGTGTTTTATTTTCCTGGCGAATTACATTTTAGTCATTATAAAATGTCCTGGTTTATCTTCAGTAACACTTAAAACTTTTTTTTTCCATCTCTAGGAACTTATTTTCTACTTACAATTTGAAGTTCACTTTACTATCTACTTGCTTCTATTGTTTCTATTGAGAAATTAGTTATCAAACTTACTGCTTAGCCTGTGAAAGTAATATGTCTCTTTTTCTCCAGTTGCCTTTAAGATGCTTGTTTGTTTGTTTTCAGTAAGATTATTCTAGTGAACCTAGGTTTGATTTTCTCATATTTATTTTGCTTGCACAATTTGAGTTTCTGACTTCATGGGTCTTTTTAGTTTTAGAAAGTTGTGGTTTATTTTACTTATAGGTAAGTTAGATATTTTCACCACATTCTCACTATTTCCCATTTGTCTCTTAACAGTGTTTTTAATTTTTCATCTTTGTTCCCTTTCTGGCTTTAGCTTGTATATTTTCTTTTGACTTATTTTTCTATACACTAACATTCTCTTCAGTTATGTCTAATCTGCTGTTATCCACATCTATTGAAATTTTAATTTCAGTTGTTGTATTTTTAATTTATAGCTTTTCTTTTTATTGGTATTTTGTAATTTCAAGTAATCTTTTTTTTCATTTTTAATGACTTTTATTGTTTTCTTTCTGATTTTACAAGCAATTCGTGTTCATTGCAGACAACTGGAAATACATAACAACATAGAGTAAAAATTAACAAGTTACCTTTGCTTTAATTCTCTGTTTATTCACATCAGGAACATGATTTGAAATAGTCTAGACCTCCATTTTTGGAAAGAAAATGCGCCAAATAGGGATTTTTATATAGCTAGCTAATCTTAATTTAGGCAAATAATTTAACATTGAATCTAATAATAGACTTTTGCAAATTATATAAAAATGTGGTCTTAGGGCTTCCCTGGTGGCGCAGTGGTTGAGAATCCGCCTGCCGATGCAGGAGACACAGGTTCCTGCCCTGGTCCGGGAAGATCCCACATGCAGCGGAGCAACTAAGCCCATGAGCCATGGCCGCTAGGCCTGCGCGTCTGGAGCCTGTGCACCACAACGGGAGAGGCCACAACAGTGAGAGGCCCGCATACCGCAAAAAAAAAAAAAAAAAAAAAAAAAAAAAAAAATGTGGTCTTAATACATAGTTTTTAAAAAGTTACTGAAAGAGGGCCTGTTAATAAGTCACTTTCATTCAGTTGTGAGATTTCCACTGTTGTTTCTCCCTCTTTTATTTAACACTTTATTGATCATTTATTACTAGACATAAATGCCTCAAAACAAGAAGAGCTAATTAATACATTGTCTTACAGAATCATTATAAAGAAATAAAACAATGGTTTGTGATGATTGGATAAAAATAACAGCCTAAAATTTAATGGCAATAAACATAAAATCCTGATTTTTAGGAGTAGCCAGCATTAGCGACATTTTATATGAAAAATTATGGAAATTTTATTAGTATACATAATTATTATTTAATGACAAGGGCCAATGTTGTGAACCTGTTTCTATATCTACCTAATAAAACCTTACTTTATAGTGATTAGATCAATGTATTATTAATTCAGTTATATTATCGAAGAGTGGAATTTCATTCGTCTCTTTATTCAGTTTTCTAAAAATATTAATTAAGCATGTACTAGGGACATGGCAGAGTTTTTAACTCATTGGGTGCTATAAATATATGACAAATAGCCTATCTGAAACAAAATTATATTCCAGCAGGGGATACTGTTATTTACCCAAAATAACTAAAATAATAGGCTAATAAATATGTCTCTTGAAAGAGATGGAGACGTAGCTAAATTGCTGTTGTGGTTTTTTTGTGTGTGTATTTTTTGCGGTACGTGGGCCTCTCACTGTTGTGGCCTCTCCCGTTGCAGAACACAGGCTCCGGACGCGCAGGCTCAGCGGCCATGGCTCACAGGCTCAGCCACTCTGCGGCATGTGGGATCTTTCCGGCCTGGGGCACGAACCCATGTCCCCTGCATCGGCAGGAGGACTCTCAACCACTGCGCCACCAGGGAAGTCCGCTGTTGTGTTTTATATGAGGGAGAGAGTACTCCCAGTCATGTGAGTCAGAGAAGAGTTCATCAGGGAGACAAAATTGTACCTGGTGATAAAAATTTAAAAAATGAAGGGATGGGAGGCAAGACGTTCTAGGCAGCATGGTGGAATGGATAAAGGATATGCTTTAGTATCAGAAAGATCCCCATATTCAATTCTTAGTTTCACTAACTAGTTGTGAGTCATTATTTGACTCAGATTTTAAGAGCATGTTTTACATCCCCATTTTCTAATTCTTTTACATCTCATCATTTTTTTTCACATTCAAAATCAATGAGAATCTTTAAAAGAAAGATGCATAAACTCTGAGTATAATATAACATTTTAGGAAACTGTGAAAAACCCTTCATGTCTGAGTTTGATCCTGTGATCATTTTGTTTTCCATTTAGAAAAGCTAGAGACATAACTATCTTCTTTCCATATTGCAATAATTATCTTCTCTGGTTAAAAAATTGCGAAGTAGTTGTCTTATTCTTGGAAAAAAATCAAGGTAATTAAAAAATTCATAAAGCTATCAATTCTTTTAGTGAGAACTTCTATATTTTCTTTATGTTTCTTGTGTTAATAAAAATGAGTATATATTTTAGTAGAGATCAAAGAAATAATTATTTTCTGCCCTATTAATTCTGCATAGTTATGTTATAGTGACATAATAAATATGTTAAAGGAGGGTCTCCCAGCTTCTTTTTTCTAAAGTTAGATTTTAATTCCAAACACTATTTGACATTTGCATTCCCATATCATCTTTTTTCCTAAACTAAGTTTTTTGGGGAAGAATGTTTAATTTCCTTTATGAAATCTCTCTGCCTTTAATGTTAGATTTCTACAATAAACAACTATCCCTTATATCCAGGTTGGCCTGGTGAAACATGAGCTACATTGATGGCAAAACATTCTAAAATATGGATCCTAGTATTTGTGCTCATTTATAAATTTGAATTTGGAATAGCTTTGGAATATATTTTCTTTGACTTAATCAGGGAGGAGGAAGAAGAGAGAGGGTAAAACTCAGTGCTGTCAATGCATGAAATTGGCTTTGGTAATTGGCGTTGGCAGTACTAAGGTACTAGGCTACATAGCTTCACAAAATGGGAGTCTGGGAAGAGAAGGATATGTAGTAATTAGTCACTTTGACTTTCAACTTGGCTTAGCATGTTACTGTTTCCCTCATTCTGTGGTGTAAATCAATGACCTTTAAACTGGAATATATTTCACTGTGCCTCCTTATAACCCTTCCCTCCCGTTTCCATCTCTGTTGCTCCAAAAGGAAGAGTGATTCAAAGTATGGAAAATACCTACCCATCCATGGAAGAGGAGCTATTTTTGACTCCACTGAAACATTGAGAAGTAGTCATCATGACAAAAAATGTGCCTCATTTAACTTAAGAGGTACAAACTGGGCCATTTATGATCAAGATGAGAAGTATAACTTCATTTCTTATAAGTTTTGTTAGATACAATTTATTCTTAAGCCAATTTTCTGTGAGATAATTAAACAAATCAAAAGAAAAATAGGAACTTTGAGGAGAAAGGATAAAAAGATTCTTCCAGTATAAATGATCTTTTTCTCTAATTTTGCCATTAGGCATGTAGGATTGGAACAGGTCAATTTTTAAAAACCAGTCACTACATGTGAGGTTAAATTTGTCATTTAAAAGCCACTTCTATAGGATATATCACCTGGAATACACTATTGTTCCACCCCCCTCCAGTGGTTTAATACTAGACTTACAAAATCAGAATATTTGAAAATTAGGGCCCTGAATCTCACATTTTTAACATGATCCCCAGGTTATTAAAAAGCTCAAAATTTTGAAAACCACAGATTTAAAAGGATTATTCTTTCTTAAGGAAAAAAATTCCTATTGGCATTATTCCACACAGAATAATGAGATCTTTTTATGCCTTCAGCCAAAGGATGAGCAGCTTCAATGTTATCTTGGAGAACAGGGACAGTATTTTTAAGGAAAGCACTTGCGAAACTTTGTTTGCTAAGTACTCGAACATGAAACTAAGATGCCTACTACTTCTATTCAAGGCAATTTCCTGTAGAGTGTAGAATAATACTGTATAGAGGAAAATATACTGTAAGAGGAAAAGAAGATACCTCTTTTCCTCTTCCTTCTTCCTACACTCTTTTTCTCTCCTTCCCTGTCTTTCTTCTCTCCTTCTTTCCTTGCTTTCCCTTTTAATTTTCTCTTTCTCATCTCATTCTGATCATTTCCCTTTCACAAATGTCTTTTTTTTATTTAGTCTCTTTATATGTCTTTTTCTTTCTTCTAGCTCCCTGCCCCCCATTCTCTTGCTGTCTTATTTCCCTACCCAAGTGCTTTTCCTCAGAACTCTCATACTGTCTAAGATATTTCTACAGGAACAACACTAGTTCAGGCCCCAAATACCACAAAGGTACAGTAAAAGTGGTTTATATCTTCCTTGATAATGCAAATCAGATATAATACAATTGTTGATTGGCTACCATCTTTCACTTAGTTCCGTCCCCCCATCTTTTATCAAAGAGAGTAAAGTTCTTATCTTCTGGGGGTGGGGGAGGTGTTTGTAGGCCAAGTGGGAAAGCTGCAGGCAATCCATCTAAGGTAGTGGAAGAGAAGAGAAAAGCAGTCCCTCCCTCCTCAGCGCTCTTTAGGCTGATCTGCCTGGTGGAGCTAACAAAAGGACAACAACTAACTGGGAGATTTCTGGAACGATTGTCCCTGTCCTAGAACACCTAGCCAGTTTCTAGGACCCAGAATTAACCTTAATAGTATTAAAGCGAGAGGAACAGTTAGCAGCAAGGGGTAAGTGGTGCCAAATGGCAGTTAGACCTGAGCAAATTTGTAAAGGGCAGCCAGATCCTGGAACTCTGAACTTTACTTAATTTAAAATTTTGGATCCCATGTGTACCCTCATGGCAGAATTTTACTCTATGTTTTTATATTGTCCTCCTTGCTTGCGTAATGGTTGGTGACTGAATTAACTTTAGTATTATTTGGTCATGTTCTTTTTTTTTTTTCCCTATGGCTGTTTCTCTCTCTGTTCTATCTAAGAAATCTTTGCCTTTTCCCAGGTTTTGACAATATACTGATGTTTTTCCTTTAGACTCTCTATAGTTTTATCCTTTACATTTAGGACTATGATTTATCTTGAATTAATGAGGTAGACGTCACTGTTCTTTTTTTAAAAAATTAATTAATTAATTAAGTTTGGGCTATGTTGTGTCTTCATTGCTCCATGCAGGCTTTCTCTAGTTGCAGGGAACGGGGGCTGCTCTTCGTTGCAGTGTGTGGGCTTCTTATTGTGGTGGCTTCTCTTGTTGAAGAGCACTGGCTCTAGGTACGCAGGCTTCAGTAGTTGTGGCTCGCGGGCTCTAGAGCTCAGGCTCAGTAGTTGTAGCGCATGGGCTTAGTTGCTCCATGGCATGTGGGATCTTCCTGGACCAGGGCTCGAACCTGTGTCCCCTACATTGGCAGACGGATTCTTAACCACTGTGCCACCAGGGAAGCCCTGTCATGTTCTGTCTTTGCTTATAATCTTATGTAGATTCCTGTAGTTTAAAAACTTTGATCTGGAAGGTCTCCAAGTATTCTCACTTTTCCCTGTAATCTTTTCTTAATCCAACTAACCTCTCTACCCAGTCAAAACCCATAATTACCACTCTTTTTGTATGAAGGGTTTTAGAACTTCCTATACTTATCCAACTTTTTGAGTTAACACACACATATTTTCATCTTATCCTTTTGTTTGTTTAATCATCTAAACTTATTCTACTTTTATAGCTTTTTGTCATATTTATGAAAGTTACATCTTCTTACATACTGCCCAAAGGACCGCCTAAAGTTTCCAATAATAAACAAATCAGTAATATGAATATGCCCTTCCTCTTAGACTCTTGGGTGATATTTCCCTTTTCTAGTTGTGCAATATTAAAAATTTTTTTCTTTTTAATTTTCTTCTGTTTATTCATCTTTGGGTGAAGAGAAAACCTATTCCAACCCACTGTTTGCTGACAAAATGGATATGGGATTTGCCTGTTGCTCTTGTAGCTCTACTTGGCTGCTGGAGAAATTACTTTCTCAGACCATCAGGGCCTGAGTTGATGTGATGGCTTCTATGCCAGCATTTAGCAGATTTTTATTTAGCGCATGTTCTACCTTAACTAGAATGCAAGATACAACCTCCTTGGCCCTGTTTTAATTTTTAACTTTTAAACAAAATTATTAAAAATAATTGTTTTAATTTTTATATTTATTTTTATTCAGGTATCAAACATGTAATAAAGTCTCAGTTTTTAAGTGTACAGCTCATTGACTTTTTATATGTGTGTACAACAATGTAACTAACTATCTCCCACATTGAGGTATAGAACTTTCAGAGCACCATATAAAGTTTCCTTGGGCATTTTCCTAATCAATAATATTCCCACTCCTTTGCAGAGATAACCATTATTTTGACATCTTTCACCATCAATAAATTTTGCAATTCTTGAACTTCTTAGGATCATGCTTTATGACCTCTTTTCTATCTAGCTTTTTGCATATGGTGGTTTTTCTTGTGCGTGCATGTGTGTGTGTGTGTGTGTGTGTGTGCGTGTGCGTGTGTGTGTGTGTGTGTGTGTGTAGTATCTCATGTCACAGTTTTTTTTAATCAATGTATAACTTACAATGTTGTTTTAGTTTCAAGTGTACAGCAAAGTGATTCAGTTATATATATGTATATGTACTATATATACTATTTTATATGTAATAATGTGTATCTCAAACTCAAACTCAAATCTTAAACTGCTAATTTATCTCTGCTACCCTGGCCCCCCTATCCCCTTTGGTAGCCATAAATTTGTTTTCTATGTCTGTGGATCTATTTCTGTTTGATAAATAAGTTCATTTGTATCAATTTTTTAGATTCCACATATAAGTGATTTCATATTATATTTGTCTTTCTCTGTCTGACTTACTTCACTTAATATGATAATCTCTAGGTCCACCTATGTTGCTGCAAATCACATTATTTCATTCTTTTTTATGGCTCAGTAATATTCTGGTGTGTGCGTGTGTGTGTGTGTGTGTGTGTGTATCTATATATCTATATATCTATATATATATATATATACTGCATCATTTGTTGATGGACATTTAGGTTGATTCCATGTCCTGGCTATTGTAAATAGTGCTGCAATGAACATTGGGGTGCATGTATCTTTTCTCTGGGTATATGCCGAGTGGTGGGATTGCTACATCATATGGCAATTCTACTTTTAGTTTTTTAAGGAACCTCCATACTGTTCTCCATAGTGGCTGTACCAGTTTACATTTCCACCAACATTGATGGAGGGTTCCTTTTCTTCACACCTTCTCCAGCACTTATTATTTGTAGACATTTTGATGATGGCCATTCTGAATGGTGTGAGATGATACCTCATTGTAGTTTTGATTTGCATTTCTCTAATAATTAACAATGTTGAGAATATTTTTATGTGCCTGTTAGCCCTCTGTATGTCTTTGGAGAAATGTCAGTTAGCTCTTCTGCTCATTTTTTGCTCAGGTTGTTTGTTTTTTTGATATTAAGCTGTATGAGCTGTTTGTATATTTTGGAAATTAAACCCTTGTTGGTAGCATCATTTGCAAATATTTTCTCCCATTCTGAGGGTTGTCTTTTCGTCTTGTTTATGTTTTCCTTTGCTGTGCAAAATCTTTTAAGTTTAATTAGGTCACATTTGTTTATTTTTGTTTTTATTTCCATTACTCTAGGAGGTGGATCCAAAAAATATACCTGCAATTTGTGTCAAAGAGTGTTCTATGTTTTCTTCTAGGAGTTTTATAGTATCTGGTCTTACATTTAGGTCTTTAATCCATTTTGAGTTTAATTTTGTATATGGTGTTAGAGAATGTTCTAATTTCATTCTTTTACATGTCGTTGTCCAGTTTTCCCAGCACCACTTATTGAAGAGACTGTCTTTTCTCCATTGTATATTCTTGCTTCCTTTGTCATAGATTAGTTGACCATAAGTGCATGGGTATGCTTCTGGGCTTTCTATCCTGTTCCATTGATATATATGTCTGTTTTTGTGCCAGTACCATACTGTTTTGATTATTGTAGCAGTAATGTCACAGTTTATGCATTCATTTTACGGTTGATAGTTATTTTGGTTGTTTCTAGCGTTTGGTTATAATTAATAAAAGCATTATAACATTCTGAGCACATCTTCTGGTGTACAAATACATTCATTTTTCTTGGATACATACCTAGGAGTGGAATTGTGTGTCATAAGATTGCCAGTGCAAAGTTTTCCAAAGTAGTTTTACCAATTTACACTCCAGTGAGCAATATATGAGAATTTCAGTTGCTCCATGTCTTTATTAACACTTGGTATGATAAATCATTTGGAATTTTAGCCATTGTGGTTGATGTGTAAAAGTATTTCACTGTTGTCTTAATTTCAATTTCTTTGATGACCAATTGTGTACCTTTCCATATATGTACATAGCCATTTGATCTCTTTTCTTGTGAATACCTCTTTAAGAATTGTGCCCATTAAAAAAAAATTGGGGTGTCTGTGTCTTTCTTAATGATTCTTAGGAGTTCTTTATGTTTTCTGGATGTGAGCCCTTTTATCAATTATATTTTCTCCTCCTCTGTGTCTTGCGTGTTCTCCTTTTAAATTATGCTTTTGGATGGCCAGAATATCTTAATTTTAATGAAATTCAGTTTCACAACCTTTTAAAAAATGGTTAATGCTTTCTGTGTTCTTTTAAGAAGGTTTTGCCTAATTCAAGGCCATGATGATGTTTTCCTGTTTTTCACTGGAAGATTTATTGTTTAACATTTAGGTCTGTGATCCATATCAAATTAATTTGTGTATGGCATGAAATAGCCATGGTTGATACTTTCACATTTAGATATCCAGTTGCTCTAATACCATTTATATGAAAGACCATCCTTCCTATATTAGAAGGTACAGGTACCTTTAAAGTAAATCAGTTGATCATTTATGTGTGAATCTGTTCCTGGATTCTATTTAGTCTATTCCATTGGTGTATTTGCATATATATCCTTTTGCCAATACCACATTATCTTAATTTCAGTTGCTTCCTACAAGACTTCCTGTAAGTCTTAAAGTCTGGCAGCTTAATATCTCAGATTCTGTCTTGGCTATTTTAGGTCCTTTTAATTTTCATACAAATTTTCGAATCAACTTGCCGTTTCTCTCTCACACAATAAACATGTTGGTATTTTGATTAGGATTGCATTGACACTGTAGAACAATTTGAAGAGAAGTAACATTTTAACAACATTCAGCCTTTTAATCCATGAATACTGCATATTTCTATATTTATTTAAGGCTTTAAAAATTCCTCTCATATGATTTATTGTTTTGCCTTGTATAGATTTTATTAGATTCATTCCTGTATATTTGATGTTTTTGATACTATGTAAATGGTGTTCTTTTAAAAATTACATTTTCCAATTGTTTCTTGAAAATGTGTAAAAAACAATTTTGTAAATTGAATTCATAAACTATTTATTCACTATGTCTAATTATTAATTTATTTACAAATCCTAATAGTTTGTAGATTCTTTTAGATTTCTGCATACACAATCATGTCTATGAATATTGACAATGTGATTTCTTCCTTTTCAATTTTAAAACCTTGTTTTCATTTTTCTTGCATTACTAAAAGCATAATGTTGAATAGAAGTGGTGATATGGATATCTTTATGAGGTTTCTTAACTAAAGTGAAAAGTGTTCAATATTTTACCATTAAGAAGGATGCTAACTGTAGGACTTTCGTAGCTAACTTTTATCAGACTTAGATAGCTCTCTTTTATTACTAGTATGCTGAGGCTTTATCATTAACAAGTTTTAGACTTTATCAAATAATTTTTATGTATATATTGAGATAATAATTTTTTTATTCTGTTAAAATGGTGGATTTCATGGATAGATTTTCACATGTTAATCCAACATTGCAGTCCTTCTTGGTAGTGATATATTTATATATTGCTGAATTCAGCTTACGGATATCTTGTTTAGGGTTTTTGCATTTATTTTTATAAGACATATTGGCTTGCAATTTTCCTTTTATGTAATGTCCTTGCTAGTTTTGGTATCAGGGATATATTGATATCAGGGACAATGGGAAGTATTTTCTCATTTTGTATTCTTTGAAGAAGTTTGCATGAAATTTATATTATATTTTTTTCTTAAATATCTGGTGGAATTCACTACTGAAGCCATCTGGGCCTGGAGTATTCTTTGTGGGAATTTTTTTTAAGCATCATCGATTATAATTGACATGCAATAAACTACAGAAATTGTAAAACAATTTGACATTTTAACATATGTACACCCTAGTGAAACCATCACCACAATGTAAATAATGAACATAACTATCACCTATGAAAGTTTCCTGTGACCTTTTGAAATTTCTCCCTCCAGACTCTCCACTTCCCTGGTCCAAGACAAATATTAATATGCTTTCTGAAACTATATTAGCTTAGATTTTCTAGAATTTTATATATAAAATTCTAGAAAATATATGTATTGAATTATATATTGGATTATGAATTTATATATTGGATTACGAATCCAATAAATGGATTCATACAATATATACTCTTTTTTGCCTGACTTCTTTCATTCAACATAATCATTTAGATATTTATTCATATTGTAGTGTGTAACAGTGGTTTGTTCTTCTTTTATTGCTGAGTAGTATTCCATTGTATAGATACACCACATTTATCCATTTTCTGCTTGTTGGATTGTTTCCCCCAACACAGTTTGTTATCCATTTACCTCTTGTTGGGTTGCCTCCAGCTTTTGCTTATTCCAGAAAACTTGTCATGAACTTTTATGTGAAAGTCTTTGTATGGTCATTGGCTTTCATTTTTCTTGGGTAGATACCAAGGAATGGAATGTCAAGACCAATTGATAGTTGAATATATAACGTTTTAGAAAGTGCTAAGCTCTTTGCACAGGTGTTGTGTCAGTTTTATTGCTACCAGCAGTGTATGAAAGTTCCAGTTCCTCCATGTCCTCATCAACACTTGGTACCATCAGTCTTTTTAATTTTAGTCTTTTTAATAGGTGTGTGGTAGTATTTATTCTGATTTTAAATAGTATTTTCCTTATGTCTAACAATGTTAAGCATCTTGCCATATGTTCATTTACCATCTGTATGTCTTCTTTAAAAAATTATATGTATATTAGGGTGCTTGAAGTTATAATGGAGCTCTCTGATGCTTTGTTTATTTAAAAAAATTCTCTTCTTTCTATGTTACGTTTTGGGTATTATGTTGTTATTCCTTTAAATCTTCCAGTAATTACACCTACTGAATCTTTTAAATCTTGCAAATGGTAGTTTCATCTCTAGAAATGAAATTTGGTTCTTTTTATATGTCTTTTCTATTTCCACTTAGATCTTTGAACATGTGGAATACAGTTACTACTCTTTTAATGTTGTCTGTTAATCCTAATATCTGTGGAGTTCTGGTTTGGGTTCCATTGATTGTTTTTTGTTTCAATGGATTGTTTTACTCATGGGTCATATTATCAAACTTCTTTGTATAACTGATAAGCTTTGGATATTTGTGAACTTTACCTTTTCATTTCTTGATATTTTTCTTCTTATAAATATTCTTGGCTTTTTGTCTGAGATGCAATTAAATTACTTGGAAACAGTTTGATCCTTTCAGGTGTTGCTTTTAAGACTTACTAGGTGGGACTGGAGCCATGCTCAAACTAGGGTTAAATTTTCCCCACTACTGAGATAAATTTGTTGGGGGGAAGAGGTGCTATTCCTGGACCTGTGTAGGCATCAGACGTTATTATCTCTAACGCTTTCAGCTTTCTTTCCTTGGCCTCAGGTAATTTCTTCACAATGCTTGTGCTGATCAGACTCGGCTGAATACTTGAAGGGGACTCTACAGTCCTCTGAAATTATTTCCTTTTATTTCTGCCTCCTCTCTGGTACTCTTTCCAGCAAACTCTTGCTCCTGGTGTCTCTGGAATTTCAGCACTGTCTCTAACTCAGGGACCCCACTGGGCTCTGTCTGGGCATCCCCTTGGTGTGTCCATGCCTAGAAACTCTTTAAAGGCAGTAAACTGGGGTAATAATAGAGCGCATCCTGTTTCTTTTGTATTTCCCAATAATCACTGTCCTTCAGCCTGATGTTAAGTTCTTGAAAACTGTAGTTTCATATATTTTGTTATTTTATTGGTTGATTAAAATATAAGTAGTAATGGTTGTCTGTAAGAAAGGTTTTAATTACAAATTAAATTTCTTTAATTGATAAATGACTACTATTCAGATGATTTTCTTATTTCAGCTTTGCTATTTTATGGTTTTCAAGGAGTGTTTCCATTTCATCTAAATTTCAAATTTATTGGTGTAAAATTGCTTATTGTATACTGCTCCCCATTTTTTATTATATTAATAATTTTTAGTAATGTTGCTTTTGTATCCTGATTTTGATAATATGAGATCTCTTTCTCTCTCTCTTCCTGAGCAGTCTTAGTAAGGGTTTATTAATCATAGTATTTTGGAGTCCTTCTTTATTTTCCCCATATGGGGATAATCTGTAGATCTACTTCCGGTTTTTTTTTTTTCCCCTCTTGATTATTGGTTATGTTTATGTTCCTTTTCATAAGACTTTTAGGGAACGCTGTGTGCCTTTAAAAGCCTCTTGATGTAGTCTCCCAGCTTCCCATTCTGCTTTAAGGCTCTGCAAACGTCTCATGGGGAAAATTGGGCTTTAAGTTTTGTGTTTCACCAATTTCTAACCTGCCATGCCAACTCCATAGGGTTGCCAAAAGCTCTGCTGTTGAGTTCTACTTGGGAAAATGTTCATCTTCAGCCATGGTCAGAATCAGGAAGTGCACTCAGGAAAGAAAATGGTCAATGTTTCCTCAAATAGTGTATTTGTTTCCAGGTGGCTTAAACAGTACAAATTTATTTTCTCATGGCTCTGGAAGCTAGGGCCCACCCTAATGACTTCATCTTAACTTGATTACATCTGCGAAGTCCTTATTTCCAAATAAGATCACATTTATAGGTACTGGTGGTTATTAGGACTTCAACATATATATTTTATATATATATATATATATGTTCAACATATATATATGTGGTTATTAGGACTTCAACATAAATATATATTATATATATATATATATATATATATATATATTTTTTTTTTTTTTTTTTTTTTTTTTTTTTTTTTTTTGCGGTACGCGGGCCTCTCACTGTTGCGGCCTCCCCCGTTGCGGAGCACAGGCTCCGGACTCACAGGCCCAGTGGCCATGGCTCACGGGCCCAGCTGCTCTGCGGCATGTGGGATCTTCCCAGACTGGGGCACAAACCCGTGTCCCCTGCATCGGCAGGCAGACTCTCAACCACTGTGCCACCAGGGAAGCCCCAACATATATTTTTGAGAGACAAAATTTAACCCATAAAACTTAGGAAGGACCTTTCTTCCCCTAGAATTTTAATTCATCTAGTCTTCTTTGTTTTCAAAATTCTCCAGTATGCCTATGAAAAAATTGTTCCTGTTTATCCATAGTTTTTTCTCCTTATTGCCAGCTACAAAGTACTATATCCACTCAGAAGCAAAGTCCATTGATACTTAAAAATCCAGTTTTATAGCCTTTGTATTTAGTGTACATTTATTCCAGATTATGACAATAGTTTGATTCTTAGTTTAATTTTCAGTCTTGTGAATTTTTATATTTGTCTGTGGAACTTGTGGTAGAGATTCAGGAAGGGGCAGTTGGCTAATTTATAGTAGCTGGTATTAGAGTATTCTTTATGTTTCAGATACACTATTAAACACTTAAAATTCATTATACCATTTAATTTGCACAACAAACTTATAAAAGAGTTACACTTATCACCGGCATGTTTATAATGATACTTACAGGTTATATTGAAACATTCACTTGGTAGTTGGTATATGAAGATACCAAGCCTTGTTTTTCCCATGTTATAAAATTAAAAATGCTACATAGGAATATTAGAGCTTTGTTTGTAAGTACAATGCTTATCTTATTGTGTTAGCTGTTTAGGTTTCTATTTCCTGCTAGAGTAAGGCTGTTTTTGGACAGAGACCAAATTTTACCCATTTTTATATTACCAGTATCTAGCACCATGTATTAGCTTTTGTGCTTATTGGATAGATATAAAGATAGGAAATAGTATATATTATATAATTTTTAAATTATATCATAATGGTGTATTTGTTTGACAATATAAATGACTTTTATTGAGGTAAAAAAATTGTGTGTGCAGATGGAAAATATTGAACACACTTGCCATCATCCCCATTCTTGTGTCTATGGCAGACATCGTTAATCAGTTAAGGAACTCTCCTTCCCTCTAAACTTGGATATAGCCAACAATCATCTCTTTAACCATGCAGTTCATGTAGCCACTACCAAATTTATGAGTTAATCTATTCATAGAGCATTACTTACCACTTCTGGTTATAGTAGTAAGCACACTGGACCAGGTGTCTGGAAACATGGGACAAAGCCTGGCTTTGAAGCAGCTTAGGCGCATGACTTTGAGCTTATAATATAAATTTTTGTCTTTTATTGCTTTATTTGAAAAATGAGAATAACAGTAGCTATGTGATTTAGAGGAGCAAGAAAGAACAGAATGGCACGCTGGATACTGAAGAGAGCTTAGGAATAAGGGATTTTGGTCACAGTCCTGGATCAGGCTCTTATAAATTAGATAAACTTGGACAAGCAGAAAAACCCCATGACAACATCTGCATATATTTTGTTTTCCTCCCTTTCCACAGGCAGCATAGTGCCTACTTTGAAAGTACACAAATGGTATTTACTGACTTAAATGGCATGTCAAATAAGGGTATTTTAGAAAATTATACCTGATATCCCTCTTGTTCATGTATTCTATAATTCTTGGTAATGGATGTATAAGTGCTTTGAAGGTTAAAGGGTATATTTGTAAGGGACTATTTTAAAATTCTGGCTACATTATTACTATGAAGCTGCTAAAGCAGAGGAAGAGACTTTTATTGATATTAATGCTAGATAACTGGTGTCAGGGTGAAATTTTTCAATAGGGAGGCAAAATCTAGAGTAAGGACTACAAAATTCTGCTGGGCTAAATAATAATCATTTATGTATCAATATTACGGAGACTACGGCCACCTAATTAAAAAGTACTTCCTTAATACTTCTAAGATATATATAGCACCTTTATCTGACAGTAATTCATTGCACCTTACCCCATCCCCTTTTCCTTTTGAAAATTAGTAAGACAATACTTGGTTCTTATCTAGCAAGAAACACGCCTTTGTTGCTTCTTTGTAGGAATGATTTGGCTAGAATTGGTATCCAGTAGGCAATTAATTGTATGCCTCTGGAGGCAGGCAGTAATGATCTTATTAATGCGTTTTGTGTTTTTTTTTCCCTAGAACATTATGGTTTAAACTTGTAAATAGATTAAATTAATTTTCAGGCTCATTTATTTTCCCCAAAGTTAGGCCACTGAATAGAATATTTTTTGACATGTACATTCTCCTGTCACTTTGAATCTTACACCTGCATCTAAAAAAATCAGATAGCATAATAATGACACTGGTAAACGAGCAATTTTTAAACTTTTTCTTCTGCTAATGGAGGATGTTACCTGCTTTCTCTTTGACAGTGAAAGACTCAGGTCAGCAAAGATATTGCAGGATGCATATCACTGCAGATTTCCTTCATTGTCACTTGTCGCTGGGGGCATTGTCAGATGTGACAAAGAAAAGGACTGCTTCTTTTAATTTCCTTTTTCCGTCTTTTAAAATAAGATATCTGTGTGGTGTGTGTTCATGGCAAAATATCATTTATGGTGTGTGTGTGTGTGTGTGTGTGTGTGTGTGTGTGTGTGTGTGTGTAAGAGGCACAAAGGAGGGAGAAGCCTGGATAGGAGGTAGATCTAACTCTTCCTTTCCTTAGGTAAAACCATTTTCCTATTTGGCCTTAGTTCTGCTCAGTATTAAAGGCAAGTTCTAAATCATGACTTTTGGAACAATACATTTTCCAACAGAATTTGTGATATGACTTCCTGTTTAGAATGTTATGATGTTATGGACTAACGTCTCTGTCTTTCTATCCTCAGGAATTTCTGGGCTTGTAGACTTGTGGACATGTGAGAATTACGTTATATTCAAAACTATAGGTGCCTTTATACTTGTGTTAAATTATAATTTCTCTATATAAATATACAATAAATGCACAGTATTTGTTGTTTAGAAAGAAGCAGCATTTGTTCTTTTTAAGGATGAGCTTTGGGCATCACATATTGGTAGACTGTCAGGGTTAAAACAACTTCCAAAATAATTTATTTAACAATTCTATTTTTCAGTTAAGAGAATTGTGGATGAGAGCAAGCAAATGACTGTGTCAAGGATCTCACTGCTTTAGCAGTGACCAGACCCCTATGACATACTAGATCTAGAATTTCATAGTCTGTTCTGTTTTCTGCTATATCACATACAACCATATAAACATCTCAAAAAACAAGCCTTAGTTCCCCCCATCCCCTCCACTTCCTACTCCCATGGAAATAGGATTGTAGCTTGAAGCATCCCTGAGTTTGGTAGTTTAAAATGTCTCTCTTTTCCCTCCATGATGCAGTGGAAAGAACATTTATTTAGAGTCATTTATTGAACCATATTGATTGAATGCCTTCTCTGTGCCAAGTATGAGACCAGGACCTGGAAATATAGAAGTGAATGAGGGACATAATCCTGGTGTTTACAGTCTGTTTGAACTTCTAGTCTTGCCTCTTAACCAGTTATCTATCTTAAGGCAAATCATTTCACCTCTACGAAACTCCATTTTCTGATCTTTAAAATAAGGGCAAATTTTATTTTTCAAAGTTGTGAAGATTTATTAAAATTTAAAAAAAGTAAATCTTATGACACATTTCTGACAAACATAGGCATGCACTCAACAAATGTTAACGTCCTCTTTCCTACATCTAAGAGTTACATTATCAAATAAGATAATGGACATGAAAATGCTTTGTGAATTGGACACATAGTCATAAGCAAAGTTGGGGTTTTACACATATTACCCTTCTTCACCTTGCAAGTTCAAGTCAAACAGGAAGAGGCAAACATCTCAAGATAAAGTAGCAACTTAATTGCAGATTAAGGCTGTATTGGAGATTATAGTTTTGATGTGCTTCCCAACACTTTACTCTAGAATTAAATTTACCCACTCAGGCAGGCACAAGTCTTACCACTGGGACAGTAATTTTGCAAGGCAGAATGCAAAGAGAATGAATGCTTCCTGAGTGGAGGCAGAGAGAACGCTGAAAGAGCAGAGCTGCCCGTGGACAATTCTGTTTTCAAACTCACTAATCAGATAAGACACTTTGCCTCACATGGGAAAGAAATGAGAAGTGGTATTTGGGGGGAAGCCTTTCTCTATGGAAAGGAAACAAGAGGACAGAAAATACAGGTTTCTCTAACAGACATACACATTGCTATGAAGAAAGTCAAATTCAACCCTCTTCCCTCAACCTCCCATTCTTATATGAGGTCTTGGAACTGCTATCTCATGTACTAAAATACTCTTCTATTTTCTTCAAAGCTGTTTAAAGCTCTTTCCCCAGCTTATGGTATGTTCAGTGAAAAATACAGATTAGAGAATTCTGCTATTTTACATTGTATAATATATTCTGTATACACAGTATATACTGTATGTATTGGGTGTATGTGTGTGTGTGTTGTAAAGGAATGTATATTTATAGAGGAAATGGAGAGGGAAATTACATTAAAATGCTCAGTGTATCCATTTTCAGGTATGATTATGGGTGATTATTATTATGCTTTCTGTACTTTTCAGAATTTGTTAATAATGTATTTCTAAAAAGTTGACAATACCCTTCCCCCCAGAACTCAACTTAAAAAAAGCACAAACAAAACCAAAACCTAGCCAAATTGTTTCTTTTCCCCAATTCTGGCAAAATTTTCTTCTTTTTCCTTTTCAGTTATATTCAGTACAAGCGGTCTAACAAATTCACTTGGTGCGGTAAATAGTGATGGAAAGTCACCTGAAGACTAAACAAACATTATCAAATTACAAATATTATAGGTGACATTGTTATTTCTAAATACCTATTTTTAAATTATTTGTGAATAATGATAAGTCCTGAAGGTAAGTTCAACAATTCTAATTCCTTTTCCTTGTTCAGCATCTTTTCACATTTTTAAGAACCATTTGTATTTACAGCTCTGTGAAATGTATGTTCATATTCTTTGCTTATGTTTTATATTGTTTTTTAAATTATTCTTGTTAAGAGGCAAAATACTGACAAGAATATTTTGACAAGAATATTGTATATTAGAGAAATGTTAGAATATTTGTATATTAGATAAATATTAGATAAATACTAGTCAATCCATTGTCTGTAATATTAATTACAAAAACTTTCTCATTTTGTTATCTTTATAACTATTTGTGTGAGGGTTTTTTTGTCATATAGATTTTATTTTTAAAAATTAGGTCCAAGTGGAAATAAAAACAAAAATTAAAAAATGGGACCTCATGAAACGTAAAAGCTTTTGCACAGCAAAGGAGACCATAAACAAGGCAAAAAGTCAACCCTCAGTATGGGAGAAAATATTTGCAAACAAAGCAACTGACAAAGGAGTAATCTCCAAAATATAGAAGCGGCTCATGCAGCTTAATATCAAAAAACCACCCAATCCAAAACTGGGCAGAAGACCTAAATGAACATTTCTCCTAAGAAGATATACAGATTGCCAACGAACACATGAAAGTATGCTCAACATCACTAATCATTAGAGAAATGCAAATTGAACCTACAATGAGGTATCACCTCACACCAGTCAGAATGGCCAGTCATCAAAAATCTACAAACAATAAATGCTGGAGAGGGTGTGGAGAAAAGGGAACCCTCTTGCACTGTTGGTGGGCATGTAAATTGATACAGCCACTATGGAGAACAGTATGGAGGTTCCTTAAAAAACTAAAATTAGAACTACTGTATGACCCAGCAATCCCACTACTGGGCATATACCCTGAGGAAACCATAATTCAAAAAGAGTCATGTATGAAAATGTTCATTGCAGCCCTATTTACAGTAGCCAGGACATGGAAACAACCTAAATGTCCATTGACAGATGAATGGATAAAGAAGATGTGGCACATATATACAATGGAATATTACTCAGCCATATAAAGAAACGAAATTGAGTTATTTGTAGTGAGGTGGATGAATCTAGAGACTGTCATACAGAGTGAAGTAAGTCAGAAAGAGAAAAACAAATACCGTATGCTAACACATATATATGGAATCTAAAAAAAATAATTGGTTCTGATGAACCTAGGGGCAGGACAGGAATAAAGACATAGACATAGAGAATGGACTTGAGAACACAGGGAGGGGAAAGGGTAAGCTGGGACGAAGTGAGAGAGTGACATGGACACATGTACACTACCAAATGTAAAATAGATAGCTAGTGGGGAGCAGCTGCATAGCAGAGGGAGATGAACTCAGTGCTTTGTGACCACCTAGAGGGGTGGGATAGGGAGAGTGGGAGGGAGATGCAAGAAGGAGGAGATATGGGGATATATGTACACATATAGCTGATTCACTTTGTTATACAGCAGAAACTAACACACCATTGTAAAGCATTATACTCCAATAAAGATATTTTTAAAAAAATTAAGTCCAATTTATCCATCTTTTCTACTTTCTCTGTTTTGTCATACTTAGAAAAGCTTCCAAACCTGGGTTATGAAAATTTTTTCCCATATTTTCTTCAGAACTGGTTTCATTTTTCATTTACGTATTAATATTTTGAAATGTTTACTGGAATGAGGTATGGGATATGGATGCAATTATTTTTTTCCCAAATAGCTATTCAGCTTTACAACATCATTTATGGAATAATGCCATTGCCTCGTCTTTATCTTATACTAAGTTTTTGTATGCATGTGTATTTATTTTTTGACTTCTACTTGTTTTCAAGTTTCCTTTTTTTTTTTCAAGAGAGTACCATGGTTTAAAAATAATGTCATTGTAGTATGTATTTTAAAATATGGCTAGTTAAGTCTCATCTCTTTGTTCCCAGAATATTGCCTAAAAGTGAACTCAAGAGTTGGTGTTTTGCTGGAAATATCACACGTAGATCTATCATCCTTTATTCTAACGACTTCAGCAGTTTCTTTGTTTTGGTTTATAATATAGATTTTGCCATCTTGTAATGTGCCATTTGAAATGATATTTAGTCAAACCTATGATACAACTGATCTTTCACTTATTAGCAAACTGGAATGTAGCTGGATTTCAAGTAGAAGGAAAAGTCGGGGATAGGTGACTTCCTTATGTAAAACTAGTTGTAAACGTAAGGATGCAGGTTCAGAACAAGGAATTTAGGAAAAACGTATATTTTTGTTCTTTATCTTTTGCTAAGACAACTTTTCAGTGTCTCTTTGGATTGAGAAATATTGCCTTTTTCTCAATAAGGAAAGCCTAGTGGTTGTGCCATCTTAGACATTTGAAATAAGATGCATGTAGGGGTGTGTCATGCCACGTACTTAAAATGGATCATTCCAAATAATACAGTAGCCCAAAAATCTATTCCACTGGATAATGAACCAACCTTTATGACTCTTCCCTTCAGATTTAAGAAATAACTCCAATCTACTTGAATATAATATTAATTTACAATATGTCAATACCTTCAGCCCATTGCTAATTTTAGCAGTACTTATGTATCTTCTTTGAGAATGTTGTAATTACATCTAGAAGAAGATATATCCAAAAAGTAACTATAGTTCTCTAATTCAACGTATGTTTTCAACCTTCATTTTATATGATTCACCATGACTTACGAATTCATCTTTTAGAAATTTATCTTAAGGCAATGCAAAACTATAGAAAACATGTATACACATAATTTTTATTATTGCCATACTACTTAACCAAATTAGAACAACTGAAATGTTCCCATTTAGGGGGAAATGATTATGTAACTTATGGTATTTACAGGTATGGCATATTTACCTTAAAATAACATTTACAAAGAGGTTCTCAGGACATAGGATAAGGTCAATGATTAAAGGTTAAATGGTTAAAAAATAGGGACATAGAAGGTAGTATCAGTTATTAACACTATAATTGTTAAAATGATACTAGTGATACTCTGAGTGTTGGGATTATGGGCTGTCAGTATTTTTAGCTCTCTAATTCTTGTGTTTTTTTCTAAATTTTTTTTTACAATGAATATAAGATGCAATACCTTTTACCCCTCCTTTTTCTGTTGAGAACACTAACGTTCTACTCTCTTAGCAAATTTCAATGATACAATACAGTGTTATCATCTGTGATTACGATGTCATACATTAGATCCTCAGACCTTATTCATCTTATAACTGAAAGTTGGTAATCTTTTACTAACCTCTCCCTATTTTCCCCAAACCCAGTTCTTAGCAACAACATTTCTGTTCTTTGTTTCTATGAGTACAATTTTTTTTTTTTTTTTTTTTTTTTTTAAGATTCCACATATAGGTGATACCATGCAGTATTTGTCTTT
This sequence comes from Kogia breviceps, assembly GCF_026419965.1. Lineage (NCBI taxonomy): Eukaryota > Metazoa > Chordata > Mammalia > Artiodactyla > Physeteridae > Kogia > Kogia breviceps. The sequence continues at coordinate 50,245,649 of NC_081317.1, read as the reverse complement.
CTTTGCTTGCCTGGCTTATTTCACTTAGCATAATGCTTTTCAGGTTCATCCATGTTGTCACAGATGATAGAATTTTCTTCTTTTTCAAAGCTGAATGATATTCTATTTTGTATATATACCACATTTTCTTGATCCATTCATCCATTGACAAACACTTAGGTTGTTTCCATACCTTGACTATTGTGAATAATGCTGCATTGAATATGGGAGTACATATATCTCTTCAAGATAACAGTTTGTTTCCCTTAAATGTATACCCAGAAGTGGAATTGTTGGATCATATGGCAGTTCTAGTTTTAATTTTTTGAGGAACCGCCATACTGTTTTCCATAGTGGCTGTACCAGTTACAATCCCAACAACAAGGCCCTAAGGTTCCCTTTTCCCACATTCCCACCAGCATTATCCCTTGTCTTTTTGATGATTGCTGTTCTAACAGGCATAAGGTGATACCTCAAGGTTGTTTTGATTTGTATTTTCCTGATGATTAGTGATGTTATGCATCCTTTTATGTCCTGTTGACCATTTGTATGTCTTCTTTGGAAAAATGTCTGTTCAGGTCCTCTGTCCATTTTCTAATTGTATTATTATTATTGTTATTTTTGCTATTAATTTGCATGAGTTGCTTATATATTTTAGTTACTAACCTCTTATTAGATATATTGTTTGGAAATATTTTCTCCCATTCTATAGGTTTCCTTTTGAGTTTTGTTGTTGGTTTCCTTTGCTGAGCAAAAGCTTTTTAGTTTGATGTATTCCCTCGTGTTTATTTTTGCTTTTGTTGCCTTTGCTTTTGGTGTCATGTCCAAAAAATTGTTGCCCAGGCCAATGTCAAGGAGCATTTCCTCTATTTTCTTCTAGGAGTTTTATGGTTTTAGGTCTTACATTTAATTCTTTAATCCATTTCCAGTTAATTTTTTGTGAGTGATGTAAGAGAGAGGTCAAATTTCATTCTTTCGCATGTTAATATCCAGTTTTCCCAATACTGTTACCTGGGATAAATCATATTTTTTCAGGCTGTATAATTCTTTTATACCTTGTTGGATTTGATTTTCTAATGTTTTGTTGATTTCTGTATCTGTGTTTATGAGAGTTATTGATCTGTAGTTTTTTTTTTTTCTTTCTGGTAATGTCTTTACATGGTTTTGGTTTTAGGGTGATGCTGTCCTCACAGAATGGGTAAAGAAGCTGCTGTTACTAAATTCTTAATCTTCACTCTTTGTTTCACCTCCTGTGTACAGTGCTGTGACACCACCCCGATACAATTCTTTCATTATCAAGATAACATTTTTTAAGGCTTTGCATTTAGCAAATTTTACTGAAGACTTGGCATCCAAGAAGGGGATTAATTTGCAATGCAGCACAGCACAGCATATAATTCGAGTTTATTTTAGACATCCTTTCTCTAAGATACTCCTTTGCCACTTCAAATAATGTGAACTCACTAATTGTTCCACTTCATCTATCCCTATACTTTAGCTGTTCTTCAGGACTCTACCTTCTTGTCTCTCCTTAGCTCTCTTTTTAAAAAATCATCTGGTTTTATAATGTAAACAATTCAGTTTTCTAAAGTAAGTTCTGGACCTGTGTTTGTGTATGAACCAGGGTAGGTTGATATCAGCTGTTTAATAAAATAAACATTTAATATTTATATCAGAGTTAGCTGTGGGTCCACAAGGAGGCTCTTCTCCATGCAGTCACTCAGGGCACCAGGCTCCTTTTATGTGGTGACTCTACCATTTCCTTGGACAGAGGAGAGAAAGAACTAGACGGGTAGCCCAAGAGATTTTAGGGCCAGGCATGGGAGTATTATTTATCACTTCCTCCCACATTCTATTGTTCAGAACTCATTTACATGTTCCCACCTAATTGCAAAATGCTGTCTGGCTATGTGCTCCAGAGAAAATAAAATGTTCTTTGATGAACATATAGAATTCTTTTTGTCACACATTAAAAAAAAAGATTAGGTTGATATGTAAGTAGAAGTCTAATCTGGGTCTCCGTTCCTTTAACAGCATTTTAATGAGAATTTCTTTGTTTTACATGAGCTCACTGTCCTAAGAAGGACTTATTGTCTGATACAATAATCCCAAATCCCTTAGAAAGAAGAGGCTCCCATCAATATTGTTTATTTGTTTCATTGTCTTTTTATTTAAGTGTCTTTTTAAAAAAAAATAAATTTATTTATTTATGGCTGAGTTGGGTCTTTGTTGCTGCATGTGTGCTTTCTCTAGTTGTGGTGAGTGGGGCCTACTTTTTACTGCGGTTTGTGGGCTTCTCATTGCGGTGGTTCTCTTGTTGCAGAGCACAGGCTCTAGGCGTGCAGGCTTCAGTAGTTGTGGCGCATGGGCTTACTTGCTGTACAGCATGTGGGATCTTCCCAGACCAGGGCTCAAACCCATGTCCCTTGCATTAGCAGGCATATTCTTAGCCACTGCACCACCAGGGAAGCCCTATTTAAGTGTCTTAAACTCCCCTTTTTATTGCTCTGTACTTAGCCTAGTTCATGCAGTATGCCTATACAATTTGGTACCTTTACATTCTTCACTAATAATACCTGATGGATTTTTTTCTTATGGATTGATGCTATCTACTGGACTCTGAAATGATACCAGCTGCATTTAGTTCTGTTTTTAACTAATGGGCTCATTGTTAATATCTCGTGAGCTTTTTGATTGTAGCTAAAAGTCTGTCCCTACATTTTGTTAAAGCCCACTTTCCTTCATTGTGCCCTAAGGATTCCCCAGTCACCTTTTTCAGTTTGTCAGCTGCTTTCTTTATTTTTATTTCTCATCTGTTTCCAAGTTATTCCCTTTAGCTACCTAGATTTCTTGCTCCTTTTTTTTTTTTTTTAAACTCTGATTGCTCCCCGAGTTCCCATAATCAACTAGGTGGTTTTTCACTGCTTGTATATTAAGTCTGCCAAAGTGAAAGGAATTAAAGAGTATTTCAGTTACTTCTATTTGCTTTCCATTCCCTGACCTTCCCATTAATTTCAGTCTACCACTGTGTTTTATACATTATAGCTGTATTTGTTGCAATTCTGTTTTTCAGAATTTTGATATGTAAATCAGTTTGACTTTGAGTTCACTTTTTATGTACCAATTTGTGATACTACTTATCAAGCATTTTTGGGATCAATGGATGATATGCTAATGAAAATTGTTTAAACTGAGCTCAGGAAAGGTTTTCTGTGGATGTGGTATGGGTTGAAGAGATTATAACTCCATTATCTAAAAGAAACAATTAGACGTTTTGTTAATATTTGGATTTTTAAAATAAAAATTGCTCTTAATTGTAGCCATTTTAATGCATACATCAGTTTAGAATCTGGCTAATAGCCTGCTGCTTTTGTGGTGAGATTGTCCCTTTTTTTAAACTAATGGGTTGAATATAATGGGTGTGTTTAGTAGAGTTACCAATACAACAAAATGATTCAAACTAAGGTTTTAAAAAAAATCTTTTTTGGTGGTGGTGATCATTTTATGAGGGGTAATTTCTTTTAATGAAAGGATAAAGAACTGTTTCTTGCCCAGTGAGTTTATGGAGGAGCTAACACTTTTGTTTCCTTAATAGTGGTAGGTATGTGGTTTATGGGCACTCTTCCCTTTCCCAAGTTTTCTAGGCTGCACCCCCCTACCACAGGGATGAGCTATGAGCACATCAGGCAAGGCCAATGAATATGACCATTTTGATTGGTTTAGAGATGGATGTGTGACCCAAGCATGGCAAATGAGAGCTCCACCAAAAGTGTTTGCTGGAACTTTAAGGAAAAAGTACTTTCCTGCCCCTTAGTCGCTAGGATGTAAATTGGAGTCCCTGGGAGCTCTTGTTGCCATCACATGGAGAGAGCTCTGCCTAAGGATAAAACAGAATGAGGAAAGCAGAACTTAGGGAGGGAGAGAGAGAGAGAAAAGGGTGGGGGGGGGAGAGAATACTTCTTGATGACATTTTTGACACCCTAGATCTAATTGTGTCTGAAGTCAGTCACTTCTTAGATTTCTCAGGAATGTAAGTCATTAAGTTACTTTTAAACTTAAGCTAGTTTTGATTGTGTTTCTTTCACTGACAACTAAAAGTGTAACAACAAAATCACTGACCACCTAGAATTAGTTTATAAATATAATGTCACCAAATTAGAATATTCATTTTAGGAGGGTAAGGAAGACCCTTACCTACATTGTTGACCATTCTATCTCTATCATATATTATATCACAGTAACTGGCACAGAGACATGCTTAATAGATATTTATGGAATGAATAAATGATTCATCTAATAAATTTAATAATTTAGTTCAAGTTGTTGAAATATTTTGTCCCGGTCTTATCTTAGGAAATAGTAAGATGATAAAAGGAATAAAAGAGACAGAGACTCTGTCCTTTATTTTCTGAGTTTGTGCAGGCAGTGAGGTATTACAATAACTTAAGGCAGACTTAGAGAAGGTGCCAAAGGGAGTGAAAGTTGTATGTTAAAGAGTAGCTAAGTCATCAAAAGGCTCTTGAGTTAGACTACTTGGATTTGAATCCATGCTCTATACTTGTTAACTGAATACATTTGGGTATATTACTTAAACTCAGTTTTCTTATCTGTAAAATGGGGGTAATATTTGTATATCCTTTATAGATCTGTCATGAGGATAAATCAAGATGTTTTATTTAAAATGTAAGCCTGGATACTATAAGACTCTTATAGGAAAACATAGGCAGAACACTCTTTGACATAAATCACAGAAAGATCTTTTTTGATCCACCTCCTAGAATAATGAAAATAAAACCTAAAATAAACAAATGGGATCTAATTAAACTTGAAAGCTTTTGCATAGCAAAGGAAACCATAAACAAAACAAAAAGACAACCCTCAGAATGGGAGAAAATATTTGCAAACTAAGCAGCCAACAAGGGATTAGTCTCCAAAATATATAATCAGCTCATGCAGCTCAATATCAACAAAACAAATAACCCAATCAAAAAATGGGTGGAAGATCTAAATAGACATTTCTCCAGAGAAGACATACAGATGGCAAAAAAGCACACGAAAAGTTGCTCAACATCACTAATTATTAGAGAAATGCAAAACAAAACTACAATGAGGTATCATCTCACACTGGTCAGAATGGCCATCATCAAAAATCTATAAACAGGGGCTTCCCTGGTGGCGCAGTGGTTGAGAATCTGCCTGCTAATGCAGGGGACACAGGTTCGAGCCCTGGTCCGGGAAGATCCCACATGCCGTGGAGCAACTAGGCCCGTGAGCCACAACTACTGAGCCTGCACGTCTGGAGCCTGTGCTCCGCAACAAGAGAGGCTGCGATAGTGAGAGGCCCACACACCACGATGAAGACTGGCCCCCACTTGCCACAACTAGAGAAAGCCCTCACACAGAAATGAAGACCCAACACAGCCATAAATAAATAAATAAATACATTAATTAATTTTTAAAAAATCTACAAATAGTAAATGCTGGAGAGGGGGTGGAGAAAAGGAAACCCTCCTATGCTGTTGGTGGGAATGTAAATTGGTACAACCACTATGGAGAACACTATGGAGGTTCCTTAAAAAACTAAAAATAGAACTACCATATAACCCAGCAATCCCACTACTGGGCATATACCCTGAGGAAACCATAATTCAAAAAGATATATGCACCCCAATGTTCATTGCAGCACTATTTACAATAGCCAGGACATGGAAGCAACCTAAATGTCCATCAACAGAGGAATAGATAAAGAAGATGTGGGGTATATATATATATATATATATATATATATATATATATATATAAAATGGAATATTACTCATCCATAAAAAAGAAAAAATAATGCTATTTGCAGCAACATGGATGGACCTAAAGATTGTCATACTGGGTGACATAAGTCAGACACATAAAGACAAATATTGTATGATATTGCTTATATGTGGAATCTAAAAAAAAAGAGTACAAATGAACTTATTTACAAAACAGAAGCAGAGTCATGGATATAGAAGACAAACTTATGGTTTACCAGGGGATAAGTGGGGGGGTGGGTAGATAAATTGGGAGATTGGGATTGACATATACATGCTACTATTGAATATATATCAAATAGATAACTACTAAGAACCTGCTGTATAGCACAGGGAACTCTACTCAATATTCTGTAATGACCTATATGGGAAAAGAATGTAAAAAAAAGAGTGGATATATGTATATGTGTAACTGATTCACTTTGCTGTACACCTGAAACTAACACAACATTGTAAATCAACTATACTCTAATAAAAATTAAGAAAAAGCAAATTGAAAAATAAAATGATTAAAATACCTAGGATATATTAAGTACTCAGTAATTTTTAGTTCCTTTTGTTTCAGTAAGCAGAGACGGCTGGTACATGATTTAAATATGGAAGAAGATAAAACTGGAAATGAAGTCATCCTTGGGAAGCTGAATATTTATTATACTGCAAGTAAGTATCAACCATTAGCAAAACTCTGCATACAGGGTTTGTAATACAAAATGATCCAGCAAAATCTTACTTTAGTGTTATGTTAGATTTGTGATCTTCTAATCTTACTTTAATGTTAGGTTAGATTTATACAGTGGTAGATTTATTTTAGAGAAGATTAGTTAAAATATGCATCCTTGGTAAATGGGAGAAAAAAGGGACCTCTATATTATATTTTTAAGAATTTTAATAGGAAATCATTTAGCATTTTAAACTTAGTGGTAACAATGTCAAATTTTTACTAGATATTCTGCAAGAGGAAAGAAAAAAAGATTTTCAAAAATAAGTATGTTTGTCTGCTATAAGGTAGATAAGCAGAAGATTAAGTATTATATGTTAGATAACCTTCCAGATTAGTTAACATCCAATGCTTAAAGCTCATAAAATTTGATGATATTTTGTAAAGTCTCATTCAGAAATAAACATCTTCCTATGTCATGAAATGCTTTTTATAATTACTTTTTAATTTTACTTTAATCTGCAACTCATGGTAAAGTAATAGTTTCCTAAGGATGTCTGGGTACAAAGGAAAATGGAGTCACATTAATGGAAAAAAGTAGCTTCAAATATGCTTAATATTGCTGGCCTACATATTTCAGAAACATGGGGACATTTCCACTTGATTCAGGGGTCATTGGAGAGAATGAAAAAGCATAGTGTAGTAGAGGAAAGAATACAGGCTTTGGAAATCTTGACAAAAATAGACTAAAATTGTGTAACCTTGGACAAAATAACCTTATTGAGCCCAAGCTTCCCCATGAGAAGAAAGAAGATAGCAACATTAGCTTCGTAGTGTTTTTGTGGTGATTAAGGATAATATTTATAGGGTGACACTCATTTTTTGGCACGTAGAAGGTGATCAATGTATGATAACTATTTTTATTATAAATTATCATTTCAAGTTATTAATAAAATTATTGATGATATTCTATTTCAGATTTTATGTAGTAGTGGGAAATATAAAGCTATCAAAATAAAAGTAAAAGAGTGGATATTTGCTGGAAATCCTAAGGCAGAAATAATGAATAAATAAAACTATAGAGACAAATGTTAAGTAGCAACTTCCAAGATTTTGGTAGATGTTGATTGAGTCTTAGCTGGTATCATAGCTGATGAATAGCCAAGTTCAGCACTGTAGTTTAACTTTATTGCTCCAGCCTACTCCAAAGATAAAATGGATGGAGGTGTTCTAGACAGAGATTATGATGATGAAACAGCTGTTTTCCACTTTCTCTTCTTCTCAGGTTGTATGCCTTTTTCATTTAGCCTATAAAATAAGTGTAAGTCTAGTGTTTATCAGGAACCAGAGTTCCTGTCTTAGCATTTTCTATCCAACTTTCCTGTCCTTGTCCTTACAGTTTTTTCTGGGCTCCTCTCCTGACCTTCCACTCTGTCTAACTTCCCTTTCTTCTTTGTTTAATGAAAAGTCCACTTATCTTCTCAAAATTAGGTTCCTCAGGGCATTCTCAGTCTACTTCATGCTGTGGAAGGACACAGTCCTCTTTAAGAGTTATAAAATACACACTGGGATGTTGAAAGCAGTCACTTTCTGGCCCTAAGGACTCTTCATTGTGTTAGATTTAAACTGATCAAATCCCCAGATTTACATTTTAATATATATAGCTTTATCCTCTGGCCTGGGGTTATCTTTGAAAAGTCATAATTTCTTCTTCTTTTGTTTTTAATGGACCACTTTATGAATTTATATGTCATCCTTGTGTAAGGACCATGCTAATCTTCTCTGTATCATTCCAATTTTAGCGTGTGTGTTGCTGAAGCAAGCATTCTTTCCTCCCTCCCTCCTTCCCTCCCTCCCTCCCTCCCTCCCTCCCTCTCTCTCTCTCTCTCTCTCTCTCTCTCTCTCTCTCTTTCTCTTTCTCTTTCTCTTTCTCTTTCTCTTTCTCAGAAGGAGATCTCTTGTTTTATATATACATATACATGGTCTATTTGAAACAGCTTAAAACTTATTTTTACTTTTGGCAAGTAGACATTTTTTCCTCTGTTTTTTTCTTTTTTCCCTAGAAAAAAAATTGCAATGCAGTCCAACATTTAAAAAAGAGAAATTGAAGCTTTTCTTGTTAGGGGGTAATTGGGATCAGACCTCTGCTCTTTCAACTCTGTTGTTTCCATGGCCCCTGAAGTATCTCCGAGGAACCCTAGGCCCAGAGAAACACAAATGAAAACCCTTGAGTTAGTGAAAAGAGTTATTAACTGGAATTCTGAAGACTTGAGTTTTAGTTTTAGTTCTAACATCAAATTTATGTGTCACTGATAGGGTTAATTGTTTCATCTGTAAAACAGGGGTTTTAGAACAGTGGTTCTCAATTTTGGCTGTGTATTAGAATCACCTGGGGAGCTTTTAAAAATACTGGTGCTTAAGCCTCAGCTATACCAATTAAATTAGAATCTCTAGGGAGAGACACAGGCAACAGCATTTTTTAGAGCTCCCCAGGTGATTCCAATGTGCAACCAAGTTTCAAAACTGCCAAAGAATTTTTGAGCAATTATGTTCCACAAATCCATGGTTCTGTGTAGCTTGTTTTGGCAGATGTAGTTAAAATGTGCAGAGTATATTCATTTATAGACAGTATTCAGTGAGGAGCAGGGATTAAGGTAGTCATAAAGATCGGAATGTAAGAAAAAAAGTTTTTCGATTATCTTAATAGCTCTGTGTGCTGGGCAAAACACTTAACTTTGTTATATCCCTGATGGGAGTGATTTTAACTTCCTGCGAAATGAGGCTGTCAACAGAGAAATCATATTTAAATGCAGTGTTATTATTTTTATACCAATAATGACACCATTTGTTAATATGACCTCCAAGAATTATACCTAGCTATTTTATTCACAAAATAAATAGAATAGGGAGATTGACTACTGAAATGTAAAATATGGTTAATATTCCTCAGTTGGTTGTATAGATTGAAGACCGATTGAATCAACATGTTAACAGTGGCAATCTCTGCTACTGAGATGCTGCATTAAAAGTGCCTCCATCAAAAATGCAAAGAGAGGAAAAAAACCAGTATTACTGCTATGTGCTTCTTGTCAATTATGATAAACTATTGTTTCAGCTGAGTTTTCAAAGTAGGAAAAAATTCATAGTATTGGTGAGCAGTTGACCCTGAAAAATATACAAATTGTATGACAGTTTCAGTCTGCAATCTCCAAATGTCAAATGAATTTATTATGATTGGATAAACTACAGTGAATACCAAATAGTTTAAAAATGGTAGCAGAATTAGAGCAAAAATGATTGATATTAGGTATGTTAGATGTATCACTAAACAGAAATGCCTTTTCATTTTCTTATTACCAAGGCCATTTATACATTTTCTCTCATACTTGGGCAGCTAATAGGTATTCAAGATTCATGTGCTTTAATCTCCCCTTTTAGCAAGGTAGTTCTTTTCTGGAAGTTGGTAACCATTAAATAAAAGAAAAAGTGCAGTTATCACTTGTGGCAGGACAATGTATTGATAATTTTATTACCTTGTTCTTAGGCTTTTTGCTGGAATAGATTTACCAACAACAGAATAAAAAATATATATATACACTTTCTGGACAGAAAGGTCAGCTTTGTGTTTTCACATGTTCTAGTCCTCCTTACTCCAGAGGAAAGTTTATACTAGCTTTCTTTGTGAAAGTGCCCAGGAAGTTGGGCAGTGAGCCCAACATTGACTTGACAGACTAGTAGAAAGTCCATAGAGACAGTTTTGACAACATGGAATTGAGCCCATAGCAGCATTGTCCACCTCTGAATGAATTATGTTAACAAGGACAGTGAGTGCTTTAAAATGGCCAAGAGTAACCATTGGTTAAGAACTTCCTTTATTTTTCTTGGCCTTTGTAAGATCTGATATCTTGGTACAATAAATGAGTGAGAAGAATGGAGGGTGTGGTGGGGGAGAGAGAGAGAGAGAGAGAGGTGTGCAGGGGAATGAAATATACTAGTAAAACACAAAAAATTATTGATGTTGTTCTTTTCACCAAACTTGGCCAAGGGAGACTGGGAGCTAAATATAGTTTTGCTTGGATAAACTTAAAGGCATAGAACATTTCCTATACTTTATTTGTTATGTGGAAATTCTTAATTTTTACATATCTTTGAAAATATATAATTGGTACAAATAAATCTCAATATCTGGTCATTAGTTATCTCTTTTTAGAGGACAAATCTCTAGAACACCTCCATGAAGTCTTCTTAGTTTGCCTAGTTCCACAGTGATCCTTTGTAGTCTGAAATTAAATTATTTACTATGCATACCATTTATTTCATGACTCATTTATACACAGCTTAGTGACTTTTAGTTCTTTGGATGTCTCTTATTTCACTCACATTTTATTAACACATGTAGATTTTAAGCTTCTACTGTGACAAGATTGCATAAAAAAAGAAGTTGAACAAGTATGAAAATTGCTCTAGACTGAGTTGTCTAAGAGTAGGAACTAACAATACCATCTATCAATGTGTTCTCAGCAAACAGGACAGTACAAGAACATAGGAAGTACTCATTACTTGTTTGTTGAAGGACTGTATGAGTAGATGGATAGACTAACACTGAATGAGAGCACAAATGCATATATCCACTTGAGGAGTTGGTATCTTATGAAGGATTAGTCTGTTACTCCCAGATATGAATTTCTAATTCAGGGCAATGTGTGCTCTTTACTAATACATTGTGGTAACCATTCTGATTAATGCCAGTAATAGAGGGAACTTCGATTGGATCTTACATATTATAAGGTCTCTTCTTTGCTTTTCAACCAAGCCTCATAGTTTGTATTTGTTTATTTTTCTCTTTTCTGCAAAAATGAAGATAGCAAACCCCTCACTAATACTCACTCAATTTTCTCTCACGCTTCAGCTCTCAAGCTCTGTCATTTTTCTCTGAGAGTTTATATTCCAAGTTGCCCCAAATCATCCTATCATGCCACTTCACCTTATCTCAGGTGGTTCTGAGAGAGGAAATCTAGAAGTTCTTTTGCTGGAGAAAATGTTAGAAGCTTTTTGTTAAGTATTTCTGTGGCAGCTTAAATTAATTCTTTAACAGTTATTTCATTGAGATATGGGGTCTATGTCTGCTCCCCTTGTATCTGGGTGAGATCGTGACTGCTGAAACCAAGAATATATGGCTGAAGTGACACTTTGAGACTTCTGAGACCAGATCATAAAAGGCTTTGTGTGTTCTGACTTGTTTGTTGATACAGTGGGCTGCAGTGTGAGAAGTCTGACTATGCTGTGGCACCCAGGCTGGAAAGCCCATGTGTAGATGTGCTCAGCTAATCATCTCACCTGCCCCCAGCTTTCCAGACGTCCTTTCCAAGGTGCCACACATGTGTGTAAAGAAACCATCTTGGAAGCGGGTCCCCAGCCTTAGCTGTCCTAGTTCCAGTTATTTGAGTCTCCTCCAGATGAGGCCCAGAATATCAAAGAGCAGCAACAAACTGTACTCAATGTTAATTCATGACCCACAGTTTCTGTGGTCATTCTAAAAATGCTCATTTTACGCCACTAAGTTTTGCAGTGATTTTAATGCAATAATAGTGACTGGAACAATTTCACAATCCGGTTTTGTATACTTAAGGATATATTTTATTTCAAAAATTATAATCAGATGATTTTTGTAAATAATGTAGGTCTGTTATTATTAACTGGCATCCTGTTCCCCAGCTCCACTCCTCCTACTTTGTTCCAGGGTTTTTTCCAGAATGTCCAGCAGAAGCACAAAAAATGTTGTTTGAAATAGATGTGTTTAACATTATGATTATTTAAAGTTGCTTTTAATTGTATCATTTAACTCTTGATATTTCAAATAATAATAGAGGAGGTTGTAAGCATGGGGGTGCTGCAGGTCTGGGTAGAGCAGTAAAGTGACAACTTTGGACAGTGAAGTAATACCTTGGTATCTCAGGCTAGTTGGGGAATGGTATATTCTGGTCAACCAAGTCTCCAGTTGACAGAGAAACTTCATTTTGACAGAGAAACTGATATTAGAGAATAGGTGAGAGGGTTGAACTATAGAACTCTCTGGACTGATTTTTCAAGTCGTGTATACATTTTTAGAAAAGAAGCACTTTAACAACTACAGATCTTTAATAGAGTTGCTAGACCATCAACTGACATGTCAACACACCTTGAAAGAGTCTTCATAAAATGCAAACAAAGGTACGTTCTGTCAGACGTGGTTAGAAAAGCAAAATAAATGTATAGGAAGAAGGAAATATTTCTTCTCAATACCCTAGTATTATAAAATATAATTCTTCAAAAGTCCTTGAGAGGGTGTTTCAAATATGAAGTCTGGATGAAATGTAAGACATTGAAAAAGCAATTCAGTAAATGAAAGGACTTCTCTCAAGATTTAAATAGGAAGTGATAAAAATGTCAAAGTGAAACTTCATTTGATAATGGGGAAAAAAACCCTCAAAAACTCTAGAGTTACTTTAAGCTGAATCAACTGTGGATTCTATAGGGCGAAAGCGAAAAGGAAGAAAATACTTCACAGACTTGGAGAAATAAAAGATACATGGTTAATACTAACTTAAATTAGCCCAGAACTGCTTTATTTAGATCATTTCTGACACAAAGCGTTCTATGGAAGTTTAGGAAAGTTGTGTCAAAAAAGTTAGAGATCTTTGGACTTCAAGATTTCTGGGGCTTTAATATGCTAATGTGTGTTGTGAATCATTCTGATGTGCATTGGCTATACACTTGACTATAGAATTTTTTTTGAGATAACCTCTTTGGGGATTTGGGTTCCAAGGGGGCGAACTTTGGAAAACAGTGATTTAGTCCTTCTGTTCGACAAAGATCTTATTAACCTTATTATGAAATTAGAAGACGTGGTCTGTAGGTTTCTCATGTTTCCCACTCTCTGTACTTACAGCTCTAATTATCACATGTAGTTTAGGTAAAGTTTGTGCCTGTCCCTGGCTTCCTTTGTTCTTCCCTTCTTTCCTTCTTCCATGAAGAAGCAATTCTCTACTTGTTGGAGTGCTGGCATTGCCCTATTCTTGACCTGTGTGATGAATACATGAGTTTTTAATTATACTAGCAATTATAAGCTGTAATAACTATGTGTTCTGTGTATTGTTCTGTATATATATTTCATTAAAAGTAAAAAATTAAAAGCAAAGTCATATATTTTATATGCTTTTAATCGACAGTGGCTTTCAATTTGTTATTGGGAACAATTGTATACATTTTTTATTTCCAATTCTTAGAAATCTATAAAAGTTTCAGGATGTGGAATTTTCTATTTCTGTTCCTCTTTATTTATGAATGGGCCTCTAATAGTGCTTGTAAGTGATTTATTCTACTTAAAAATATATTGTGGTTAGACATGTATTGAATTATAAAAAGAACATAAAGAGTAAGACTTGCTTTTTTATTTTATTTTTTATTTTTCTGGCAGAAGTAACCAAGTAAGTTTTTGTAAAATTTCTGAAGCGCAAGGCAACTTAAATGTTTTCAAGTGCTTTGCTTCCAATGTCTGTAGTTTATACATAGAGACATACAATTAAGAACTTCATATAGCCTTTGATGGATGAAACACATCTTTGATAAACTCTTGTTCCTTTACTCCTTTGAACAAATATATTTATTACATATTTATCAACAGACTGTAATTTTGTTTAGATCCTTTTGTCAACAGAAGAGAAAAAGCCTGGGTTATTTTGTCCACAAATTTAATTGCAGAATTATTGCTTTTTAGTTATTCATGGGTTCCAAATCCAAGCATGAAGAGTTTATCTTCTGCAGAAAAAACTAATAGTTTAAATGAAGAAATTAAAAAAAACCCTACTATGATATTATTATATCATATATCATTTTGTAATATCCAATGCTAAGACAATATGCCATATTAACTTATATAATTTTATTTCCTATATGAGAGGATATTTTGCACAAATATAACCCTACAGACAAATAAAATATTGAGTTCTGATCATTGTAACTTGAGATTATAGAAAGATTTCCCCAAGCTTTTTAAAAAATAATTTTCCTTGGGAAAAAGAAAGTGAATATTATGAAAAAGTTAAAAAATAGTTGGTGCAGAATGTAATCTTTTGATCATATATACAACAGTAGATGTTGCTTCTTTGTTGGGAATTAATTAAACTTTGGCTTGAAACAAACAAACAAAACAAACAAACAAACCCAAACGGCAGGATACAGCGTCTGATGAGATAATCCTGGGAGTAAGTTGGCCAGTTGGGAACAAACTCCCACTTTTGAAAATTTAAACTGGAGGAACATACTCACTCTGATTCTTGATGACAGAAGCAAGAGGATAAAACTTACATAAAGAATGAAGTCTGATTATATTGTTGGAACTGCATTTGTGCATGTTGCTTTGACACTTACAGCAACTCTTTGTCTTTCTCTTTTATAAGTAAGTATTGAAATCAGGAACTGCTAACAGTGCTCCAAGTATTCCTTCCACTCCACCAAATTTTCTTTCATTGTTCTATTTCTTGGGCTCTGCATATGGATTGGCACAGATATTTAACTTTAGAAAAAAGACAAGGAAGGCATTTTAATTAACAACTGCTGATAAATTTATCTTTAAATTGCCTGATATTTAATTGGCTTCCTAAAATCTGCAAAGCTGCCTACCAGGAGGTTAGAGATATAAACAAATGTAAAGATCACATGTCCTACGGATAGTATGTAGTACATTCTTAATTGTTGATGCATGGCGAATTTTGAAGGATTACACTCAGGACATATTTCATGGAGGAGTTGGCAGTTGAGGTAAGTGAAATAAAAGTTTAAAATAATATTGGATTTATTTTTTATTTTTTAAATTTCTTTTTCCAGTTTGAATGAGAACAGTGAATCTTCCTTAATTTGGATACCCTTTATTTGGAAACTGGGGTATTTTAACTAAAATCACCCTTCCTTAGCAAGGGTAGGATTTGCTTGTCAATCCTGTCTTCATTGTTAATCCAATTGAGTATTATAAGACTTTGACACTTTACATGAAATAGTGCCTGGCATTTAGTAGGTACTCAGTGTTCATTACTCAACTGATTCTATATCAAATTATAGTAACAGACGCTATGAACCAAGAGATCCCCCTTTTCTGATTCCTGTCTTCACCACCTTTACTGGTTTATCCTAAGACTCAATTCTTGGACTTCTTCCATTCTGTGCCTGAACTGACTGTTCTGGTCGTTCAGTCTCATGGCTTTAAACGCCATCTGTATCCTGATTTACCAAATGTACAGCTCTAGCCCAGAATTCTCCCATGAACTCTGAGCTCTTATATGTACTACTTATATAGCTTCTGTTGGATATATAATAGTCATTTCAAACATAACATGTCCAAAACTGAATTCCTCAGTCTACTCCTACCAAAGGTTCCCCATCTCATCTGATGCCACCTGAATCCCTACAGTTGCTCAACTTAAAGACCTTGGAGTCATCATTGATTCTTTTCTTTCTTTTATGCCCCACACCCGGTTCATTGGCTAATCTGGTGCCTTTATATTCAAAACACATTCAGAATCTGACCATTTCTCTTGAATTCCATTGCTATCACTCTGGCTCCATCTACTACCATCTCTCACCTGGGTTGTGGTAATATCTTCCCACACAGCCTCCCTGTTTACATACTTCATTCAGTTTGCATGGGAACAATCCATTCTCTACACATGAGCCAGAGTGATCCTATTAAAATTATATCAAGTCATGTCACTCCTTTGCTTAAAACACCCCATTGGCTCCCATCTCACTGTAAAAAGGCTCAAAGCCCTACATGATCTGCTCTCACCATTCTCTCATGTCATCTCCTTGCTGTGCCTTGAGAACTTTAAGTACCTTCCTGCCTCAGGACCTTTGTACTTGCTGTTGCCTCTCCATGAAAAATTCATTCCTCAGTTCCTTCAGGCCTGTGCTCAGATGTCTGCTTCTCAGTGAGATTCTCTGACCATACTATTTAAAGTTGAGAACCTACATATTCATCTCCTTTAATTTTTCTCCATAGCACCTATCACCATCTAACATACATATTTTACTGATCTATTATGCCTATGGTCTGACCTTTATAATGGAAGCACCATGAGGATGTGAGTTTTTATTTGGCTCACTGTTCTATCATAGTGCCTATAAGTACCTGATAGCTAGTAGATACCCAATACATTTTTGTTGAAAAATGAATGGTATACATTAACTATGTTAACTTCTCAAATTTGCTATAGTTTCATATTTTTATTTTAATAGTTCTACCTTTAAAAATCGGGTGGATTGGGGCATAGGGGTTATTTGGACTACTATGAGCTTCTGGCAGTGGTGTACTGTGGCTGGCTTTCACAGGTTCTCCAGAGCTGATTATACACATCTCTTTGCAACTCTGTGTTTGGTGACATCATGTTGGTAGCCAGAGTGGGAGTATTTATATCTCAGAAATTGGCAAACACTATAGATCAGGGCTTCTTTTCCTCAGCGTCAGGGATGGAATACTATCTGTAGCATAGTGTCTTGGGAAGACTAATAATTTAACACCCATTATTTTTGTTCATTACTCTTCAATTTTTATTCAACCCTTAAAGCAATGTCTCTGAAGTTGGAGAATGTATCTGCATCACCTGGAAGACTTGTTAAAACATAGATTTCTGGGTTCCACCCTAGAGGTTTTAATTTAGTAGGTCTGGGGAAAGGCCTGACAATATGCATGTCTAACAAGATTTTAGGAGCCACTGATACTGTAGCTCTGGAAGTCTCACCTTGAGAACAACTGATTGAAAGGAAAAGCCAGAGGCAGGCAGGGAATATAGCCTAAGAAATAATGGTGGCAGCGCACAGTCATCCTAATGTGTTTCTGAGCAAGACAACCATAGTTCCAAACTTATTCACCTCAAAAGTCCTGCAGCTGGGGGGGAAGGGTGGGG